>NC_061111.1:206331802-206475823 GCF_002878395.1 Capsicum annuum | reverse complement strand
ATATCAAACCCTAATCCATGGATCCCATAACTCTAGCTAATAGAATTAGCCGCTCATGATTTGATGAATGAAATAACAAGTTGGATTCATGATAATATGGATAGATTTTCTATTGGATGAAACCCAACAAGTATTTATTCAATTCAATCACAAGATAAAAACCTACAATAATTGATAAGTGTTTGGAAAGAAAACAAGAAAAATATCTGATGAAAAAGATGAAGCAATTTTACATGCCACCCTCCGAGTTAATTGTCTGATAGCTTCTCCATCCTCAAAATCTAAAAAAAAAATAATTTAAAAAAAAACCTAAAACAAGTCTTTAAATAGTTAATTCTAAATAAGGAAACAAAAATTAAGATTTTAGTTTTCTCTTCGGAATAGTCGACGGCGATCTTGACGGCGTGTTAGACGTCTGACGACATGTGCAAGATATCGTCCAAGTTTCTAGTGAATTTTTATCTTCTGAGTTTTCTGACGGTAAATCTGACGGCGTGTCAATTGAGTGACGACGCGTGAAAAATGTCATCACATCTTCATTGGAAATCATCATGTTCTTCTTCGAGTTGACGGCAATTTTGACACCTTATCCCAGTTGTAAGGTGCTTCAAAAAGGTTGTCACACGTCACTTCAATCCTTCAGATTCTATCTATGCTTGACGGTGACTTTGATAGCATTTCACATATCTGATGGCACTTCAAAAATGTCGTCATCTTTACTTCAGCTTATTTGCACCAGATTCTAACTGATTTGTTCTTCTTTCCTTTTGTTTCCTCCCCTATCACTCACATCTGCATTAACATAATAAAAGCAATCAAAACTAACAAAAGCTGCTTAAGACTTTGCAATTATTCTGAGTTAAAAGCCTCAAATGTGTTAGCATCTACTCACACATCAACACCCTCAACTTAAAACAATTTCTTGTCCTCAAGCAACCAAAACATAACTAGGAGTATACAAAGTACAATTCGGTAGCTAACTACTCTTATCAGGTCAGAATACATGCACCATCTCCATGATCAATCAAAGTAAAATCAACTGTGTCTAGTATTTGAAAATGACCATGTAACTCACAAGTATCTAGATATGGCAAAAATCTCAGCTATAACAACCTAGCACATACCCAAATTACATTATCCGAACAAAGCAGTTATTACCAACATACCTAGTATGCCCTTACAATAAAGGAATCCCTTTTTTCACTCAGATTCACATGTATAGACATAGGGACGAACATAGGACTCTCTCTCAAAATGAAGTTCCAACATTGCGCATCAAATGCCATAGGCTTGCCCTTATAGTCAGTACCTAAGTCTTCAGACCAATCAGTTAGGATCATTATAGGGCTTTTCTTAAGCTTGTAACGTAGGCTAGGGGCTGGTATGATATTCATGGGTATTTCATAGTGACTACACCCCCTTGGCACTACATTCAATCTTGGGGTTTCAACTTTTGACCTTCTTTTCCTCCCTCTTTTATTTTTCAAGCATGCCTAAGATGGGTACTATCTGTTCAAGCATTAGATTAACTTTTTCAATTTTTCTCTTTTCTTATTTTCTTTGTCACTGCACCCAACTTGTTATTCATTTTCTTTCTTTTACCTCTCTTCATACTCATATTGCATCATGCACCCCTATAGTAGCCACCCTCAACTTAGGTTATTTGCCTAAGTTAAGGTGCATAGTATCCAAAGAGGGCCAGGGCAAAAATAGGTTCATTGTGATATAATGGGAAGGTGAAAAGTGTACAAGAAAGAACTAGGCTATTTAGGCTCAAAAAGGGATCAAGGGATATTATTCACAATTGGATGGTCATTTAAGCTAAAATGGGTTAACATGCAAAAACGGCCTATGATCCTTTCCTAACGCCTATCCTATGACTATGGCATGACTAACTGGGCAAGTTCTGGATTCAACGCACAGTGAGAACTGAGTAAGACGTTACACGCACATGGAACACAAGTATATCGCATATCACTACTCATCTATTTCATGCATTAGTTTTGTACAGGTTATTCATTTGCCATATTAATGCCACAAATAGATACACAGTGGTCACAATGGATGCAATCCAGACAGTACACAATAGATCAGACCACTAGAGAGGTACTAAAAAATCACAAAACAAGCTAACTGCCTCAAGTACTTGTACTACTTCTAATTATCTCCAGAACATGTTATAACAATAGTTTCCTTACACCCTCAACTTAAAATCAAGAAATAAAAAGTATTAAGGGTTAGGATATGCCTGAAGATAGTCAAGACTGTGGATCCTGGGTCTCCGATCCTGCTACTTCATCATCTTCTATCTACCCCTCACTCGTAGCATCTGCCTTTACAGTGGCTGGAGCTTGGCTCGATGAAGCACCTGTAGCCCTAGCTCTGATGACTGCTTCCCATTTCTCCGTGTCAGCCAGAGACTCTAATCTTTCCCTTTTCAAGTCTTTTTTATCTACCTTCTTCTTTGCTTTCTTTTTAGCTTTTCTCTCCTCTCAGGGAATTTGCAATAAGATCAAGGATAGGAATTTCTTCCTCTACATCATGCATGGCTGATATTATTGGCACTATAATTTGGTACTGCTATAGCATCCCAACCTCAGCCTTCACCTTGTCCAATGCAGCCCTAAAAGTGGCAAGATCAGTACATGTCATCTCTCTTGCCCGGGCATCGAATCTGTTCTCTAGATCTGCCACCCGCCCAGGCAAAGTCATGAAAGGTTCAAGTGCATCCTTGATTATTTTATCCACAGCAGCAACAAACTATTTGGTGAAGGCCTGTAGTTGTACCTCACACTAATTTTCTTGCCTAGCCACCTTCCTGATATCAATCGGCTAAAATGCAGAACCTGTTGCTGCTGGAGGAACTGAGGTAGTCGGCTCACTTTGAGGCTTTGAGCCTTCCTGAGCTAAATATGCTGGTGGTGGTGGTACAGCTTCAGATCTTTGCACCCCCATATCTGGTGCTGAAACAGTCTCAGTACTGGAGGATCTGCTGCGCCAACTGCATCTCGATCAAGTCGTAAGCCCGACTGAATTTTATCTTTTCTGATAGGGTTGTGGGTATTCTTGGCATGTAAATCAACATCAATACCTAAAATCTCAGGTACATTATATGCTTCACACAACCTAGTAATTAGACATGGGAATGGATATGTAGCATCGGGTCTTACGAGCCGAATCTTGATCTCTTCCGCTATAATTTCTCCAAAGTCCAAGGGAGTTCTATCTATCAAGCTTGCAACTAATATTACTTGATCATCCGTACTAAACCCCACCAAAATCTTGCCTTTAAATTTAGAGATGCTTTGGTTATCTTTTCTGCAGGATTATTCAGCCACTCAGGTTCCCCATCTGCTATGAGAGTCGCTATTTGCACTAATTTTCCTGATCTTGAACCAGGCATATAAGGTAGGTGACGTGGCTCGTGGGACGAAGGCTGGCCCATGAAGAAACCTGTTTATTATGGCGTCTGACATATCCACCCTCACTCCATGTACTGTAACTTTAGTGAGTAGAGGTTTATCTAAAGTTCTATCCCCTTCTTTGCATATATTTTCCACCATAGACTGGTAGTTCACGTAGAACTCCCGGACTAACAAAGGACAGTAAACACTGCTTCCCCTAGTAGTCCACTCCAGGACATAATCCTTGAGTTTTTCCATCACCTTAGGGTATCTGATCAACCCTGTAGTGATAATCTTCTTCTCCTCTAAAATTGGCCTTCGAGTACTTCTTCGATCTGTTCTGCGAAGTCCGTCCCAAAAGATTGTTTCAGCTCTAGGGATTTGCCATCTCACATTATTCCTAATCTCGGGGTTTTTGCATTTCACCAAAGTTCCCGTACTGGAGAATCCTTAACACCTTACTACTCCGATGATGGTGATTCAGACTTAGTTTCTTCAGCTCCAGGCTTCTCAAAACCCTCATTTTCAGATTCTTGTTCGATGTCCTTTGACTCCTGCTCAGTGTGTTCTGATCCTTGTTCCTCTAATGCTTGCTCAGATGAGGATGTTACCTCAGTATCATCAGTATCCACCACCTCAATAGGCTTAGGTGGAGGCGATGTCCTTGAACCAACCCTCTTTCTAGTCCATCTGAGCAATGGTTCATCATCTTCATAATCAGAGTCCTCATTGATAAATTACCAAGGTACACTCTCTTTAGCTGATTTCTTTGGTGTAGTTGGATTCTTTTTCTTGGGTGCCATGCTCAGTTCTGCAATAACATAGAAGTCCTTAATTAGTGTCCATAATCAAACAAGAGAAGAAAAGGATCACCTCAGTTTAACCTCATTACTGTTTTTAGTTCGAAGGTTTGATGGCCTTTCTAATTTGCCGTCACAAGTGTGACGGTGCTTCAAAGGCATCGTCAATCTTATCTAGAATCTACAATATTTCCAACTTTTGACGGCATTTTTGAAAAGCCATCACATAGGTGCAAGGCCATAAAAGTTGTCGTCAGACAAAATTACCACTTCCAATTCCTTTTTACTTGATTTTTCATCTACAATTATTCTCAATTTCAACTTAGGTCATGTGATTCAACTGAAATTTCAATGAAATTGTACCGCATGACCCTACAAACCCTAGTTTTTGAAGGAGCTTGAAACATGTTGATGGGTTCAGCTCATTCCTTTGAAACCAAGGTTTCTTGTAGTTCACAATTTCTCCAAAGAAAGATGAAGTTGAAGTTTTTGTCATACCTGAATGTTGACTCTTAGCTGATATACTTCAAGCACTTAGAATTATGAGTGAGAAAAGACTGTAATGAGAGAGAGAAGGTCTCTTAACTTAACTCTCAAGCTTCAACTTACAAGGAAATTATTAAAATTTTGCCTTAGATGGAAATAACTTTGAAAAAGAAAGGGAAATAATTCACTAAAGAAAGAAAACCAAAACTGAAAAAAAGTATCTGTAGTATGTGGGAACGTGAGCAGCTGTTGCTGGGCCGAGCTAGCTCAAATTTTTAAACTGGGACCAACTCGTTTGATGGCAGTTTTTACGGCCCGTCAGAGATCGAACGACGCTTCAAAATTGTCGTCAGCCTTAACAGTATAAGGCTTTGACTTGATTGTTTTGACAATGTTTCTCACGGCTTGTCATACTTGTGACAGCTCATCAAAATTAATGTCAAACTTCTCAAGATGACTACAACCAGTTCATCTCTTTTGTACAACTCTTAGTTATAAAAATTAACAACACTAGTGCAATAAAATTAAAACTTTGGGTTGCCTCCCAAACAACGCCTGATTTAACATCGAGGCACGACTTGGTTATCTTGACTACTCAGACTTCTTCAAGATACCGTATCGATACCTCATTACTATTTTCTTAGAATACATCCACAATCGAGAAGATATTCATCTCCTCCACTTGCTTCATAGGAGGATGAATTTTGAATCTAGCCTCCCTTTTTCCATACCTGAACCTTAGCCCCTCGAGCTCCATATCAACTAGTACTCTTTCCGTGGCTAACAGTGGTCTACCCAAAATGATGGGTACCTCAAAATCAATATCATAATCCAATATCACAAAATCTGCAGGCAGAATAAAGTCATCCACCTTTACCGACATATCATGCAATATACCAAATGGTCGTTTCACCGATCTGTTTGCCATCACAAGATGCATCATTATAGGGTTAGGTTCTCCCAATCCAAGTTTCTTGTAGATATCAAGTGGCATCAGATTAATACTTTCTCCTAAGTCACATAAAGCTTTGGTAAACTTCATGGACCCAGCTGTGCACGGTATAGTAAATGCTCCAGGGTCAAGCTTTTTCTGCACTAAGGATTGTGAAGAAACATCACTACAATGGTGGATGTTGTCCACCTACTCACAACTTACCTTTTGCTTCTTTGCTAACAATTCCTTTATAAATCTAGCATAGTTTGGCATTTGCTCAAGTTCCTCCATCAATGGCACATTCACTGTCAGTTGTTTCAGTATTGCCATGAATTTGCTAAATTTTAGTTATCTGCTTTCTTCCTCAATATCTGAGGAAAGGGAGGTGGTAGTCTTGGCATTTCTTTCAATACTACTTCCCCTTCATTTTCGTCTTCTTTCTCTTAAATATCAACAAAACCATCCAGCTTCTCACACTCCATTGGATTTCTTCCTTCTAATTCATCAACACTTACCTCATTCCCTATAGATTTGCCCACAGGAGGGCCACATAACATCTTACCACTTCGAGTGGTAATCGCCATACAAGAACCATCAATCCGCAGGTTTTAAACTGTATCACTAGGTAAAGTACCAACTTTTCTCTGGTTCAGTGTACTAGAAAGTTGGCTCATCTGTTGCTCCAACTGCTTAATAAAAGTAGAGTGTGAGCTAACCAACTGACTGAGGGTAGAAAAATCATTCTTCAAAGTAGTTACCCCCGAGTTGGTAGCTTCAACTCCCTTTAACAACTTTTCCATCATGTCCTCCATGGATATCTTGCCAGAACTAGTTGTTGTAGTACCCCGACTTCCAGGAGGAACATACAAACCACTCCTATCATTATTGTTTATCCAGTGTCCCTGCTCCCTATCTTTAAAATTAGGCTTGTCATAGAAAGTCCAACCTTGGTTCCCTTGGCTATTGCGTTGAAAACCCCCTGATTACTTACATAGTTTGCTCTGTATCAGCACCTGCAGAAACAGTACCCTGATATTTCATCTCTTTAACCATTTCAGTCTTACCGGATAGCAAGTGTTTGGATAGCAAGTCTATTTGCGTCTTTAAATAGGACATGCCTTGATCTCGCTCCTCATCCCTTCTATGCTGCTCCACAGTTATACCACCAGTAATAGTCGGGCTAGCTACCACAGAATCCTTAATGTGCCAAGCCCGACTCTATTTGGTCATTCTATTCAACATATCAGAAGTATCTAGAAAAGAGAGGTCAATGAACGAACCACCTGCAACATTGTCAATATTTGGCTTTATCACAGAGTTAAAAGCTCGGTACAAAGTCTCCATCAAATACAAGTCCATCATGTTGTGGTTTGGACATTGTAGAAGTTTCTTCTTAAATCTTTCCCAGGTTTCGTGTAATGCTTCAGTCGGGAGCTGTCTGAAGTTACTAATTTTATCCCTCAACTGTACCCTTTTGGAGGGTGAAAAGAACCGTTCAAGGAACGTATCTTTTAACTGTCTCCAGTTGGTCATAGAATTAGGCTCTAGTTCATTCAGCCATATTGTTGCCTCTCCAGACAGAGACAACGGAAACAACCTTAACCTGATCGCATTCTGGCTCACTCTCGGATTGTCAAAGGATTTGCAAATGGTGATGAAATTCACCAAATATATGTTCGGATCATCACCAGGCAAGCCTCCAAATAACCCCTTCATATTTAGGAGTGGGATCATGGTACTTGTTATGCTAAATTTTGCACCTGGTGCCAACGGTGGAGGAATGATAGCTCCCGTTGCACCAGCTCTATCCATTTCTTCATTATCTTCATCAGTCTCATATTGAATAGGCTTTTGACCATATCTTCCTCGGACTGGACGATTTCT
This sequence comes from Capsicum annuum, assembly GCF_002878395.1. Classification (NCBI taxonomy): domain Eukaryota; kingdom Viridiplantae; phylum Streptophyta; class Magnoliopsida; order Solanales; family Solanaceae; genus Capsicum; species Capsicum annuum. Next base: position 206,468,315 of record NC_061111.1, on the reverse strand, counting down.
ATTGATGTTTCGCTGCACTGGTGCAGTAATTTTCTTAGCTTTCCTTGGGTTTTAAGGATTCTGCAATTCCTCATCACCCAAGTCTTCATCATCAGGGTTCTGGTGACGTGCTTGTTGACCTAAAGTCTACACATTCACCTGAGCCCTGGCCAAAGTAGCTAGTCTCTCTACTTCCTGTTGTTCAGCCATTCTCCCTAGCAGCTGAGGTTCCGGGTTGATTGGTAATAGTGGTTCTCCGAAACTTCTTGTTTTTGGCATAAACAACACAACACCTAAAATAGACAAAAACAACAAATAAACGTAAATCAAGGAAACTTAATTATCAGCAAATTTTCATGCACAAACTTTTAGTCTACAATCGTACTCCCCGGCAACGGAGCCATTTTTGATAACGCTCAAACTACACTCTTGAATGGGTGTAAGTGATCGTTTTCAATATAAAACCCAACTAGGTTGGGGTCGAATCCCACAGGGAATAGGGTGTGAACTTTAATTTGTTTACGAAAAACTTTACTGGTAGTTTACTATTTCTGAAAATGGGGGTTTAGGTTTCACAGAGAGTCAATTGTCACTTTCAATATTTTAGTATTTGTAACCAAGATAAATGGGAGACTAGAGTATTGTTCACAATGGGTTTTGGGAATTGACAGATACTAGGTAATGCTTAAGACTCTTGAAGTAAGTAGAAACAACAGAATATCCCTGAAGGCGATACTATCTGACTTATCTCTTGACCTCACCAGACAATTTGTTATCTAATTCTCTCGAACTTAGATAACTCATCTATTTCCAATAGGATTTTATCTCAGGTAGATAATCCAGTTACGGCATCAATCATTAAACAGAAGGTTAGTAGCTTCCGAGTCCCTGTTGAGAATTCACGTCCTCTAGCTTATTTCTCCGTTAAAAGCAAATAAGCCTAAGGCATAACCTATTGTTTGCAACCAATAGATTCAAGTTAAAGAAATAGAATTTCAAGATGTCCTACTACTCTTTGAATCCTTTAAATACCTAGCATCATATCAAACCCTAATCCATGGATCCCATACTCGGGCTAATGGAATTAGCCGCTCATGATTTGATGAATGAAATAACAAGTTGGATTCATGATAATATGGATAGATTTTCTAATGGATGAAACCCAACAAGTATTTATTCAATTCAATCACAAGATAAAAACTCACAATAATTGATAAGTGTTTGGAAAGAAAACAAGAAAAATATCTGATGAAAAAGATGAAGCAATTTTACGTGCCACCCTCCGAGTTAATTGTCTGATAGCTTCTCCATCCTCAAAATCCAAAAAAAAAATGATTTAAAAAAACCTTAAACAAGTCTTTAAATAGTTAATTCTAAATAAGGAAACAAAAATTAAGATTTTAGTTTTCTCTTCGGAATAGTCGACGGCGATCTTGACGGCGTGTCAGACGTCTGATGATGTGTACAAGATATCGTCAAAGTATCTAGTGAATTTTTATCTTCTGAGTCTTCTAACGGTAAATCTGACGACGTGTCAATTAAGTGACGGTGCGTGAAAAATATCATCACATCTTCAATGGAAATCATCATGTTTTGCTTTGAGTTGACGGCAATTTTGACGCCTTATCATAGTTGTGACAGCGCTTCAAAAAGGTCGTCACACGTCACTTCAATCCTTCGGATTCTGTCTATGCTTGATGGTGACTTTGACAGCCTTTCACATATCTGACGGTGCTTCAGAAATGTCGTCAGCTTTACTTCAGCTTATTTGCACCAGATTCTAACTGATTTCTTCTTCTTTCCTTTTGTTTCCTCCCCTATCACTCACATCCGCATTAAAACAATAAAAACAATCAAAACTAACAAATTTGCTTAAGACTTTGCAATTATTCTGAGTTAAAAACCTCAAATGTGTTAGCATCTGCTCACACATTAATTTTTAGGAATACAAATAGATAAAAGTGGAGTAAAAATACTACATATAGTACAAAAAATAATAAATTCAAAAGAAGAATTAGATACAAAAAAGAAAGTACAATCATTTTTAGGATTAGTAAACCAAGTAAAAGAATATATACCAAAATTAGCAAAAAACCTAAAGCCTTTACAGAAAAAATTAAAAAAGGATGTAGAATGTAATTACAACGAAGAAGATAAAAAACAAGTTCAGAAAATAAAAATACTTTGTAAAGAATTACCAAAATTACAATTCCCAAATGAAAATAAAAATTTTACATATATAGTATAAGCAAACGTAAGTGAATATAGTTATGGAGGAGTACTTAAATATAGATACGAAAATGAAAAAATAGAACATCATTGTAGATATTACTTAGGTACATTTAATGAAACAGAAATAAAACGAAAAATAAATAGAAAAGAATTATGTTCATTATATAAATGTCTATTGGACCATATAATGTATATAAGAAATTTATTGTGAGAACAGACAATACCTAGGTTCGATGGTCGTTAACAAGAAAAATACAAAACTCAGTTACGACGAAGGAAATTCGGAGATTAGTATTGAATATATTAAATTTTATATTTACGATTGAAGTAATCAAGACTGACAAGAATGTTATTGCAGATTACATATCAAGACAAAGCTACTCAAATTGATTTACCAATGGAAGAATATGATATCAAAGATACCAAAACAGACTAAATATTACAAGTGTTTGAACAAATGAAGTTATTACAAGAACGAGTTATCACATTAACTACTGAAGTTACAAATGTAAAAGTGCAGGTTGAGCACTATAAAAAACAAGAAGCTATTAGCAAAAATACTGTGCAGGAAGAGGACATTAAAAAACTAGACCAAACTAGACCTAGAAGGTGATGATGAGAAACACCTAAAAACTCAAATTACTAACGAAATTACAGTTACAGCTGTAGGCGCATGTGGTGTATCCAAGAAAAAGAATATAGTCACTCAAAATAAACCAGAACCACCAAAGAAAAAGAATTATAACCTCAACCAGACATTCTCAAAACCATATACACCAACTATACAAAAATCAGCGTCATCTATACCTCCCCAGATACACACATATTCCGAATCACTCAATCAATAAAAGCAGACTTATAACCATATCACTCGTACATATATTGATAATAGTTATACCTTACAAAAATTATAAAATACAAAACCTATCAAGAGTAAAGATTTAGCAAAACAACACCAAGGATACATTACACAAAAATGTTAGAACTATAGCAAACTTATTGATTTGCCCGACACCAGTGCAAAACTTAATTTCTTTATGTTACTATTATGGACTATTATCTACAGTTTACACAATTTCTGAAGAAGAGTTAACAAGAATTCTAGATATTCACAAAAAATTTATGGATTATAAAAGGAGTATGAAGGGACAGTTATTCTATGTCCGTTTCTATTAAGCACCAGCAGAAATATTATTTGATGAAATAAAATAGGCAATTACTGTTTTCAAGATAGGAATGACACGAGACTATATTATCCCTGAACAAATATGCGAACAAGAAGAGATAACTAAAAATCAGATACCGGACTTCTACCGAAACAAGAGAGTTATTGGACTTAGCAGTATATTGACTGAGTTAGAAAACAATACTATAAATCAAAACCCAGTTTGGATTTACTATAATAGAAACCAATTATTGGTTTACTCTACTTGTAAAAATATTAGAGAAAATGACAAAGAAGAGATAAGAAAATGGGTCATGACGATCCTAAAACCAGAAGAGTTACCAGTCACAAGATCCATTACGAAAGGAGTTATTTCAGAAGAAGCTATAGAACAATTCTGTAAACAAGTTGGCCAAAGATACAATGACCACATATGCAGCAGATATAGCGGAAGACACAACTTTATTCTAGATGTGATGCTACAATAGCAAGAAGAAGAAAAAAAGTAACTAAGCAATAATGAAAGAAGACAAGATATTAATGGAAGAAAGTGACATATGAAGATAGAAAGAGACATATTGAGACAAGATGAATTATCTTTACGTAAAGAAATTATGTAGTTATTATTTTTGACTTTTTGAGTCTTTGATTTTTTGTCTTTATCTTGTATAGCTTTATAGCCTTTTTGGACTTTCTGTAACATATGAATTATTAAGTAGGATACCTGTAAAGTTAGGAATAGTATAGAACAGGATACACATTTTCTTTTTAGGATTATAAATAACAGAACATTTGCTCAATTAGAGGTAAGTCTTCATGAGTTGAAGCAAAACCCTCTCTTGTACACAAAACTTTTGAATTATTTAATAAAAACAGGTATATTTCCAAGGAAAAGCTATGAATCATCAAACAACTATGGAAAATATAGAATTATCAGATTTACCTGATATTATTCATATTATGCTAAGGTTTCTACGAATAACTTGGATAACTTGGAATTGGATTCTAGTAATTAAATGCTTTGTCATAGTATTTATTAGTTGTTTGTTTTAATCTTAATAATTCCTCTATATTTTCATTAAGGAATTCTATATATTTTATATCGTTAGCTCTCATATATTCTTCTAAATTTGTTTTTATTAGTTTTTCTATTGATTGTATATTTTTCATATCCATTTTTCAATATTCTAAATATACGTAATTTCTCATGGTTGATGTGTAGGTTTGGTATGTAAGTATTTGTAAGAGTAGGTAGATAGGTGTGGTATATAATTAATTCTAGTCATAAAATATTTATCAAATATTTTTTCCAATATGATTTTTCTTATATCTACTATTTCTATATCCTTAAGTATATATAAAACAAGTATTTTGAATTTATCTACCATTTTGTCAGATAAATAAGTATCCATTTTTCATATGATGCTTTTTTCAAAATATTCCCTTCAATCATACACATAACAAAATATGATCATTTTAGATTACTATATACTAGATTATCCCAAAATAACATGTTCTTCGGTCACTATTAGCATGGTAATCTGAATACTTTTCCCTTAAACAAAGCCTCTACTCTGGCTAGTCCTCTATCATGACTTTCTTGCCTCACCGGTTTCACCTTTAGGATGGCATATTTCTTAGGAATTTTTCTCTTTTTTCCTCTTTGCTAATAAACTTCTTAACATGCTATTTTTTGAATAATTCTACTATAAAGTAACTAATATGAACTTATTTCATCATATCATGATTGTCAGGAATTTATGAATTTAGCTATTCATAATCACAAATATAAATACCTGTTTTGGTAAATCTGATAATTCTAGATTTTCCATAGTTGTTTGATGATTCATAGCTTTTCCTTGGAAACATACCTGTTTTCATTAAATAATTCAAAAGTTTTGTGTACAAGAGAAGGTTTTGCTTCAACTCATGCAGACTTATCTCTAATTGAGCAAATGTTCTGTTATTGATAATCCTAAAAAGAAAACACGTATCCTATTCTATACTATTCCTAACTTTACACGTATCCTACTTAATAATTCACATGTTACAGAAAGTCAAAAAGGCTATAAAGCTATACAAGATAAAGACAAAAAATCAAAGACTCAAAAAGTCAAAAATAATAACTACATAATTTCTTTACGTAAAGATAATTCATCTTTTCTCAATATGTCTTTTTCTATCTTCATATGTCACTTTCTTCCATTAATATCTTGTCTTCTTTCATTATTACTTCGTTACTTTTTTTTTTTATCTTCTTGCTATTGTAGCATCACATCTGGGATAAAGTTGTGTCTTCCACTACATCTGTTGCATATGTGGTCATCGTATCTTTGGCCAACTTGTTTACAGAATTGTTCCATATCTTCTTCTAAAATAACTCCTTTCGTAATAGATCTTGTGAGTGGTAACTCGTCTTGTTTTAGGATCGTTATGACCCATTTTCTTATCTCTTCTCTATCATTTTCTCTAATATTTTTATAAGTAGAGTAAACTAATAATTGATTTCTATTATAGTTAATCCAAACTGGGTTTTGATTTATATAATTATTTGCTAACTCAGTCAATATACTGCTAAGTCCAATAACTCTCTTGTTTCGGTAGAAGTCCAGTATCTGATTTTTGGTTATCTCTTCTTATTTGCATATTTCTTCAGGGATAATATAGTCTCGTGTCATTCCTATCTTGACAACAGTAATTGTGTGTTTTATTTCATCAAATAATATTTCTGCTGGTACTGAGTAGAAACGGACATAGAATAATTGTTCCTCTGTAATCCTTTTATAATCCATAAATTTTTTGTTAATATCTGAAATTCTTGTTAAATCTTCTCCAGTAATTGTGTAAACTATAGATAATAGTCCAAAATAGTAACATGAAGAAATTAAGTTTGCACTGGTGCCAGGCAAAGCAATAAGTTTGTTATAGTTCTGATATTTTTGTGTAATGTATCCTTGGTGTTGTTTTGCTAAATCTTTAATCTGGATAGGTTTTGTATTTAGCAATTTTTGTAAGGTATAAATATTATCAATATATGTACGAGTGATATGGTTATAAGTTTGCTTTTGTTGATTGAGTGTGTAACGACCAAAAAATTTAATGAAATATGTGAAATTTGTGATTTTGTATGATTTGACTGTTTTACCCCTCCCTGTAGTTGCATTATGGTATTTTTGGGGTGTGGGAGTGGTTGACATGATTTTTGATGCATTTTGGTATCATTTATGCAATATTGTGATTTTTGATGGCTTCAAAGCCTTATTTTGATCCGTGCGATGGATGACTGAACGGACTGCGCCATCATCTCTGGAATATCGATTTTAGGCTATGTATACCTTTGGTTCGGGTCCTGGTTCACTCGAGCTCATTTCAACCTATTGGTCGAAAAGTTGAAAAAATTGGAAAGTTGGGTGTGGGACCCACTTTTGGTTGAAACAGCCTCATATGGAAAATCCAACTTTTCCAACATATTCGAAATGTCTATTTTAGTGTGTTAGCATGTTTGGTATGATTTTACGGCTTTTAAATCTCATTTCGACCCTCGGTTTGGAAAATTGTGATTTCGGGGCTCAGGGGTCAATTTTGTGAAAACAAATTTTTCTGGAAAATCTGGTATTGCCATCGCATCGGGAACGTCGAATTTAGAGTGGTTGCATAGTTTGTTTGCATAAATCAGACTCCGAACGAATCCCGAGCACCCCGTCGAAGTCCATTTCGAGTTAGAATAAAAACTGCCTATGTTGTCAGTAGGTGAAGGACGAGCATATGAGATTTGGTGGTTTACTTCAGAGGTTACCCATTCCTGAGTGGAAGTGGGAACGCATCACTATGGACTTTGTGACTGGTTTGCCGTGTACATCTCATGGTTCAGACAGTGTTTGAGTCATCGTGGATCGATCGACCAAGTCATCTCATTTTATTTTGGTTCAGGTCTCATTTAATGCTGAGAGGTTGGCCCATATCTATATTCGTGAGATTGTGCATCTGCATGGTATGCCAGTGTCCATTATTTCAAATCGAGGTCCTGTGTTCACATCTCACTTTTTGAAGACTTTTCAGGATGATTTAGGTACTCGAGTGGATCTTAGTTTAGAGTTTCACCCCAGAATGATGGCCAGTTAAAATGGACTATCCAGGTTTTGGAGTATGCTCCGCACGTGCGTGATGGATTTTGGTAGCCAGTGGGAGCAACATTTGGCTTTAGCATAGTTTGCACATATTAATAGTTATCATTCTAGTATTGATATGTATCCTTTTGAGGCGTTGTATGGTAGGCTTTGTCGCTCTCTAGTAGGTTGGTTCGATGTTTCAAATGTGAGACCTCGAGGTACGGACTTGCTTCGTGAGTCTTTGGATAAGGTCCAGGTCATTCGGGATAGACTTAGAGTGGCCCAAAGTAGGCAGAAGTGTTATGCTGATCGTAGACTTCGTGTCTTGAGTTTTGGTGTTGGTGATCGTGTTTTCCTTCGAGTTTCACCCATGAAAGGTGTCATGAGGTTTGGGAAGAGGGGCAAGCTTAGCCCCAGGTATATTGGTGATGTGGCTTATGAGTTGGCTTTGCCCCTTGATCTATCTGTTGTTCATCCAGTTTTCATGTTTTTACACTTCGTTGCTATATTCTTGACAAGTCTCATGTCATTCGTTGGGATTCAGTTCAGTTAGATAAGCGGTTGTGCTTTGTTGAGGAGCCAGTTTCCATTTTGGCTAGGGATGTTAGGCAGTTGCGCTCTAAAGTGATCCTGGTGGTTCAAGTCCAGTGACAACTTTGACCTGTAATGTGACTACTTGGGAGATTGAGTTTGATATGCGTAGTTCCTATCCCCAACTTTTCATTGATTCAGGTATTTCCTTGCCTTAGTTCGAGGACAAACTAGATTTTTAGTGGTGGATGATGTAACGACCAAAAAATTTGATAAAATATGTGAAATTTGTGATTTTATGTGATTTGACTGTTTTACCCCTCCCCGTAGTTGTATTATGGTATTTCTGGGGAGTGGGAGTGGTTGACATGATTTTTTATGCTTTTTGATATCATTTATGCAATATTGTGCTTTTTGATGGCTTCGAGAGCCTTATTTTGGACTTATGTGGTTATATTTTGATCCGTGCGATGGATGACCGAACGGACTACGTCAGCAGCTCCAGAATATCGATTTTAGGCTAGGTAGACCTTTGGTTCGGGTCCTGGTTCACCCGAGCTTATTTCAACCTATTGATCAGAAAGTTGAAAAAATTGGAAAGTTGGGTGTGGGACCCACTTTTGATTGAAACGACCTCGTATGGAAAATCCGACTTCGCCAACAGATCTGGAATGTTGATTTTAGTGTGTTAGCATGTTTGATATGAATTTACGGCTTTTAAATCTCATTTTGATCCTCGGTTTGGAAAATTATGATTTCGGGTCTCGGGGGTCAATTTTGTGAAACAAATTTTTCTAGAAAATCTGGCATCTCCATCGCGTCCGGAACGTCGAATTTAGTGTGGTTGCATAGTTCATTTGCATAAATCAGACTCCGAATGAATCCCGAGCACCCCGTCGAAGTCCATTTTGAGTTGGAATAAAAACTGCTCAGTTATGCAGAAAAAATCTGCAATATATATAGCAGCTTTTTCACATTTTTGGCCCATTTTGCTCATTTTTTCATCTTGTCTCTTGAGAGTTAAACCCTAAATATTTTGGGAGCTTAAAAATGAAGTTTGTGAGAGCTTGGGAAGCTAGACTAACACCTATTTCTTGATTTTAATTACGGATTTAAGGTAAGAATTCACCCTTTTCTTAGAAAATTCTTGATAAATTTCTCAAAACCCCAAAAATCTTAGGGCATGATTTTAAACCCAAATTTCATCCCCTTTCACTTGAATAATATTTTTATATTATAATTACTAGTTTTTCATCAATTTAACCTTCAAAACAACTCCGATTCTTAATTTTAATTCGAATTTTAAAGATTTTATCCGGTAAAGCTCAAAAATGGTTTTTCTTCGATTTGAACCCCGTTTTTCACTCGATTTAACTTGGGTTTTCAGCTGTAGGTTCCTAAAAATATGGGGAACATATTTTTGAAGTAAAGTTCCAATGTTGCCCTTTTTTTCGGAAACCTATTTTGGGGGTCTGTTTTGACCCCGAACCAAAAGTAGTCAATATGGGTGTCGTTGGTTTTATTTTGATGCGTAGATTTTATATTTGATGTTTTTAGTAGAGTTCAGGATTGTTCATAAAAAGTAAGGTCGCGGGTTCAAGTGTAGCGGATCGATTTCGGCTTTCGAGGTAGGTTATGGCTTAACTTTTCAGACTGGGATGAGTAGTAAATGATGGTACAAAATGCATGTTAAGGGTGAGAACTAATCATGAAAAATGGCTATCTACGTGTTGTGCCCGTGTGGGGGCCTATATGTGATATAATTGTCGAAATTGAAATATTATGTGATATGTTTGACCGTGTGGGGTCCTATGTGACATTGATAGCCTTGAATACATGTGAGTAATTGTATTGTATTGTTTAATGTGGTACCACAGGTGTATTGTGATTATATTCATACTTTACTGACATATGAGACATGTGGAAATTCATGGATGAAATGAAAATAACGAGTGAATATTGGCTCATGTGGTTGTGGATATATATTATTGTGGTTGATTGTGAAAATATATCATGTGGTTGGTTGTGGAAATACTTATTGTGATTGGTTGTGAGCATTACATCTTCATATCATACTCATTCATGAAACATTGGTACCACCGTGGCAACATCTGAGAAACACTGGAAACACCTTTTTAAAAATATTGTAACACCTAATAAAACCATTTCCGAGAGATGTGCTGGAAAGGAGATGTGAGATATGTGGATTGTATATGGGTTGACGAACCCCCATGGGTCCTACGTCAGGAAGCTTTGGCTCCGTTAGTGTATACGGGGATTGTGCGACAATCTCGGAGGTTGTGCAACAACCTCGTGCATCATCATAATCATCATCATTATCATATACATTGCACTTACTTTATTGTGTTTATGTTGTGTTGTATTGCCTTATTGACTTCTCATCTATGTATTTGTCTTACCTTTCTTTACTTGTATTTGATGATCTTGTATCTACATGTTCTCTCTTGCTTTATTTTATATGTGACATAATATATACTTGTGTTCTATATCTTGATGTGTTTTTACAATATATGTGAGATATATTAGATCTGTTAGTTCAAGTGGTGTGGGCTACCGTTGTGGGACATTTTCTGATTGCAGGTGACGTGCCCTTAGTGTATATTTTGTATGCCTTATTTACTACTTTGCTTAGTCAGCCTATGATACCTACTGAGTACAAGTGGACCGTACTCATGCCTACTGCGCCCTTTCGGTGCAGGTCCTAGCTCGAGTGCGCCTCAGCTTACTTGATTCAGGCGGTTGTTGGAGCTTCCAAGGTAGCGGTTGGACATTCATGCGTCCGAAGTTCACCTCTATCTTTCTATACTAGTTATGTCTTTATTAGTGTTCGGAGACAGTTATTATTCCTTTGTGATTATTTTTCTGATGTATTTGACTCTTGGATTGTATTAGTAGTTCTTACACTATTGACACCTGGTTTTGGGCATGATTGGTGTTTTGGATAAGTTCTTTCCACATTGTTATGATTATTTATATAGTTCGGCTTTATTCTAGAAGCCTTACCTTGGGTATTTCTGTCTTTTTCTCTATTCGTATCAGTTTGGGTGATAGGCTTACTTGTCAAGGTACGCCGCTATAAGTGCCATCATGACCCTCATTTTTGGGTCGTGACAGAGTGATTCGGAATATGTGTGTATCTGGGAAGGTATAGATGACTCCGATTTTTGTATATTTGGTGTATATGGTTTTGAGAATATCTGGTTGAGGTTATAATTCTTTTTCTTTGGTTATTCAGGTTTATTCTGAGTGACTATATTCTTCCCTTTGGATACATCTCCTGCGCCTGCAGCTGTAACTGTAATTTTGTTAGTAATTTGAGTTTTTAGGTGTTTCTCATCATCACCATCTAGGTCTAGTTTTTAATGTGCTCTTCCTGCACAGTATCTTTGCTAATAGCTTCTTGTTTTTTATAGTGCTCAACCTGCACTTTTATATTTGTAACTTCAGTAGTTAATGTGATAACTCGTTCATCTAATAACTTCATTTGTTCAAACACTTGTAATATTAAGTCTGTTTGGGCATCTTTGACATCAGCTTCTTCCATTGGTAAATCAGTTTGAGTAGCTTTGTCTTGATATGCAATCTACAATAACATTCTTGTCAGTCTTGATTACTTCAATCGTAAATGTAAAATTTAATATATTCAATACTAATCTCCAAATTTCCTTCGTCGTAACTGAGTTTTGTATTTTTCTTGTTAACCACCATCGAACCAGGGTATTATCTATTCTCACAATAAATTTGTTATATACAATATATGGTTCAAATGCTAATAAACATTTATATAATGAACATAATTCTTTTCTATTTATTTTTCGTTTTATTTCTGTTCCATTAAATGTACCTGAGTAATATCTACAATGATGTTCTATTTTTTCATTTTCGTACCTATATTTAAGTACTCCTCCATAACTATATTCACCTGCGTCTGCTTCTACTATATATGTAAATTTTTTATTTTCATCTGGAAATTGTAATTTTGGTAATTCTTTACAAAGTATTTTTATTTTCTGAACTTGTTTTTTATCTTCTTCGTTGTAATTATATCTACATCCTTTTTTAATTTTTTCTGTAAAGGCTTTAGGTTTTCTGCTAATTTTGGTATATATTCTCTTACTTGGTTTACTAATCCTAAAAATGATTGTAATTTCTTTTTTGTATCTAATTCTTCTTTTGAATTTATTATTTTTTGTACTATATGTAGTATTTTTACTCCACTTTTATCTATTTGTATTCCTAAAAACTCTATTTGATTTTTCATAATTTCATCTTTCTTTTCGCTTAAACTTATTCCTGATTTTTCTATTATATCTGTAAATTGTTCTAGTAATTTTAAATGTTCTTCTTTGGTTTTTGTGTATAGTAGTATATCATCTATGTATACTATACAATTAGGCAATTGTTTAAAATAACTATCCATAAAGTATTGGTATCTACCTGGTGCATTTTTATATCCAAATGGTAATACGTTCCATTCATAAAATTCTTATGGTACCGTAAATGCGGTTAATTCCTTAGAATTTCCATCTAACTTTAAGTGGTAAAATCCTGATTTACAGTCAAATTTACTAAAGTAGTTATATCCTTGTATTTGTCTTATTTTCAATATCTTATTTGGTATTGGATAATTGTATGTCATAGTTTTAACATTTAAATTTCTATAGTCAATAACCATTCTACTTTTTTCTCTTTTTTGTTCACTATGTTTATTTACTATAAATGCTAGACTATTATGTTTACTATTGCTTCTTTGTATATACTGTTTTTCAAAAAATTCATCTATATGCATTTTAAATTCTTTTAAATCATCAAAATTATATGTTACTGGTTTTTGAGTTATTGAGCTATTTTTATCTATTAATTTAGTTTTTATAGTAGTTTTATGTTTTTTCCATTCTTTTAATGGATCTTCACTATATAATTGTCTTAATTTTTTTTTTATTATTTCTACCTTATCTATTGAAAATATAATTTTTTTTATTTATCGAAAATACAACTAGTTCTATTGTGTCTTTTGTATTTTTTATATTTTCTAACTTTTGTGTAATTTTTTCACTTCCTTTTATCCAATCAGTTTTCTTTCTTATTTTATTAATAACTCTTTTTGCTTTTACTTTTTGTTTACATGGTGTTGTAAACCACCAATTTGTTTTAATTATTATATGTCGGTATAATTTATCTAAAAATGGCATTCCTAAAAGCATATCGTTTGATGTTAGTTCATAATTATAGATTTCTTCTATTGTTATTATTTTATTTCATATCTGTATTTTTACATTCTTAACTTTATATGTACTTAAGCTTCCTTCATTATTAAATCCTTTGACTACTATTGGTACTTTTAGCTTATTCCATGTACCTTTTCGTAAACAGTTATATCTATATAAGTTTGCTTCTGCTCATGTATATATCATAGGTGTATAATACCTATTATAATATCCTTCTACTATTATTTTGACAAGTACATATATTTTCATGTCATGTCAAAGTTCTTTTTATGAATAATTTTTCTTTATTATATGTTATAGATAATTGTGTATATTCTATATTGTATGGTTTTATTTGTTCTAACTATTTTATTCCTAATATTATGTCTGTTTTTTGCATTTCTTCCTTTATTTCAAATTATATTTTTATTTTTCTAACTCCTATTATTATTTCTTTTTCTGTGGTATCCTTAATGTTTATTAGACTTTTTGGTAGATCTAGGCATATATTACTATTAGATTTTATTTCTTCACTTTTTACTAGATATTTTGCAATATAATTTTCTTCTTGTCTTGTGTTTAAGAGTATTAAATATTCTTTTTCATTTATTGTTCCTGTTATGTAATATTGGTTTAAATTAACTATTGAAGTTGTTTCATAACTTGTTCTTTTTTATGAGCTTGATGATTCTGATTTTCCATTTGCTATTCTTTTTTATGTACTTATTCTATCATTTATTATTTCTAAATCTTCGTCTATGTTTATATTTTTGTAACTATAATCATTATTATCAATTGTTTTTATAAATTGTTCAAAAGTACTTTCTATTTGTATTTTATTAATTTTATTTTTTCCTGTTATTTTATGTTTTGTTGTTAATACATATAGATTTTTATTTCTTGCTGTAAATATTTTACTTCCTGGGGTTATTTCTATTCCTGATATTTTCCAATATAACACTAATGATTTATCTATATTTTTATCTGTTATTGCTACTGAATAAGTTACACTTATTATAAATTTAAATTTTTGGTATATTAAATTTCCTTTTATGACAGTTATTATACTTTTTCTATAGGTTTTATAATTATATCATCTGCTAAATATAATTCTATTATTGTATCTATTCCTTCTCTAAAACATGCTTTTATTAATATCTCTGTTCCTCCAAGGTGTACATATTTTATTGGGTTTTTACTTTTTATATTGTTTATTTCTTTATTAATTAGTCTTTTTGTTACTGGTGGTATACTAGCTCTTCCTTTTGCATATCTACAGTCTATTACATGTTCTTTTTGGCTTACTACTTAGTATTCTTCCTTTTTTCTACTAAATATATTTTATTTTTGGTATTTTAAATATTTTTTCTACACTTAAGTCTAACTCTTCTAGCATTCTTAATCTGTATAATATCCATCTGAATAATAACTATCTGAATTATTTCTACTATAGAAATCTATATTTTCTAATTCATCTTCTATTCAATTAGTACTTAGTAACTCATCTTCATAATCAAATATTTTTTCCCATATTATTTTCTTTATGTCTTCTAATTCTAAGTCTTTTATGATATATAAAACGAGTATCTTAGTTTCATCAGATATATATCTTCTCATTTTATTTATATTATGCTAAGGTTTCTACAAATAACTTGGATAACTTGGAATTGGATTCTAGTAATTAAATGCTTTATCATAGTATTTATTAGTTGTTTGTTTTAATCTTAATAATTCCTCTATATTTTCATTAAGGAATTCTATATATTTTATATCTTTAGTTCTCATATATTCTTCTAAATTTATTTTCATTAGTTTTTCTATAAATTGTATATTTTTCATATCTATTTTTCAATTTTCTAAATATACGTAATTTATCATGGTTGATGTATAGGTTTGGTATGTAAGTATTGTAAGAGTAGGTAGGTAGGTGTGGTATGTAATTTATTCTAGTCATAAAATATATATCAAATATTTTTTTCCAATATGATTTTTTTATATCTACAATTTCTACATCCTTAAGTACATATAAAACAAGTATTTTGAATGTATCTACCATTTCGTCAGATAAATAAGTATCCATTTTTCATATGATGCTTTTTTCAAAATATTCCCTTCAATCATACACATAACAAAATATGATCATTTTAGATTACTATATACTAGATTATCCTTAAATAACATGTTCTTCGGTCACTATTTGCATGGTAATCTGGATATTTTTCCCTTAAACAACGCTTTTACTCCGGCTACTCCCCTATCACGGCTTTCGATCTATTATAGCTCTAATGGATCTATTTTTATTTGTGCGTGGATATTTCTTAACTTGTCTAAACATTTTTATTTTTAGTTTATTTATTTTAATTTTGTTGATGTTCATATGTTGGAGGGTGATTAAATGGTATTTGATTAAATACTTTACTGTAATATTTTTTAGTTTTTTCTATTAGTCTTTGCAATTCTTGTATATTATTTTGAAGGTATTCTAAATATTCTATATCTTTTTTTTTTTGAAATATACAATTAAATTATCTTTCATAAGTATTTCTGTTAATTTTATTTCTTCCATATCTTGTCTCCAATATTTTAAATACTCATAGTCTATCATTTTTTCCTAAAGTAGTTGTAATACTGCAAATTTCTTTATAATAATTTATTCTACTTGTACTATATCTGATATTAAATTTTAGGTTATCTATTTCATTAAATATCCTGTCTTTTTCGTCTATGAATAATTCTATGTGTAAATCATATTCTAAATTGTCTTTTAATTCTAGTTATTTTATGGTTTTATTTATCCAAATTAATCTTTCTTTTAATTGTTCTCTTTCTTTTCTAAGCTGGTTTCTATAATTAATTTCTTCGTATAGCCAACTTTGTTTTTCTCTAACTCTTTGAATATATTTTATAATTGGTATCAGAGCCTATGTTGTTTAAAGTTACGGAAGTAGTATATATTTGGATTTATTTGATTAATTTATTAATTATGATAAAATCAGATTTAGATATCCACCAAAATATTATAAATATTGTTTAGATGCATAACGTATAAAAAAACCACAAAAATATAAAAAAATTGAAAGAAATAATATCTGAAAAACGTAAAGAATTAAAAATAAGGATAATAAGACTACAGTATAATATAATTGTCAGAGTCAGTAAAATTCAATAAAAGTACAAAAAGAAGAAATATCAAATTTAAAATCAATAATAGATAATCTAGAATATATATCAACATAACCTATATACGTTTAAATAAAATGAACAAAGAGGAATTTATAATAGACGAAAAAACATATGAAAATCACGAAGGATAAAAAAATAAAACTAGTATTCTCTAACCTAGGAAGAAGATATAAGAAAAAATAGGTGAACATTTATATTTAATATTAGAAAAAGAAGAATTAAAATTAGAAGATAAGTTGACAGCCATGGTAAGAATAGAAAGAGAAAATGAAGAAATAGACAGAAAAAAGAAATAGATAAGATAAAACAACAAATCACAGAAGAAATACGAAAAATAGAAGAAACTAAAAACAGTAGGATTGCTGAATTAGAAAATGAACTACAAATGCTAAAAGATTTGTATGAAAAAAGACAGAAAGAAAAAGAAGAAAAAGATAAAGAACAAAAATTATTAATTGAGATAAATCAATTTAAAGAAAAATTAGAAATAAAAAATAAAGAATTAGATACCAGTGAATTAGAAAAAAATACAGTAGATGCTGAAGAAACAGATAATTATAACTCGGAAGATAGTGAAACATATACAGAAATTCTAGAAAACATAGGAAAGCTAGAAATTAATGAAAAACAAGAAGTAATTAATAAAGAAAATCTAGAACTAATAAATACATAAGTAAATTCTCTAGATAAAAATATAATACCTAGTATATCAGAAATAAGAAAACCAACCTATAATTACAAAAATAAGTTTAAAAGATATAATCCAAAGGATGAATATAATAAATGGATACCAAAACAAATAATTAATTACAACTTTTTAGATTTAGACTGTGTAATAGACACAAATAAAATAATATAACTATGGGTAGGATACATGTCAAAACAATTATTAGATAATAAAATAGATACAACAAACACATCAGAATATATAGAAATGACATTAATAGGAACAGTAAAATTATGGTTTTTAAACCTAGCCGAAGCAAGTAAAAAAGTATTACGATCTGATAATAAAACTGAAGGAACAACAACAACTACTAAAATACTACCAACAAAAATAATGAAAAAATATGAAATAGCTATAAGAGATGAATTTAGCAGTGTAACAACAGAAGAAGAAAAGCAAAATAAAGAAAAAAATATAAATACAAATTTAATGTTAAAACTAGCAATATGTAATATGTGCTATATAGATGAGTATACGAGCCCATTTAAAGAATATTATTATAAAGGAACATATAATATAGAAGAAAGTAAAGAAATAAGAAGATTATGTTTTAGTAAATTACCCAAATCATTTAGTTCAAAAATAATAAAGAGTTGGGATGAAGCAAAAATATAAATATCCTACGAGCAAAAATAAAATTTTTACAATAATGGTATAGAAATCTATGTGAAAAATATAGAGAAGAAATAAAAATGGAAAAAACATTAATAAGAAATTTAACATGTTGCAAAGATAAAATAGCACCTCAATTTGGATGTGAAGAAAAATATTATAAGAAAAGAAAAAAACATAAGAAATAGAAGAAATACAGGAAATCAAAATATAAGTATAAGAAACCAAGAAAAAAGATATTATGTAAAAAATTATAAACATAAAAGACCATATCGAAAAAAGAAATCTATAAAAGAATGTACTTGTTATAGTTGTGGAAAACTAGGACATTTAGTTAGAGATTGTAAATTACCTAAAAATAAAAAAAAAGAAACAAATATCAGAAATAAAAATAGAAAATACAGAATATATGCAGATAGATTATATAGATTATGAATTAGAAAGTGAAGATAGTATATGTGAAATTTCGGAGAATGAAACATAACGAAATAGATAGTGAATTAGATGAATTAAATGACTGAAGAAGATATAAAAATGAACCGAATAACTGAAGAAGATATAAAAATAATAACAAAGGAAAAATATTTAAATGAAGAAGGAACAAACCAAAAAAATAATATTTGATAATAATATATTTGACGAAATATAAGGAAAATAGTTAGCCTTAAGTGTAAAAAAAATATTTAAAATACCAACAATAAAAAATATATTTAGTAGAAAAAAGGAAGAATACTACTTAGTAAGCCGAAAAGAACATGTAATAGACTGTAGATACGCAAAAGGAAGAGCTAGTATACCACTAGTAACAAAAAGACTAATTAATAAAGAAATAAACGATATAAAAATTAAAAACCCAATAAAATATGTACACCTTGGAGGAACAGAGATATTAATAAAAACATGTTTTAGAGAATGAATAGATACTTCAATAGAATTATATTTAGCAGATGATAGAATTATAAAACCTATAGAAAAAAGTATAATAACTGCCATAAAAGGAAATTTAATATACCAAAAATTTAAATTTATAATAAATGCAAATTATTCAATAGAAATAACAGATAGAAATATAGATAAATCATTAGTATTATATTGGAAAATATCAGGAATAGAACTAACCCCAGGAAGTAAAATATTTACAGCAAGAAGTAAAAATCTATATGTATTAACAACAAAACATAAAATAACAGGGAAAAAAATAAAATTAATAAAATACAAATAGAAAGTCCTTTTGAACAATTTGTAAAAACAATTGATAATAATGATTATAGTTACAAAAATATAGACATAGAAGAAGATTTAGAAATAATAAATGATAGAATAAGTACATAAAAAGAATAGCAAATGAAAAATTAGAATCGTCAAGCTCATAAAAAAGAACAAGTTATGAAACAACTTCAACAGTTAATTTAAACCAATATTACATAACAGGAACAATAAATGAAAAAGAATATTTAATACTCTTAAACACAGGACAAGAAGAAAATTATATAGGAAAATATCTAGTAAAAAGTGAAGAAATAAAATCTAATTGTAATATATGGTCAGATCAACCAAGGAGTTTAATAAACATTAAAGATACGGTAGAAAAAGAAATAATGATAGGAGTTAGAAAAATAAAAATATAATTTGAAATAAAGAAAGAAATGCAAAAATCAGATATAATATTAAGAATAAAATGATTAAAACAATTAAAACCATACAATATATAACATACACAATTATCTATAACATATAATAAAGAAAAATTATTCATAAAAAGAACTTTGACATGACATGAAAATATATGTACTTGTCAAAATAATAGTAGGACATGATAATAGGTATTATACACCTATGATAGATGCAGGAGCAGAAACAAACTTATGTAGATACAACTGTTTACTAGAAGGTAAATGAGATAAGCTAAATGTACAAATAGTAGTCAAAAGATTTAATAATGAAGGAAGCTTAATCACATATAAAACTAAGAATGTAAAAATATAGATATGAGATAAAATAATAACAATAGAAGAAATCTATAATTATGAACTAACATCAAAAGATATGCTTTTAGGAATGTCATTTTTAGATAAATTATACCCACATATAATAACTAAAACAGATTGGTGGTTTACAACACCATGTAAACAAAAAGTAAGAGAAAAAAGAGTTATTAATAAAATAAGAAAAAAAACTGATTGGATAAAAGGAAGTGAAAAATTACACAAAAGTTAGAAAATATAAAAAACACAGAAGACACACTAGAACTAGTTTAATTTTCGATAAATAAAAAATAAATAATTATATTTTCAATAGATAAGGTAGAAATAATAAAGAAAAAATTAAGACAATTATATAGTGAAGATCTATTAAAAGGATAGAAAAAACATAAAACTACTATAAAAATTGAATTAATAGATAAAAATAACATAAGAACTCAAAAACCATTAACATATAATTTTGATGATTTAAAAGAATTTAAAATGCATATAGATGAATTATTAGAAAAACAGTATATACAAAGAAGCAATAGTAAACATAATAGTCTAGCATTTATAGTAAATAAACATAGTGAACAAAAAAGAGGAAAAAGTAGAATGGTTATTGACTATAAAAATTTAAATGCAAAAACTATGACATACAATTATCCAATACCAAATAAGATATTGAAAATAAGACAAATAAAAGGATATAACTACTTTAGTAAATTTGACTGTAAATCAGGATTTTACCACTTAAAGTTAGATAAAAATTCTAAGGAATTAACCGCATTTACGGTACCACAAGGATTTTATGAATGGAACGTATTATCATTTGGATATAAAAATGCACCAGGTAGATACCAACACTTTATGAATAGTTATTTTAAACAATTATCTAATTGTATAGTATACATAGATGATATACTACTATACACAAAAACCAAAGAAGAACATTTAAAATTACTAGAATAATTTATAGATATAATAGAAAAATCAGGAATAAGTTTAAGCGAAAAGAAGGCTAAAATTATTAAAAATCAGATAGAGTTTTTAGGAATACAAATAACTAAAAGTGGAGTAAAAATGCAATAACATATAGTACAAAAAATATAAATTCAAAAGAAGAATTAGATACAAAAAAAGAAATTATTATCATTTTTAGGATTAGTAAACCAAGTAAGAGAACATATACCAAAATTAGCAGAAAACCTAATGCCTTTACAGAAAAAATTAAAAAAGGATGTAGAATATAATTACAATGAAGAAGATAAAAACTAAGTTCAGAAAATAAAAATACTTTATAAAGAATTACCAAAATTACAATTCTCAGATGAAAATAAAAAATTTACATATATAGTAGAAGCAGACGCAAGTGAATATAGTTATGGAGGAGTACTTAAATATAGGTACGAAAATTAAAACATAGAACATCATTGTAGATATTATTCAGGAACATTTAATGAAGCAAAAATAAAATGGGAAATAAATAGAAAAGAATTATGTTCATTATATAAATATTTATTAGCATTTGAACCATATATTGTATATAACAAATTTATTGTAAGAACAGATAATACCTAGGTTCGATGGTGGTTAACAAGAAGAATACAAAACTCAGTTACGACGAAGGAAATTTGAAGATTAGTACTGAATATATTAAACTTTATATTTACGATTGAAGTAATCAAGACTGACAAGAATGTTATTGCAGATTACATATCAAGGCAAAGCTACTCAAACTGATTTACCAATGGAAGAAGCTGATATCAAAGATAGCCAACCAGACTTAATATTACAAGTGTTTGAACAAATGAAGTTATTACAAGAATGATTTATCACATTAACTATTGAAGTTACAAATGTAAAAGTGCAGGTTGAGCATTATAAAAAACAAGAAGCTATTAGCAAAGATACTGTGCAGTAAGAGCACATTAAAAACTAGACCTAAAAGGTGACGATGAGAAACACCTAAAAACTTAAATTACTAACGAAATTATTGTTACAGCTGCAGACGCAGGTGATGTATCCAAGGGAAAGAATATAGTCACTCAAAATAAACCTGAATCACCAAAGAAAAAGAATTATAACCTCAACCAGATATTCTCAAAACCATATAGACCAAATATACAAAAATCAGAGTCATCTATACCTTCCCAGAGACACACATATTCCGAATCACTCAATCAACAAAAGCAGACTTATAACTATATCACTCGTACATATATTGATAATATTTATACCTTACAAAAATTGTTAAATAGAAAACCTATCCAGAGTAAAGATTTAGCAAAACAACACTAAGGATACATTACACAAAAATGTCAGAACTATAACAAACTTATTACTTTGCCTGGCACCAGTGCAAACTTAATTTCTTCTTGTTACTATTATGGACTATTATCTATAGTTTACACAATTACTGGAGAAGAGTTAACAAGAATTCTAGATATTCACAAAATAAAATACACAATTACTGTTGTCAAGATAGGAATGACACGAGACTATATTATCCCTGAAGAAATATGCGAACAAGAAGAGATAACCAAAAATCAGATACCGGACTTCTACCGAAACAAGAGAGTTATTGGACTTACCAGTATATTGACTGAGTTAGCAAATAATTATATAAATCAAAACCCAGTTTGGATTTACTATAACAGAAATCAATTATTGGTTTACTCTACTTGTAAAAATATTAGAGAAAATAACAGAGAAGAGATAAGAAAATGGGTCATAATGATCCTAAAACCAGAAGAGTTACCAGTCACAAGATCTATTACGAAAGGAGTTATTTTGAAGAAGCTATGGAATAATTTTGTAAACAAGTTGGCCAAAGATACGATGACCACATATGCAGCAGATGTAGTGGAAGACACAACTTTATTCTAGATGTGATGCTACAATAGCAAAAAGATAAAAAAAAAAAAGTAACGAAGCAATAATGAAAGAAGACAAAATATTAATGGAAGGAAGTGACATATGAAGATAGAAAGAGACATATTGAGAAAAGATGAATTATCTTTACGTAAAGAAATTATGTAGTTATTATTTTTGACTTTTTGAGTCTTTGATTTTTTGTTTTATCTTGTATAGCTTTATCGCCTTTTTGACTTTCTGTAACATGTGAATTATTAAGTAGGATACGTGTAAAGTTAGGAATAGTATAGAATAGGATACGCGTTTTCTTTTTAGGATTATAAATAGCAGAACATTTGCTCAATTAGAGGTAAGTCTTCATGAGTTGAAGCAAAACCCTCTCTTGTACACAAAACTTTTGAATTATTTAATAAAAACATGTATATTTCCAAGAAAAAGCTATGAATCATCAAACAACTATGGAAAATCTAGAATTATCAGATTTACCAGAAAAGGTATTTATATTTGTGATTATGAATAACTAAATTCATAAATTTCTAACAATCATGATATGATAAATTGAGTTCATGTTAGTTACTTTATAGTAGAATTATTCGAAAAATAGCATGTTAAGAAGTTTATTAGCAAAGAGAAATAGGGAGAAAAATCCCTAAGAACTATGCTATCCTAAAGGTGAAACCGGTGAGGCAAGAAAGCGATGATAGGGGATTAGCTAGAGTAGAGGTGCTGTTTAAGGGAAAAGTATCCAGATTACCATGCAAATAGTGACCGAAGAACATTTTATTTAAGGATAATCTAGTATATAGTAATCTAAAATGATCATATTTTGTTATGTGTATGATTGAAGGGAATATTTTGAAAAAAACATCATATGCAAAATGAATACTTATTTATCTGACGAAATGGTAGATAAATTCAAAATACTTGTTTTATATATACTTAAGGATATAGAAATAGTAGATATAAGAAAAATCATATCGGAAAAAATATTTGATAAATATTTTATGACTAGAATTAATTATATACCACACCTACCTACCTACTCTTACCAATACTTACATACCAAACCTACACATCAACCATGATAAATTACATATATTTAGAATATTGAAAAATGGATATGAAAAATATACAATTAATAGAAAAGCTAATGAAAACAAATTTAGAAGAATATATGGGAACTAAAGATATAAAATATATAGAATTCCTTAATGAAAATATAGAGAAATTATTAAGATTAAAACAAATAACTAATAAATACTATGATAAAGCATTTAATTACGAGAATCCAATTCCAAGTTATCCAAGTTATTCGTAGAAACCTTAGCATAATATGAATAATATGAGAAGATATATATCTGATGAAACTAAGATACTCGTTTTATATATCATAAAAGACAGAATTAGAAGACATAAAGAAAATAATATGGGAAAAAATATTTGATTATGAAGATGAGTTACTAAGTACTAATTGGATAGAAGATGAATTAGAAAATATAGATTTCTATGATAGAAATAATTCAGATAGTTATTATTCAGATGGATATTATACAGATTAAGAATGCTAGAATATATTCAAAGAGTTAGAGAAAAATAAAGTTAACTATACGAAGAAATTAATTATAGAAACCAACTTAGGAAAGGAAGAGAACAATTAAAAGAAAAATTAATTTGGATAAATAAAACCATAAAACAACTAGAATTAAAAGAAAATTTAGAATATGATTTAGACATAGAATTATTCATAGGCAAAAAAAACAGGATAATTAACGAAACAGATAACCTAGAATTTAATATCAGATATAGTACAATTAGAATAAATTATTACAAAGAAATTTGCAGTAATACAACTACTTTAGAATAAAATGATAGACTATGAGTATTTAAAATATTGGAGACAAGATATGGAAGAAATAAGATTAACAGAAATACTTATGAAAGAGAATTTAATTGAATATTTCAGAACAAAGGATATAGAATATTTAAAATACCTTCAAAATAATATACAAAAATTGCAAAGACTAAGAGAAAAAAACTAAAGAATATTACAGTAAAACATTTAATCAAATACCATTTAATCACCCCCCCAACATATGAACATCAATAAAATTGAAATAAATAAACTAAAAATAAAAATATTTAGAGAAGTTAAGAAATATCCACGCACAAATAAAAATAGATCCATTAGAGCTATAATAGATCTATTTAAGTAACACAAGTTATCCGCACCCCCCAACAATTGGTATCAAAGCAAGTACATTCTTTTATAGATTTCTTTTTCCTATATGGTCTTTTATGTTTATAATTTTTTACATAATATCTTTTTCTTGGGTTCTTATACTTATATTTTGATTTCTTGTATTTCTTATATTTCTTATGTCTTTTTCTTTTCTTATAATATCTTTCTTCACATCCAAATTGAGGTGCTATTTTATCTTTGCAACATGTTAAATTTCTTATTAATGTTTTTTCCATTTTTATTTCTTCTCTATATTTTTCACATAGATTTCTATACCACCGTTGTAAAAATTTTATTCTTACTCCTAGGGTATCTACTATTTTTGCTTCATCCCAACTCTTTATTATTTTTGAACTAAATGATTCGGGTAATTTACTAAAATATAATCTTTTTATTTCTTTACTTTCTTCTATATTATTTGTTCCTTTATAATAATATTCTTTAAACTAAAAATTATTATTACTTATATTTTATGAAATACTTATAGTATATTTAGTTTTCTTCCTTGTGGGAAGTACAACTTAATATAACTATAACTATAATATAAAATATCAAGTAACGCTAATTTCTAGTAAAAGTATTTCAACACGAAGTATTTAGATTTTAAATAAAATCAAGTCTTGAAAGAACTAAAATAAGATTGTTATAATTATATTATACCAAGTTTCTTCAACGCTCCCAACACAAAGAGATCACTCCATTATGTAAGTAGAAAAAACTTAAATTTAAGAAACTAGATATATAGAAAAGACTTGAAGAAATATTTTTATTACAAGAGACCAACACTTTGTTTTTGCTAATTTTTGGATGATTAATAATCAAAGAAATGCCTCTATTTATAGAAAATTATAATGTTGAACCAACAAATGCATTTTTTGAAGTGGTGGTTGTAACAGTCAACTTGTAACTTCTTCATTCCTTCACTTGACGGGTGTAAGATTTGAAGTGAAGATCATCATCACCCATGAGCTTTGCTACTTCTCCCAAAGAGTTCCACAGTTGTGGCTATGAAATTGTGGTTATACCCGTGGAATTCTTTTATTTTAATAATTTATTTCTTCTTTTAGTCTTCTTTTGTACTCTTTTTCTTGTAGAATTCGTTAGAAAATATGCGAGGATAAAATATAATTATTCATATTTTATTTAAAAATATACTTTTTATATACTAAATTATATGAATAATTTATATCCATCAAATTCCCCCATACTTGAACTTTTGCTCGTTCTCAAGGAAAAAGAAGATTTTTAAAGATTTTAAAAATTAATGATTTTTGTAGGATAGAAAATTTATGCAGAATAAATTTCTTTCATAATGCTCAATTTAATTAAATTTTCTAAATTCACCAAATGTTTACCTTATTTTGAATTTTGCTTTGATCAGAAAGAACTTGTTTTCTTCTTCTCTTCAATCCTTCAGAATTGATAGGTTTATGATTACTTATTCAGTGAGTATCACAGTTTTGTCCATAGGCTTGGTCCTTATGTTTGTCTCCACTAATATAGATCCGACTCTATTTTCTGAAATAACTTTAGGACTTTATAGGCTTGTAATGTTAGACTTCAGACTGGTAGGATAAGGATATTTTAATAATGACTTTCTTTTTCCAACTTGGGACAGTTACTTTCTTTCATTCTCATTTCTTTTTTTTTTATTTTCTCTCTCTCTCTCTCTCTTTCTCTTTCTTTTTTTAAGAAGACTTGAACTATTTTTTTTTATTGTCATTTCTTTCTTTTGCCATTTCTCACAGAAAATTATATTTTAGAATTTTATTTTTCTTTATTTTTTATTAATTGTATACTGTCCATTTATAGTTGAAGTGAATATATGTGTATATTTGAACTTACATATATTTTCTAAGAATTAGATTGTTAAAAAAAAGATTAGGGCTCAAAATAAAGGTTCTAAGAAGGAAGAATATGTGGGTGTGGATAGAAATAGAGCTTAAAATTTGGCATCAAAGAAGGACTAATATCATTTTTTGGAAATAAGTATCGTCTATTATTTCGCCTTGAGAAACAAAAGAGAAAGTTCTAGCCAAATTTGTTGATTCCTCTTATTTAGTGATCATAACTCTTCTCAATTGACAAGATTTTTGAGTTGAAGATGCTTGCTTTTTCCTTCACAAAATCAAAAATAAAAAAAATTATGAAAATCATATGGTGAAAAGAGAAAGAAATAATCTTGACCATAATGTAAAAAAATTATTTTGTTAATTTAAATTCTACAATGCAATCATGTTTAAAGAGAAATATATAAAATATTTTTGGCTTTCAAATTTACAACTGCAGAAGAAAGCTTGAAAGAAACTGCAATCATACATATTATATTTATTATAAGTAAATATATATTTATATATAGATTATATTCCTCAATATCGATGTGATTGTTGCTTCTATGGAGCTTCAATGTGTCCTTCTACAATAGAAATATGATTATATGAGTAAAAATGATTAGAATAATAATAATAAGTAATGCTAAATAAAGATTTAATAGGTTGTGATTTTAAGGATATATATTTCTCTCAAGGGAAAATAACTTTTCAATTTAGTTTTGATTCGTTGATTCTGTAGTGACATATCATATACAAGTTTATATATTTGTGAATAATAGTACTAGAAATAAATAATTATTTGTCTTTGGTTTAATATAAATAAAAAAATTACGTGAGCCAATAATTATCATGCACAATTAATTGGTTAATCAACCAGTTACATAGGCATACCAATCACCATGGAATTACTCCTGTGTAGATGACTCTGTTTTTGTAGAGGCCTTCATGAGATCTTTTGGTTGTACAATAACCTAGATATTAACCAAGTCAATTGATTAAGCAATTAATTGACGTGAAGTTTACTGGGCTTATAAGGCTCCATTGCTTCACCCTCAATGGCTACGGGTAGAAATAGTAGTTCTGAGTTTAATGTCATCAGCTCGACTTATTGATTGCATGATTCATTATTCAATTAGTGTCACTGACGGTTGTTCATCAAACCGTCCTTCAAAATATAATTTTAGCCTATGACCATTTACCTTAAACTTATCTCCACCTAATATGTTGTATTTCAATAGCTCCATAAGAAGTGATATTTGTAACACTGTAGGGACCTGTCCATCTGGATTTTGGTTTTTCAGAAAATAATCTAAGCCTGCTACTGTAAAGAAGTACCAAGTCCCCTGTTGACACCTAATTTTTGCCCTCCACGACTAAATTTAATTTTGAGTTTCTTCGGTTTTTAATAAAATTAAAATATTTATTTCATCCGAATAATTTTTTTTAAAATATTTTTGCACGTAATTTTATCATTTTAATTAGAAATTATATATTATCGTGTTCAGTTATACGAGATTATATAATTTGATTGCTTAAATATTTATTCTATGGAATATTGAATTTTAATTAAGGATTATTTTGAAAATAAATATAATGATTAAAACCTTGATTTTAATACAATTTATTTGGATAAATATGCATTTGATTTTATTAAATCAAGAAGCTCGGGATTAAAAGAGGTATTAATTAGTATTGAATTTCAATTTAATTTAACCAATCTATTAGATTTGACCATAATTGAAATCAAATTGGCCATAATTGCAATGCAATTCGTCAATTGATTTTTTAATTTGGTCAAAATTAAATAAATATGACTTAATTTTAAATCTCAATTAAGGTTATATTTTAAATAACCCCAAAATTCCCAAAAACTCTTATAACTTCTATCCAATTCCTACCAAAAAATTATTTCAAACTGTACTACATTGTACTATTTCCCCCCAACTTTGTCCTTTCCCAATTTTGAAATTCAAAGATTGTACTATATTGTACAATTCCCCCAACCTTTTTTCTTTTTCTAAATTTTAATTTTTGAAATTCAAAAATTGTACTATATTGTACGATTTCCCCCTACATTATCTTCCACCTCACCTTATTTTCAATTTTAAATTCCAAAAATACCCCTAAAAAACTTTCTCCCACATTGGTAGATTAATAGAAATGGATCCTATACTTTTCTATAAATACTACCACTATTTTGGTAGAAAAACAAAGTCTCAAAGCCTCAAAGAATTGAAAAGCTTTTGAATAAATAGTTGAATTTTGTTTTTAGTGGAAAAAAAAGCCTCAAGGTTGAAAAAAAAAGCTTTGAGCAAAGAAGAGTTTTTATTTTAGTAAAAAAATTTCATTTTCCATGAAATTCGTGGGCTAATCCAAGTTCTCGAGTTGAATGCTTTCCGGTGGTGATCAAGACTCCAAAAAAAGCTTGTAGTCCCATTTTGCTGCCCCCAAAAAGGTAAACACAGCTTTTCCTTTTTTTAGTTTTATTATCATTTTCTTCTTCATCTTTTTTCTTCTTTGTAGTTTGTAGTTATAATTTTGTTTGTTGTAGACGGCCTAGAAGGCCATAGGACGTTGCAGTGTCGATATTATGGTTATTTTCATGTTCATGGTATAAAAATGAACTAGCAATAGTTGTACGTGCATTTTTGACTTTATTCTTTAATTATTATAAGTAAAGTTTCAATCTTTGCTTAAAAGATGTACTTATGCTTTGATTAAATTCATTGTTAGCGGATATATTTATTTTTAACATGTAAAGTTGTTTCCTTTATGTTGAAAAGAATAGATAATATTGATTGTTTCTCCTTTTTTGACTTTATTCTTTGATTATTATAGATAAAGTTTTAATATTTACTTAAAAGTTGTACTTATGCTTTGTTTAAATTCATTATTATTGGATATGTTTATTTTTAGCATGTAAAATTATTTTCTTTATGTTGAAAAAAATAGATAATGTTGATTGTTTCTCCTTTTTGATTTTATTCTTTGATTATTATGGATAAAGTTTCAATCTTTGTTAAAAGATGTTCTTATGCTTTGTTTAAATTCATTGTTGGCGGATATATTTATTTTTAGCATGTAAAGTTGTTTCCTTAATGTTGAAAAGATAGTTATTGTTGATTGTTTCTCCTTTTTTTACTTTATTCTTTGATTATTATAGATAAAGTTTCAATCTTTGCTTAAAAGTTGTACTTATGCTTTGTTTAAATTCATTGTTAGCGGATATGTTTGTTTTTAGCATGTAAAGTTCTTTCCTTTATGTTGAAAAGAATAGATGATATTGATTGTTTCTCCTTTTTGACTTTATTCTTTGATTATTATGGATAAAGTTTCAATCTTTACTTAAAAGACGTTCTTATGCTTTGTTTAAATTAATTGTTGACGAATATATTTATTTTTAGCATTTAAAGTTGTTTTCTTTATATCAAAAGGAATAGTTACTATTATTTGTTTTGCCTTAATAAAATAATAATTGGTTAAGTCAAGAACTTGTCATTTGTTTGCTAATTATTTTAATGGATTTCAAAATCCTCATATGAAAGATGAAGTGCTAGATTTATTTTCCATCCAAGATGTTTATTCCTCTTTTTTTTTTGGTCGCATGTTGTTTTGTTAAAATGATGAGAAAGTTTGAATTTTTGTGTCAAAATAGAATTATTTAGATATTTTTGAGTCATGCATAGTATGATTGTTGAATGATATTTCACTTTTAGAAATGCTAAACTTTTATTCTAATTTTCTTACTCCCTTTGAATTGTTATACGTGTTCTTTGTGTGCGTAAAGACTTGATTCATGTCTCTCTTTGACTCATAATGTCAAAAGAGAATCAACAATGTCTTAGAACGATAAATCATAGGTCGTTAAATATTTTTTCTAAAGTTGGTCATGACTTAGATGTATGAATCTTCGTTAATTTCTCCTTAATTGAAATTTAAAGATTCACTTTCTTGAAAAGTTAGCCTTTATTTTCTTTTGTTATATGGATTAGTTTCTATGTTTGTCCAATTTTAGAAGTCATGAGTATTTTTCTTATCGCCTCATCCCTTTACTCTCGCAAACTTCTGTTGTTTGTTCTCGCATTAATTCATTGAATATGCCCTTCTTCCTTTTACCTTTATTCATTCTTATATGAACATAAATAATGAGGCATGTAAGTGGGTGTCTTTGCTTTGGATTTTATTTGTTGACTCTCATTCTTGTGCAAGTGTTCTTATCACTGTCATTCAAAAATTGGTTCTTGATAGTTTCTTTTGTTTTGAAATATGTCACTTTTATGCCTTGAACATATATTAATTTCTTTATCTTTTCTTTGCATGCAAAAAATGTCTCGAGTTCAACTGAACTCCTCTCCTCTCACATTTTGTAATGGGCCAATGAGGCCTACCTTTTAGAGTCAAGTTTGAAGTTTAAACCCAAGGTCGACTATACGGTGTGTGGGTGCTAGAAGATAGACGAAGAAGGAAAATGGGTCAAAACCCATTGATGAGTTCACTAAGAGACTTGAGAAGTCTCGATTTTTATTATTGTCTTCTTTTTTATTTATTCATTTATTCATTCATTTGGGTCTCGAATCCAAAGTTATAAATTAATACAGGTGAAGCAGGTTGTGGGCCAAAGGCCCTAAATTCTAGATTAGGACAGGTGAAGATGGGCTAAAAGCCCAAACAAATAGTCTAGGACAGGTGCAAGTGGGTTTGGGCCTAAAAGCCTAAATATCGTAATTCCCCCTACCCCTTTTCTATGCTTATTTGCTATTTATTTTCTTAGATTTGGTTAAATTTCCTACTAAGTCGTCAAAATTGATTTTATACAAGTTTTTCCTAAATCACTTTCTTTTCAAAAACCAACTTCTCCTTTTCAAAGTTAGACAAAGGTGGTTTTCAAATTGCTCGGATAACCGCAAGTTAACGGACATTTTAGGTGCCTTAAAAACCTTCCTAAAATGTTAATAAGAACCTCTTACCTGGAACTTTCTTAATAGCCTAAGTCTTTTTTCTATTTTGAGACTTAGGATTTTGTTTTAAAGATTCTTAATTTCTTTTCATAAATTAAGTGGCGACTCTAAAAGTCAAAATTTTGGTAAAACAGAAATGGCGACTTTGCTGGGGATATTTAACTAGGTTCTAACTAAATGTTTGATTTCATCTTTTGACTAACTTTTAAATCGCTTACATGTTTATATGTTTCAATTTTGAGGAATCTAATTATTGCATCTCATAGCATAATCCTGCATTGATTATTAAATTATTTTGGAGTTTCATAGATGTTCCGGCCCCTGTTGTTCAATTCCAAATAAAGTGTTGGAAATACAATGGTTTATTAGCACGTGAAGCATCTGATGGCTGTTCATATTTTCAAACCCAAGTCGTTCACTTGGGAACCTGGTTCAAACCCACTCTAGACACCTAGGATAGAGCAAAACCAAAACCTTATTTTAGGCATGAGCCTAGGACGACCCAAAACCTAAAAGGTATTGGGCCCATTAGAAAACTTGCCCTGCATCTATTGACCCCGAGTCAATTACAGATGAATCATATCTATATGTTGAATAAGAATATATATATTTATTTAATCCAATCCATTATCCTTTGAGGGTCGGGAGAAGGTTTTCTTTGCTTAGTTTCGTGTAAGGATGCCTAAATCATACACCAATTTAGGAAGGAATTGAAGCAAGCCAAGCAAGAAATTGATTGATTTGGATGGTTGCATCTAGAGCATAGTTATACTGAAATCGCTTGATCATCAACGGATGTCGCCAATGACAAAAAGTGGACAAATCTAAGAGGGGGAAGGCCGATAGAAGAGCATTCAGGAACTAGTATTTCCTATTCCCCTGTGTGGTACCTTATTTTCCTTCATGTTATCTTCCTTTTCCCTAAAGATTATATCCCTCTTATGCTATATTTTGTAGGAATTTATTCCTTTTTACTTATCTACAAAAGTTGAGAGATAATGGGTTGGCTTTAAAAAGGCATATATTTTCTTCAAAATTTGTTAGGCCTAAATCCTTGGCTCAAAAGGGTCACCCCAGTTAGGATACGCGTTATTATGTTTTTATGTGATATAACTGCCTTATGTGTTTATGTGCGTTTGTTTGAATAAAAGATAAATTTATCCACCATACTCCTGTGGATCAGTTTGTCTATGACACAAACAACTCTATGTGGTTACTTCTTGTCAAATATCTTGCATTGCTTATCACATATGGGAACTAACACATCTACCTTTGAGTTATTTTACTTTACAGATAATAGAAAACTACTCCGTATTGAAATAAGCCGACAGAACATCCTTACTTCACCCGGTCAAAAGCGCGAAAGATCCCATCCCCTAACCATCATTCAAACATGACTGGAAGTAATGAAGAAAACATTGGCCATTAGGGACAATGTAATAGCAGAACAAAGTGAGATGATTGCTGAACTCCCGAGAAAATTAGAAATACTTCAGGTGGAGATGAACCATACTCGAGATTTGGCTAATCTGGCCATCACTGTCAATGCTCCTGCTCTAGGAGGACACGGGACTCTACTCCAGATCCCTTCCCTCATTACTTTATTCTCGGGGACCATCCAAATAATATATCATCTGTCTCCGCTCCTCAACTTGTCCAAAACTCCAATCAAGAAAGTAAACCAGATGCTTACCATCTACAAAATCCATTCTTAACCCCATAAGATCCGCTTCCAAATCTATAAAATCCATCCTTAACCCCACAAAATCCGTTCCCAAATCCACAAAATCCGCTCTCAAATCCACAAGATCCATCTTTGAATCCACAAAATTCATTTCCAAATCCACAAAATCCCTCTTAGATTCCACCAAACTCTTCTCAAATTCCAAAAAGCTCTATCAATTTCCAAAACTTCCTCCACGTACCACCCAACCTCCTCTCATCCTCAAAATCAAGCTATCGTTCCAGATTCTTCTCATGTCATCATATCCTCTAACATTTACAATCCCTTTCCCAATCCCGAGGTAGACCATTATGAGGAAAAGAAAAATAAGTAGAGGACCGAGCATGGAAAAAGTTGCTAGCCATGAATGAAGAGATCATAAGGATCAGACAATCTCAATGGGTGGGCGATAATGATGCTTTGGGGTATGATAATCTAAGCGTGCACCTTATAGTAGATATACCAGAAGGGTACAAGGTCCCTAAATTTAAAGTGTTCAATGGTACAGGAAATTCAATGGCCCATCTAAGAAGTATTGTGATTAGATGGTTGGGGTAGGAATAAATGAGGCATTATTGATGCCTTTATTCAGCCGAAGCTTAAGGGCCGAAGCCTTAGATTGGTTCACGTCTCAATAACTGAAAAGATGGTCTAGTTGGAGGGCATTGGCTAAAGGTTTTATTGATAGGTTCGCATTTAACATTGAGATAGTCCCTGATTGATACTCACTAGATCGGACCAAACAAAAAAATGATGAGTGTTTCTGAGACTATGCCTTCCATTGGAGAAAAAAAACTGCTAAAGTATAACCTCCCATGTCTGAGGAAGAAATGGTATTGGTTTTATCTCATGCTCGGGAGGGAGAATTTTATATCAGGATGGTATCCATGGTCTGAGCAACTTTTGTAGATTTGGTAAAAGTTGGGGAGTCATTAGAAGTAGATATTCGAACAGGAAAAATTTTCAAAACCCCAACATCATCTGAATCTTCTGCATTCTTTAAGAAGGAAAGAGAGGATATGATTGCGATTTCTACTAATTCTATTGATAAATTGAAGAAGAAATTCAAGCCTAGAAATATTCTTTCCTCACCTCCGTCACCAAGTTTTCAGCATGTATTCTACACCCAACCCCAGTACCAAGCTCTATTTCCAAATATCCAATCCTAATACCAGGATCTACTTCCAAATATCCAATCCCAATATCAAGCTCCACAACAAAATATTTTACCCTAATATCAAGTTCCACAACCAAATTATCAGCCTCATGAGAAAGATACCCTCCCAAATAATCGAACAAACATCCAAACGCCTCCAAATTACCATCAAGTACCTTCTCCTGCTACTCAAAATCATTATAAACCCCCACGTCCAAACCTCAAAAAAAGGCCTCCCCAAAACTTCACGCCATTGGATGAAACTCGTACCCAAATCTTTGGAAGATTAAAGGATGCCGGTCATTTACTCCCTATCCAACCAAAACTTATCAATCCCAATTCTTGATTTTATTGTGCCGATCAAAATTGCGCCTATCATTAGGGAGTGACAGGACATATCACCGAGGATTGCGTTAACCTGAAGCATAGGATCCAAGACTTGATTGATCAGAAGATCATCACTCTTTAAGCGCTATCACCAAATATCATCAGTAATCCATTGCCTAATTATGAGGGAGCCATGATACGCCCAAATTACAACTCTCGTTAGAAAGTGTAAGCAGTTGCTGTCAAATATAGAACCCAACTAGGTTGAGTGTCGAATCCCACTGGACATACTATGTTCACTAAGTATTGTGGTTGTTATTAGACTATTGATCAAAGGTTTCGTAATAAAGAGGGGTTTTGGTTTGTGAATTTTATTTAAATACTTGTCACAGATAATGTTCCAACTATCGACTTTGTTGCAAATAGTAATCCAATGAAATTAAAAAAACTAAAGTTATGGTTACTGAGATGTGCAAGCATCTAGGGTTGTGAATCATTTTAGATTTCCAATTAATTACTTCAATTGTAAGAGTAGTTGAATTCTATAATTTACCTATTAGTTCCTCAACCTAAATGGGTAGTTTATCCTTTAATTCTCTCAAACTTAAAGATCGTATTAATTATTCAACTATTTTCTCATATGGGTTGATCCCGTTAAGGCATTACTCTTAACCCAAAGGTTAATGCCCATAGATTTCATGTAAACACTTTATTTTCCCAACAAACACTTTTCTATTCGAACAAATGATGTTCTTTGGATCACTTTCAAGTTTGCAACCAAGAAAAGTCATTAAAGTGAAAAAAGGTTTATACAACTTCAATTAATTATGGAAATCATTTAGTTTCACAACCCCTATCAGCTATTTACATCAATGCTCTTATAACCCTAGTTATAGGAGCTTAGCTACACATCTCTATAGAAGAAAGAGAAGAAATTGTTGTGTTATTCATAAATGAATTCAGAATTTACTTACAAAAGTCACAAGAATTCCCCTTGAATCTTCAGTAGTAAAATGGGAATAAAGACTTTGATCCACAATTCTAGCTTGAAATCCATAGAATACTACATTACAAAGAGTTTCAAAAGTGGAAAAATCATAAAATATAAAAAATAAAACCTAAAATTGGGTATTTATATATTCCCAGGTACAGAGGATTTAAAATTCGAAATCAAAAAAGTTGCGTCCAAGTTTATGATCACATCAACGGTCCGTCAGTGGACCATTGATGAAGGTTTCATAAAGTCAAGTTCTGTTAAGTGTTAACGGTCAAGTCAACGGACCATCGCTAGCATGACGGTCCGTTACTTGGGCCGTCGCTTGACCCTCCAAATTTTTAGGTTCTGTTTCGACCTGACGACCAAGTTGGCGGTTCATTGGATGTTTGATAGTCCACCAATTGGACCGTCACAAGGGTCCCTTATTTGATTCTTTTTGGTTTACTCTGACGGTTACCCCAACGGTCTGTCGCGTTGCTGACGGTCCGCCAGTTGGACCGTCAGTGACCTTTTTCTGCTATTTTTCTAGATTTTTACTTCAGCTAACTCCTTAACTTGAAAACACTAA
This sequence comes from Capsicum annuum, assembly GCF_002878395.1. Taxonomy (NCBI): domain Eukaryota; kingdom Viridiplantae; phylum Streptophyta; class Magnoliopsida; order Solanales; family Solanaceae; genus Capsicum; species Capsicum annuum. The sequence continues at coordinate 206,431,908 of NC_061111.1, read as the reverse complement.
ATTTCAATACTAAATACAACATTAGTTGCTTGAAAACATACAATTATCCCTTGAAAAAAATGTAAAATGTTTCATCAAAAGTCGAAACATCAACACCCTCAACTTCAGACAATTTCTTGTCCTCAATCAAATCAGCACCAAATTGCAAACATGAACAATGAAATGATAGGCAATCAACTACTGAATCAGGATCTATACCCGATATTGTTCCAAATTCAGCACATATACACAAACATGGACATAATAACCTACAGAGATCAGCCAAACTAAGTGTAACTCAAGTTGTCCTCACAGTCAAGGAAATCCACCACTCATTATATTTTGTGGCCAAAAATCAAGACTGTCACACTCAAAAAAGAAGTTAGAAACATAGTTTACATGCCCATAGGCTTGCCCTTATCATCTAATTCTCCCTTATAGTTGACTCACAAAGATCAAACATATCTTTTTCAGGCTTGTAATAAGGCTTCGGGGCTAGGTGAGGATAAATTTTTGGAAAACGTGACTCAACATTCAGAATTAACTCTCTTTTACCTTGAATTCTTACTCATCAAAGCTACTACTTTACCAGCTCATTTACAACTCTTATTATTTCAGTCACACTTTGTTATCATCACCTCTTTCCCTTTCCCCTTTTTTCTTTTTTTACAAGTATCAGCCACCCTCAACTTATACTGATGCAGTCAGTTAAGGTGCACAATATATTGGATAGATCAGGGCCAAATGCTTCACTATGGGTCTAAACTACTTTTTCTCTAAACCACTTTTCATTACACAATTAATATCTAGACGGTAGCCACCCTCAACTTAGGTGTTTTGCCTAAGTTAAAGTGCATAATCTCCACTAATGGATGAGGGACAAATATAAATGTTAATAGTCTAAAGAGAGTTAATTTGAGTTATTGGGAATAAAGAAAACTACTAAAAGCTCAAAAGGGTTCAAAATGGGAAAAATCTTTTTGGAGGGGTTAGTTATTTTGGCTAAGTGGACTGAGAGTACAAAGGGGGCCTGCTATCCTATCTTATTGAATCAACCATAGATAACATCAATGAACTGGGCAAGTTCTAGTTGTATAACTATGTAAGAACTACAACAAATACTCCCACACATAAGCACAAGAGATACATTTATTTTACTAACTCTTGGGATTATTTACATCACATATTTATGCATACTCCTAATCCTAATGCCACTTACAGAATTACAGAAGGTTGTTCAAAATATGCTTAACGACACGAGTAAAAATTCATGCAAACATGTTCACAGCCTTATGCCAAAATCATTCATCATCCATATAAACAAAAATATGCTAAAATAAAAGACACTTCATTTCATAAATAAACATTAACAACAAATATTTACATCACAACCTAAGAAAAGAAAATGAAATCCTAGACATATCAATTCTACTAAATAGCATACAAAAGAAAAAGAACGTCGGTAACAAATAACCCCGTGGTACAAGTATACCCTACCCCCATAGAAAATAAATGCATTATCCTCAATGCATCAAAATAAATTACAGAGGAGTGGGAATACTTATAATGCCTCTTATTCATCTGAGGCGTCTGTGAAGTATGGTGAGGCTCCACTGTCCTTACATGCATCAACGTTAACCCCTATGGTGGTAGGGGTACTCATAATCTCATCCTCCAGAATTGGAGGTATCATTTCCCAAACTGGGTCTGAACTAGGCCCTCTAGCTGGGGCAGAACTCATAGAAACTCTGGCAGCTTCATCTGCTACCTTCTTTTTTTTTCTCTCTTCATCTCTCCGTGATATTTTTGTGGATTTTCTCATACATACTGCTCTCTTTCCTCTGGTGTCATGGCTTCTCTTTCTTCTTCTTTTAACTTTCCTTTCCTAATGCTCGTCTACCTGCTTCTTGCCTTTTTCTTTCATCGGTGTCCCCATCAGATCAATAATACCTTCATCTTTATTACTTATAACCAAAGTTGGGTCAAAAGCGATTTGCTGTGGTTGCTTACCCTTCAACTCTGCTATGTCTGCCTGCACTTGCTTAAATTCTGCCATAAGCTTAGTAAGATCTAGAAGGGACAATGCATCCAGCCTTTTGTTGATGCATTCTTCTATGTGATCCATCCTTGTCTGAATGCTTTGAAAAGAATGGATTACCTCAGCTACAATTTGATCAACAAAAGGCTTGAATTTTGAAGCCCAAGTGTCTAGCTACTTCTTGAATCTCTTCTGCAGCTTTACAAATTTAGCAAAATTTTCTTGGGTCAACCTGTACTCAGCATAATCTGTCCCACCCATTGGTGGCATAGCTTCTGATCCTACAGATGAACTAGGTGGTACATAGTCAGGCGGTGCATAAGTGGTGATGGGCAACGACATACCTGTAGGAATTTCAGAATCCTTGGGAGCTTGTGCTGACTGTGTCTGGTAGGCCGTAGTCTTAGTGACCTGCATCTTGAAATTTTAGTCATCTTTCAATTTCTCAATATCCTGTCTATGTGTAGTCTGAATTGCGTTATCAACTCCCTGAATCAAAGGCACACCTGCTTTCCTGCATAACTCCGTGATTAAATACAAGAATGGTAGTGCACTTTCCAACTTATGTGCTCTCATAAACATTTTATCTGCGATAATCTGGCCGAAATCAATCTTCATCCCTGCAATCAAACTAGCCACCAGCACAGTCTTGTGGCTATCTAAGTTAGCATCACCTTTGATTGGCATCAACCTCAATCTAACAATGGCCCACCAGAATTTGTCCTAAAAACTGAGTGAAGACTTAGCGATATGCTCCCTCTGATTGGTTTCCCAGATGGGTTTGCCATCATTAGTAAGATACACAGCTACCTACTATTTTTGTGTATATACAGATCTCATCAGAAACTCAAGATCAGGAATTGCCGGCGGTGCTTCATAGTTAGGCCCAGACAACATACTATTGATGGTTTGAGCCATTATATCAATGTTGACTCCTTGGATCGGAACTGAATTCCTGTTTGGTAAGTCTGCAACCTTCTTGCCTTTGGGGCAATACTTCTTTATCAGTACCAGGTAGTTTGCAAAGAACTCTTTTACCATATTCAGATGATATGAGCTGGGTGGCTTGCTCATCAAGGCCAACTCATACTCGTTGAAACGACGCTCCAACTCTGGGTATTCATGAAGCTCGGTTGTCACTATTTGGTATTTTTTAGAAATCGGCCTATTGATTGGCTTGGTTGCTGTCAGTTCTAAACCATCAAGGAACTTGTTCTTTGATCCCTCGATCTTCCATCTAAGTGTCTCCCTCATTTGAGGGTCTTTGCTTTTTATCACATTAGAATCCTCAGGTTCTGTCTCCATATCTGTTGCTTCATTTTGTGGCTCCACGTTGGCCGCCTTAGTTTTTGCCTCAACTGGCTTAGGATGAGATGTATGGACTTCTTCCTCGTCAGGGATCGAGCTAGTACTGTTAATACTTCTCTCACTCTCCTCTTTAGACTGGAAGAGTGTATGGATTTCCCTATCTCACTGCTGAGTATTGTATGCATGCTCTTCACCCCTAGCAGTTTCGCCTCTACCTTTTTGGGCTCTACCACCACCCCTGGTTGTGGGAAGTTTTCTAGCCATAACACCTAAAAAAAGGAGTGAGCAATTAGTTTGTAGTGCAAAATCAGTCAAAACAGTGAAAAATTTGGCTTGAAGGTCACTCTGGCCATCAATGATGTGACGGTCCATTCGATGGACCGTCACGCCTATCAAGTGAGATTCTAATTTTTTAGGGTGTAATACCCCAAAAAATCCAAACCAATATTAGAGCCATGTACCAAGCTCATGCATAGTACATCATGGTTTTTTAATAGTTTTATGAGTAGGTTAGATGTATATTAAGGCTTCAAATAACTCCCAGCTATCAGACGAATCAAAACATTCCTTACCAATTGAATTCTTGAGAAGGATATTGGTATAGTCAACTTAAAACGAGCATATCTCTCATTATACTTGGAATTTTTGAGCTCATGACCTATCAAAAGATACATAATTGAATTATATTTCCAACGATACCAATTTCTCTTAAATCCGATATCGAAGAAAAGAGTTATTCCTATTTTACTCCAGCATGTCAGGCTGGAAATAGTGTGATGACATTCGCGGTAGCTTACCACATTTGTGACGCCCTATCACAAAGGTCGTCAGCCTTAGGCAAAAACCAGATCCTAAGTGACGACATTCATGGTAGCTTACCATATTTGTGATGCCCTATCACGAAGTTCATCAGCCTTAGGCAGAAACCAGCTCCTAAGTGATGACATTCGTGGTAGCTTACCATACTTGTGACGCCCTATCACGAAGGTCATCAGCCTTAGGCAGAAACCAGCTCCTAAGTGACGACATTCGTGGTAGCTTACCATACTTGTGATGCCCTATCATGAAGGTCATCAGCCTTAGGCAGAATCCAGCTTCTGTGTGACGACATTTTTGACGGCCTGTCATATTTTTGATGCCTTGTCATAAATGTCGTCAGCTATGATTTTCAACAACTGGGAATTTATTTCGTAAGGGTATTTTGGTCATTTCCTTCACCTTCCACGACTTATAACCCCTAAAGAGGCATAATTTTTCCCATTTTTCTTTAGTTAAGCATCTCAAAAACCCTCTCTTACGCTCTCAACCACAAGATTAGGGTTTCTATCAAACTCATCTCTCAAAAGAAAGATTCAAGCCTTTTTCCAAAATAATTGAGAATTAAGTTTCCCAATCCAAGAAATCTCCAGCAAATCATCAAGGTTTCCTTTCTAAGGTATGCGTAGTGTTCATCTATGGATCCAATCCGTTCATAGAGCTCAAGAACCATGTTTTAAATATTATTTTGTAAACTTTTTGTGGTGATATGAGTATGTACATGTTGACGATTGTTGTTAAAGTTTCAAGATGATATCTAAGGATGTTTTCATGGAATAAATATAATTGTTGGTTGAAAATCATGAACTTTGGGTGGGTTGAACTAATGCAAGTATGAAATCCACCTATGCCTTAAAGAATGCATGTAAGGTGTTTGATAAAATGCCTAGGATATTAGAAATTCATATTTACATTATTTCATGATATCTAAATGACAAGTCCATGTTAGTGATACACTTCAATATGAATGCCCATGTTATTTATGTATTCTTATGGTGATGGCATGAAGCATATATGTGATGGAAATATGAATTTTGTGTGCGAATTATATCCATGTTTTCCCTACCATGTTTGAGGTGTTGATTAAATACATGAAGTATACTATCTCCTACTTATGATATAGCGAATTGTGGACTCCCATCTTGTGATCAAGTCATGTCATGTGTGTTAGTTTCCTTCTATCGAGTCCTGCGGGTATTCGTACCCAAAAAATATAGTTGTGTTCCTAGAGCCATGTCATGTTGTCACAATAAACTCAGTCAAGCTATAATCAATAGAAATCAGTCAGTCATGTGACTCGGGAAACATCAGAAATCTCATGCTCTTAGTTAACTCTCAGATAATAGTACTACTCCGTCAGTCAATGCATATCAGTTATTCAGTCCATGTACAGTCAGTCGAATCATGTTCAGTCCCTTCGGATGGGAGTGAAATTTAGCACCGATTGAACCCACGGATGGGAACTCACCTATCAGTTTAGGGTGTGATTCTTAGCAGTCATCCTTGTGTTCCAGAACTACGTAGCCAGTGTAGGTTGAGACATCTTAACCTGTCAGATTAGGGTTGATGAGGTGGCTTAACCTATTAGTTTATGGTCCCACTGTTCTCACCTTGAGTACTTGCCAGATAAGGGTCACTCACAACTGTCCTTACCAGTGGTACGGTATTGACACCCCTCCAGTCGGGGCAGAGATTGGACCCCAGCTTAGCCATAATGGTATACATGGGGCATATTGGTTAAACAACTTCCTCCCACAGTTTTAGTATCAATCTTAGTAAAAGAACTCAAATAGTTCTTCAGATATCAGTATACCAGGGCTGTTAGATATAGTCAAATTCAGTTATAGCATGGGACTCAGAGAGTTCTACCAGATCCAGGACTGTCAGACACAGTCGCTCATGTTATCAGAATTACAGTTCCAGTCATTTATTAGCGTACAGATTTAGCTATCACGTACTCACGATCTCAGTTACTATGTATATATGTTTGTACTCTTACGTTCATATTAGTCAATCGGTTAGTATTATTCATGCATGTAAACCCTTTGCATTAGCCTAACTCACTCGTATACTTAGTACTCCAATTGTACTGACACATTTGCGCTATGGTGCTTTCCTTTCATGTTACACCATAGGTCCAGAGCCACGAGTTCCAGACCAGCAGTAGCTTTCCAGCCACAGTGTTACAGTGAGTCCTCATCCATTCGAGGATAATATGATTTGATTTATTCATTTATTTCTTCAGTTTAGTTTTACGGAGTTAGTTAGAGACATGTTCCTTCAACTCCTTATTCAGACAGTACTTATAGGCTTTCAGATTTAGTCAAATTTAGCTATCAGATTCAGTATTCAGTTTTATATTTAGTTGTTTTGGGTATTCATTACCCCATGGACGTTACTATATCTCTTCAGTTGAACCTTGTGGCCTAGATGTTTAGGTTTTATGCGTATTATATGTATATTATGCAGTGTATAGGTACAGATATCATTCATGGGTTAGCTTGTGGTCCCTCGGGGTCATGAGCACCGTGTAGCATTCTGATTTATAAAATTGGGGCATTACACAGGGCCTTGCGACGGTTGAACTGGTGGTCTGTCAGGTTATTGATGGTCCGCCAAGGTGTCTATCAGAATCACTTTTCAGTTTTAAATTTCACTTTGACATTTCATCAAATACTTGGTATGCATCATTCCATTTTAACATAGTAATACATCAATTAAACCTTCAAGTGAAAATTTTTCTACTTTAAATGCATGGGTTACTCAGACGTCACCCTTAACAGAGTATACCAGAGTTCAACACTCAAAACATCAACAACAAGACAAAAGAAGAAGACAAGATGAAATTCTTTATCAACCAACACTGATTTACTTCACCCTTTGCAATTCAAAGAAGTAAGAAAAGGTTATGATCATACCTTGGTAGCACAGTAACTTCACTCTTGTTTCTTACAAATACAGAAGTAACAAAAAGTTAAAGATTTTTTAAATGATTTCTAACTTTTGTTGTGATAAGAAAAAGAGAGGAATGATGTTATTCAAATAGGCGAGAAAAAGAAGAGGGAACATCTTAAAGGGGAATGAATGATAGTAGATACTTTGAATTCGGGGGAAATTAGATAGTTACAGGATTTGAAAGGTTAGCAATGTATGTAACTGCCCTATTTTATCTATTTAAAAGAATTTGGGTCAAATACGGGCACTTTAAATAAGCTTCAGACTTAACCCGACCCAACCCAAAATTAGGGTTACATTGACGGCTGACTTGACGGTCTGTCAGGTTTGCGATGGTCCACCAGGTTGACCATCGTGGATTACCAGAAACAAGTCACTCAGGCCTTTCTACGACGTTTATCCTGACGGTCTCTCAGTGACGCAACGGTCCATCGAGTGGTCCGTCAGTTTATTCCAGTATCTTAGAATTTCAGCTTTAGGTTGACAATTGGTCTGACATCCTGTTGGTCTTTTAACGGTCCTCCAACTCAATCATCAAGCCTTATCCAGAATGTTTATTTTTTTACTATGGCTTTGATGGTCCCAACAGCGGTCCGTCGAGGATGCAACGGGTCGTCAGTCTCTCTGTCGACCCCCTATCAACTATGAAACTCCTTTCTTTCTGCATTCTTAGTCCTGTACACTTCACAAACACATCAAATAAACTCTACTATGGTAACAACAACACTTTGTGGGTTGCCTCCCACTAGCATCTGATTTATTATCATGGCACGACTCAGTTATCTCGATTACTCAGACTTCATCGAGATAGATGGTTGCTATACACTTTTTCGTGTCCATTAGATCGATGTATAGCTTCACTCGATGCCCATTTACCTTTAAGATTCTTCCGTCTTCATTCTCAAGTTTAACTACTCCAGAAGAGTAGGCTTGGTTTACTCTAAATGGGCTAGACCATTTTGATTTTAACTTACCTGGGAACAACTTCAGTCTGGAGTTGAAGAGAAGTACCAAATCACCTTTTTGAAAGTTTTCAATTCTCCGATCATGGTACTTCTTCATCTTCTCTTTATATTGATCTTCTCTTTTGTACGCTCCAAGATGGAACTCATCCATCTTATTAAGCTATCCTAATCTCCACTTCGCTGCCCCATTCCAATTCAAGTTTAGCCTCCTAAGTGCCCACAGCTCCTTATGCTCCAATTCAATCGGCAAGTGACATGCCTTGCCATATACCAATTGATACGGTGACATGTTGATCGGTGTCTTGAAAGTTGTTCTATATGCCCACAAGATATCATCAAACTTTCTAGACCAATCTTGTCTGCTTGTATTCACCGTTTTAATAAGAATGGCCTTGATCTCTCTATTCAAAATCTCCACTTGCCCACTAGTTTGAGGGTGTTTTAGAGTTGCTACCTTATGTTCCTTATCACCATACTTTGCTAAGGTAGCACAAAATACTCAATTGCAAAACTGGGATCCATTATCGCTTATGATGGTGTGTGACACCCCAAAATGAGAGAAGATGTTCCTTTTAAGGAACGCAACAACTCTCTTTCCTTTATTGTCGGCCAATGCGATGGCCTCAACCCATTTTGATACATAATCAATAGCAACCAGAATGTATTTCATCCCATATGAGTTCACGAAGGGCCCCATGAAGTCGATGCCCCATATGTCAAACAACTCTACCTCCATCATTTTTGTCAAAGGCATCTTATGGTGCTTTGAGATTGACCCTTGTCTTTGGCATTGGTCACATCTCCGCACGAACTCATAAGCATCTTTGAATAAAGTCAGCCAATAGTAGCCGCTCTGCAATACTTTTCTAGAAGTTCGATCACCTACATGGTAACCCCAACTGGAGAAGCATGACAAACTTCCAAAATATTTAGCATAGTTACATCTGGAACACACCTCCTTATAATATTACCCGCACACCACCGAAACAAATATGGTTCATCCCAAAAGCAATGCTTCACATCATGAAGAAATTTCTTTCTTTGGCGAAAAGAAAGATTCTCTGAAATCATCTCACTAACCACATAATTCGCGAAATCTGCATACCAAGGTATCTTTTCTAGCACCACAGCTAATATTTCCTCATCTGGAAATGCATCATTAATCTCGAATTCATATTTGCTTGCTTGATCTCCCTCAAGCCTAGACAGGTGGTCTGCCACTTGATTCTCACAAACTTTTTGATCTTTTACTTCAAAGTCAAATTATTGAAGCAGCAACACCCACCTAATTAACCTTGGTTTCGTATCCTTTCTTGCCATCAAGTATCTCAAGGCAACGTGATCTGTGTGGACCACCACCTTGGTCTCTAGGAAATAAGCCCGAAACTTCTCAAAGGCATAGACGACTGCGAGAAGTTCATATTTTGTAATGGTGTAGTTTTTCTGAGCTCCATTTAGTGCTTTACTTGCATATTAGATTGGAATGAAATAACTTATCCCTCTTTTGTCCAAGTACAGCCCCAAGTGCAACACCGCCTGCATCACACATAATCTCAAACGGCCTTGACCAATCTGGTGCAATAATAATAGGGGCATCAACTAATTTTCCTTTAAGGCATTCAAATGCCTTCATACGATCATCATCAAAGGTGAACTTAGCCTCCTTCTGCAAAATTTTGCAAAGTGAATATGCAATTTTTGAGAAGTTCTTTATAAATATCCAATAGAAGTCCACGTGTCTAAGAAAACTAAGCACTCTCTTTACTGAAATGGGAGGTGGTAGCTTCTCAATAACCTCGACCCTGGCTTGGTCGACCTTAATTCCTTTAGCTGAAATTTTTTGCCTAAGAACAAGCCCTCCTTCACCATGAAGTGACATTTTTCCCAGTTAAGCACAAAGTTAAACTCCTCACACCACTGTAAGGCTCTACTCAGATTCACCAAAAAAAGCTCAAAAAAATCACCCACTACCGAGCAGTCGTCTATAAATACCTCCAAGGTGTATTCTACCATATCAGAAAATATAGAAATCATGCACCGTTGAAAAGTAGTAGGTGCATTACACAATCTAAACGACATCTGTTTAAAAGCAAATGTACCATACGGGCACGTGAATGTCGTCTTTTCCTGATCCTCTAGAGCAATATAAATTTGGTTGTAACCAAAATAGCCATCCAAGAAATAATACCAACCTCTTCTCGCCAATCGATCTAGCATCTGATCCATAAAAGACACAGGGAAGTGGTCCTTCAGAGTCCATGAGTTGAGTTTGCGATAGTCCATGAAAACTCTCCACCCAGTCACAAGTCTGAGTGGAATCAACTCATTCTTTTCATTTGCAACAACAATCCTGCCCCTTTTCTTGGGGACGCATTGAACAGGGCTCACCCATTTACTATCGGAAGCATCCAACCACTTAATAATTTCCTTCTTAAACACCTCTTGCATTGGTGGGTTGAGATAGAGTTAATGTTCAATGGATGGTGTGAAATCTTGCTCGAGCTGAATTTTATGAGTGCAAATGACCAGAGAAATACCGATAATATCCACAATAGTCTAACCTATTGCCCTTTTATACCTCTGAAGCACAGAGATAAGTGTCTCCACCTACTGCTCACCTAGGTCTTCTATAATAATCACGGGTAAGGTGTTTGGACTGCCTAGAAACATATATTGTAGATGACATGGCAACTCCTTTAACTCCAACACCGATGGCTCTTCAGTAGATGGCTTAGCCGGTGGTGTCAGGCAGTTTTTAAGATCTATATCCAACATCTTGGGAGTATAAGAATATGATCCCATTCCTGTCAAAGCACAAACAATCTTCTCATACTCTTCAATGCCTTCACTATCAAAATTCATCAATACTGCAGTCAAGGGCTCAACAACAAATTTCTCCTCTATCGATACTTCTTGCTCATCCTCAAAATAAACATCTTAAAGAACACACTCATCTTTCTATGATGCTTCATAGATTGGCATACATCAAACCAAACTACTTCATCATTAAGTCTGAATAGGAGCTCATTAGCTCGCAAGTCAATAAGGACACTTCCAGTTGCGAGGAAAGGTCTACCCAAGATTATGGGTACCTCAAAATCCACCTTACAATCTAGAATAACAAAATTTGTAGGAAATATAAAGCTTACCACTTTCACTAACACATCATATAATATCCTGACTGTCTGCTTCACCGACCTGTCTGCCATTACTAGTCGCATATTTGTGGGTGTAGAATCCTCCAAACCCAACTTCTTATACATAGAAAGTGGCATCAGGTTAATACTTGCTCCCAAATCACATAAAGCTTTGGCAAAATCAAGAGACCCGATGGTACAAAGAATGGTGAATGCTCCTGGGTCTGCTTTCTTTTGTACCAAGGATCTTGTGGAAATATCTCCACAATGGTGAAGATTATCCACCGATTTGTATTTTATTATCCTCTTTTTTATCACAAGGTCCTTCATAAATTTTTCACATCCCGACATCTGCTCAAGTGCATCTACTAAAAACATATTTACCGTCAGTTGCTTCAGCATCACCATGAATTTACTAAATTTTGTATCATCGACCTTCTTATTCAATTTATGAGGAAAGAGAGGTGGTGGTTTTGGAAGAGTAGTAACCATTGCTTCCTTCTCCTTTGCCTTTTCTTTCTCTAACTCATCAACCTGCTAATGGTCAGAGTGAATGTCACTACCATCTAATTTTTTAGACTCCACTGGACAACTTCTTTCATTCTCCACATATTCTTCAAATACATATTCAATCATATCTTTACCCATAGAAGGGACCGAATACTTTTCCACTCCTAGTGGTAACTGCCATGCAAGAGCCATTATTTCGAGGATTCTGAACTGTATCACTCGGCAATGTACCACTTTTTCTTTGATTTAGTGCTACTGAGAGTTGGCTCATCTGCTGCTCTAATTATTTGATAGAAGTCGAGTGTGAGTTTACTAACTGGCTCATGGAAGATAGATCACTCTTCATAGTAGTCACCCCCTAATTTGTCGCCTCAACTCCCTTTAATAACTTCTTCATCATGTCCCCTATTAACATCTTGCCTAAGCTTGTTGTAGCGTTATCTCAACTTCCAAGAGGTACATATAGTCCACTCCTGTCATTCTTGTTCTTCTAACTCCCTTGGTCCCTATCTTTGTAACCAGATTTGTCGTAATAGTTTAGACCTTGATTCCCTTGGATATTGCCATGGAAAGACCCTGGTTATTCAAATAATTCACCTTTTTCTCAGAATCAAAATTGGCTCTACCTTGGGACCCCATAGCTTTTACCTTCTTAGTTTTCCCAGATAGCAGATGTACCCCACATACCTGGAATTGCTTGACATGTAAAGGAGGCCTGAACTTTAAGGCTTGAGAGATGACTTGATGAGAAAACCCTAATCTTATTGTTCTTGAGAGTAGAGAGGATTAATGGCGTTTAAAACTGATTAGTACTGGCTAAAAAGACCTATTTAATGATTTTAAGTGGTGGGGAGTAGGGTTTGAGGTAAGGAAAAGACAAAAATACCCCTAAAAAGCTGAATAAAAATTGTAAAAAATTTTAGTTGATGACTTAGTTGATAGAATATCAACTATTTGATGGCTTATAAACTTAGTCATCACCTTATCTTAATGATCCAGTTAAGGTTCACGAAGAGGTTGATAGCTTGTCACTTAGTTGACGGCTTATCCCCTTAAGTCATTACCTTGTAGCTGTGTTTGGTCACATTCTATTTAAGGCTGATGACGAGGTTGATATCTCATCACTTAGTTGACGGCTTATCAACTCAAGTCGTCACCTTGTAGCTGGACGGACCCTCTGAAGTAAAATGAGCATAACTTTCTACTCTGATATCAGATTAAGGTAAAACCAGATGCGTTGGAAAGAAAAATCAAAGATCTTTCAGTTGATATCTAGTAGGAAAGCTGAATCCTTAAATTAAAGGAATTATACTCATTTAAAGTTAATCCTTGTAGGATTAAATACAAAAACTCAATCGATAAAAGTGTTCTCAACTCGACTTTGCTCTAAGTGCTTCCTATGACCATGATTTGCATCAAAAATACTTTATACACAAGTTGAATGTTCATGGAACATATATGCATATACAAATCATAGGATTAGAGTTTACACACATAGGAACGACGGTTCAAATTGTTGACCGAAAGTACGGGGTGTTACATGATGGGTTGCCTCCCATCCAACACCTAATTTATCATCGCGGCATGACGTTCTTCAACTTTAAAGTTGGATCCTAAAGGGACCCATCATATACCTCCATGTCCACCACATCAATGACGGACTCCACTTGAGGTTACATTAGTTGTTTTTTCATTTTACAAACCCGTAAAGACCTTCATTATTTGGAACCCAAAATTTCATATCCCCTTGCTCCATATCCACAATTTCTCTTTCAATATACCAACCGGTCTCCCAAGTATGAAGGAGATTTCTTATTCAACTTCACAATCTAGGACCACAAAGTCTGCCGGTAAAATCAAAACAATTGACCAAGACATCATACAAAATTCCAATCGATCTTCTGATAAACCGGTCCACCATCAATAGCCTCATTGTTGTTGGAGTAGGAGTGCCCAAACCAAGTCTTTGATATACTGTATAAGGCATGATATTGATACTTGCACCAAGGTCACACAAGGATTTCTCAAATTTGTGTGTCCCTGTGGTGCAAGGGATTATAAAGGCTCCCGAATCATTTTTTTTTTCTGTCGTAGCACTAGTCATGATAGCACTACACCCATGGGTAAAAGCAATGGTTTCACCATCCATAAGGTGCTTTTTGGACATTAATGTTTTCATTATCTTAGCATATCCTAAAATTTCATGAATGACTTCTAGCAATGGGATATTAATTGAAAGATTGCTAAGCTTGGTGAGGAACTTCTTGAATTTGACACTTTTATCGTTTTTCTTGAGTTTTTGAGGGAAAAGAGAAGGGATTTTCATTTGGGATAATAGGTCACAATGAATTTCATCACCATCTACTACTTTAGGAGTTTTATCCTCATCAACCATCTCTTTATTTATCATGAGCTCTTCATTATCCCCTTCTTGAGACTTTGGAGCCTCATTATCTGACTCACCCATATGCTTCTTCTTTATATACACTAGATCATCATAAAATTTTTCTTTGACCTCAACCTCATATTCACCAAGTTCTTTACTACTCTGGGTGATAAATGCTAAGAGTTGAGCATTATTTTTTGGATTCGCCACCATATCACTTGGGAGACCACCCTTAGGACTAGCATTGAGTGCGGTTGAGAATTTGCTAATTTGAGTCTCCAATTGCTTGATTGGGGCTAAGTGTGATACAGCTATTTGGTTGATTTAAGAAAAGTCTCCTTTCAATTCTCAAACCATCTTGTTTTTTCCCTCCACTCTCATCAAGATCCTAGCAAGTATATCCTTACTTTCATCAAGATCTTAGCAAGTACATCCTCGGCCTTAAACTTTTTGGGATCCACGGGATTTGATTATTTGATATTTACTCGATCATGAGTGGGAACATATCAATCATACTTCCTTTATTCTCCCTATAATCATGATCTCTATCTCTATCATGTCATTTCCTTTCTCAATCACGATCGGTCCAACCTTGGTTCTCACCTTGCCTTTGATAGGCCGAGTGAGAACCCCCCGAGTAGTTTGCCAAATATCTAATTTCTTCATCGATCTTCTTGTCTAATTCTTTATCATAGACTTTGTATGCCACGACATTTACCATTTTTGTAGGTGCGCCCATCACATGCTTCGTAAGGAGGTCTAATTATGTTATCATTTTTGCCATATTTTCCTCCTCCTTTCTTCTTTCTTTCTTTGCTCCTTATCCACATAGGAGGTGGTAGGGGAACTTTGAGCAACCTCTATGTCCTGGGTGTGCCACCCCTATTTTGCTTTGTGATTTTATCAAGAAAATTTGAAGCCACTCAATATGACAACCTTACAAATGATCCACATGCCGCATTGTCTACAACGGTCTTATTGAGTTAGTCCAACACCCTATAGAATATTTGTAGGAGCATCTTGTCTGGTACGTCGTGGTTAGGACGTTTTACAAGATTTTCATTAAACCTCTCCCAAACTTCATATAGAGGTTCCATACTGAGTTGACAAAAATTAATGAAGTCATCCCATATTTACAAAATTTTTGATTGTGGGAAGTAACGATGTAAGAAAATATTGGTAACCTAGACCCACGATGTGATTGAACTAGCGGGAAGAGACCTTAGCCATAACACCGCCTTACCCGTTAGAGAGAACGGGAAGAGGCGCAACCATAGAGATTCTTGTGAGATGCGAGCAATGTCGAATGAGGCACATACTTCAACAAAATTCTTCAAATGCAAGTTTGGGTCTTCATGAGCTTGACCCCCTAAATATTCCTTTAATTTGAAGCATGTGTAACATCACACTTGTGATATAGAAGGCCCTATTCCCCACATTCAGTGGGATGCGGATGGCACTAGAATGCCCCACATCGTGGAGATGGTCTTCACCATCAAGGAGCCCATCAAAAGTCCCGGTATTACTTGCATGATCACTCATTGTGTCATGGACACTATTGAAATCACCTAAAAAGAAACAAAATAAATAATACCACTACGGGTAAACCCAAAGCTACTATCAACACCGTACAAGTGAAAATTAAGTTTCACTCCCTGGCAATAATGTTATTTTGAACACGCTCAACTTACTCCATGATTTATGGGCAAGGCAATCATTATCAAATATATTAACCCAACTTGAGTTGAGGTCGAATCCACGAGGAGTGTAACTAGTGTTCAAATCCTATGGGTGTTGAAAGTTACTAAAAATATACCCGCAATGTAAACGTAATGAAAAAACATAAATTAAAATTTAGGGGTATGGTTTGAACGGTTGTTTAACAAAAACTACTCAAACTACCAATAAAGAGAAACAATTGTAGATAAACTTTCAATAGGAGAATAGTCTTGGGATTATGTTATTTTAGGGGAAAATAGTGCATGGGTTCGTGATCAAATGCAAATTCTAGTTAATGACTATATGGTAGGCTAGGTTAGGGTTTTGATGTTAGTTTTTCAATCAAACACCAAAAATATCACCCATGGATCCTTTCAGATACCTCGTGGGTATGGCAAGCAAATCCACCCAATACCTTAATTGGGCATCCCTATTTCTAGGAAAATGCCCAAGCATAGCAAATTCACAATCCATCCTTATTTCTAACACAATGTAAAGGAATAGTTAATATCTAATTATTGTTCACTAATACCTTGTCACCCATATCTCTCTTTCAAGGATGATATAGGATCCAAAAGCATACTCACATCCCTCTTTCAAGGATGATATGAGTTTTGGAAATTTAGAATTTTCACCCACAAATTCCAATTCAACAAGAAAGTATTAGTAAAACCCAACATCATTAACCAAGAATCTACACTAACAATCAAAATCCACACATATTTGCACCCTATTAATACATAATCCCAAATTACATATTTAGCTACTCATGAAGTTTGAGAAAACAATTATACCAAAATAGTCATTCAATACTTCCATTGAAGAGGCTAGGCAAGAATATTCTTCAATTTAACTTCAATTACAACTAAAATCCTTCAAAATTTGGTAGCATTCATACAAAGCCAAAACTTGAGTTCTAGTTCAACATATCCCAAAAAGTGAAAGGGTTTTTGCCCTATAGAGAATTGGAACCATGTATTGGAAATTACAAAATTGCCCCCAGGCTATTTTTCGCTCCATCGTGATCGTTGGTGCTTGATCGCAATCGCGGCTCTCGCGATCATAGTGAACCCATTGTGGTTGCATGCCTTGACTGATTTGGGTTGGTTAAGATCGCGACCCTCACCACGATCGTGGTAACTGAGGGTCAGTTCCTGCTCTTAATTTCCAGCTTTTGCACTACTTGTTCCCTTTTTGATCTTTTTTAGCTCAATTCACTTCTTTTCTTCCCATTACCTATATACCTGCAAAACATGAGAATTAATGCCTTCAAATGAATAATTCATAACATTAACGCCGTTGAATCATAGTAGTGTGCATGAATTTGGGCGTCAATGAGTGGCAAATTAACCACTCATAAAAATGCCACAGATTTCTCTACAAGCCACAAGTTCATCAAGATTCAAGAACAAGACCAGTAGATTCAAGATCAAGCTCAAAAACCCTTGAATTCAAATACAAGTCAAGATCAAGTTCAGCAAATTTGCAACACAAGATCAAACCCACAAGATTCAAAATCAAGATCAAAAGTCCTTGAATTCAAGTACAAGTCAAGATCAAGTCAATCAAATCCACAGTCAAGATCAAATCCCTCAATTTCTCAAGTCATGTTCAAATTCAAGATCTGACTCGAAGAATCTTGAATTTATACCTGAAAAAGCGAATCAACGGATTCATAAAGATTGTAACACTCACATAATGAAATCAAATAAAACCACTGTTGTATTTTTCTTATGGTAATTATTATTTTCTCAACTCAAAATTTTATTGTATACAAATTCTGGCAAGCCTAGTGGCATAATTCCTACTTCTCATCTCAACTTTTCCAGCATCAAAATTCAAGGACACTAAAATGACTTCCAAGAAAGTCAACTCTTAATCCACTGCCTCTAAGGCTGTTGATTCCAAGTTCTCCGCCAAGGTAGAAAACATCCTTGGTGTTAATTTTGGAAGCTTTGGAATTGTCACACGAAGCAAAACTATTATATTAGGACAGCAAACACACCAAGTGTCGTCCGCACCAACTTTAATTTTTAGATCTTCAATCCCAAAAGGAGAGAGGTCCCTTGCAAATACTTTAAAAGAAGGAAGCAATGTGGCATAGACAATTAAGAAGAGCCCGTCTCTAATTTAGATCTCTAGTATAAGAAAACCTAGCATAAAGAACGATGATCATTAAATCAACGTATCATTACCACTTAACCCGCATAAGCTGAGCACTTTGAAGATCAACTTATGAAATAATTTGTGTTACTTTTTGACATCTTCAATGATCATGAAAGTAATGGTAACTAATGTCTTATCTATGGAGGAGCATCTTACAGATTTACTAAATGCAATTGAAGGTTTTACCAAACATGTACAAAATCAAGAGGCTCGAATTGACAAGTTGGTGGATATGATTGAAGGCTTAATACACAGAGATTCTAGCCATGCATCTGAGAAAGCTCCAAAAGTTCATGATACAAAGCACCCTACAAAACAAATACCGCCTACATAGAAGGTACAAGTTTTATCTGAGAATAATCTCAATCGATCAATTGAAAGAGATCATCAAAGGGACCCTTAAAGAAAAACATGTAGTTGCCACTAAGTCTTCCCTGACATACGCCAAGCCCTACACTGTAGGGGTTGATAGTTTCAAAATATTGGTCGGTTATCAACCCCCCAAATTTTAAAAATTTAAGGAAAAAGGAAATTCAAAGCAATATGGCGCACACTTTGTTGAGACAATAATAATGCTGGAACCTATGATGACTATCTCATTATGCAATTTTTTTGCCCCTTAAAGGAAAATATCTTGATTGGTACACGGACCTTGAGCCTAATTCCATTGATAGTTTGGAGAAACTAGAGCATGAGTTCCTAAATTTCTTTTATAGCACAAGACATACAGTGAGCATGGTAGAGCTTACAAATATTCATCAGAAAAAAATGAGCCAGTTATTGATTTCATCAACTAATGAAGAAACTGCAAAGATATGCTTACTGAAACTTTTGCTAGAGATGTGTATCTAAGATGTGTATCTAAGGAATGTGTTGGGAGTTTTTCTACATATTACAAGGCATCAAGTCAAAATCCTTTAAAGGTTTGGCAACCTATGCTCATGACATGGAGTTGAGCATGTCCTGCCAAAAAAAGAGTAGCACCTATCCATAACCCTCGAAAGGGAAAGAACAAGCAGGAATCTAGAAGATAGAGCAAGTTTGTTCCAAAAAATGATAATAAAGAATCCACGAATTTCAACGTGTCACTTGTAAAGTTCACCATAAAGGTGAGCAAGAAGCAAAGCATGAAGGAAACTTCTATTCAAGCACTTCCAAGTCAAAAGTTAACTTTAAAGGATATACAAGAAAAGGAATACCCCTTCCTTGATTTTGACATTTTTGAAATTTTTGATGGACTTTTCTAGCATAAGATCATTGATCTTCCATAAATGAAGCATCTCGATAAAGTTGTAAAAATTAATGACTCAAACTATTGCAAGTGTCATAGGCTTATGGATCACCCTCTGGAGAAATTTTTCATCTTTAAGGATAAAATCATGCGACTGACTATTGAGAAGAAGATCGTGCCTGATAATGAGAAAGTTATTTCTCATCACATCTCTATCATTTTTGGCTCGCTCGATCCGATACAAATATGAAACTTCAAAGAGAATAATGATTAGCCATTGGAGCATGACAAATCTTAAATTGATGAAGGTTGAATTTTGGTTACAAGGCAGAGATGCAACAAGACGAGTCTACGAAATGAGTCATCTGAGTAGCCCATGAATTCAAGTACATGTCAAGATCAAGTCCATCAAATCCACAAGTCTAGATCAAATCCTTTAAGTTCTCAATTCAAGTTCAAATTCATAAAATTCAGATTTGATCATAAAGACTATTGAATTTATACCGAAAAAAGTGAATCAGAGGATTTATAGAGATTATAACACTAGATCAAGTTTTAGTTGCTTTAGTATTTTTTTAATTTTGATAACTACTAAAAATATATATTATTTTAATTGAGTAAAAGTATAAATAAGACATATACATGATCATGAGGCAAAAATGATTAAAAATATATAGATAGAACAAATTTTCAACAATTATTGTAATATTTTGCAATGTATACTTAATCAAATAATCTAATTTAATATTTGATTATAAAAAATAATTAAAGCAAAGGTATTTATAAGTTTAACTAGTTACGGGAAAATCGTGCAAAGAGACAGCCCAACATTTATTCTAAATTAATTTTATAACAATAATCATATCAATTAATGTGACATCTTTTGAATTTTGAAATTTAAAAAAAAAACATTTTACAGAGTAAGTTTTGCATGTATTTTTAAAATATTTTAAATTATCAATTATTGTGATTTATTATTCAAATATATAATTTTATTCAAAAAATTAAATTTATGATCAAAATTAAACTCTACAAATCTATAAATTAATAAAGAGTGTGAAAAGCAAAACATAATGGGCTTATATTATTGTTTTCCAGATAACATGGTGAAATGCCTCGGACTGTATGCCTTTGCAAATTTCTTGAGCTTTAGTCTCTCTGCCCTTCTTACGGCTCACATCATGAGTCGTATGGTGTGGTTATGGGTCAGGTGACCCTAGTCGTAAGTTAACCAGTGTGTTATTGGCTAATTTCTGTCCTAATTACAAGAGAATACTTAAGAGTCATATGATCATGTGACGAGTGGTTAGGGTCCAGTCATATGTTGTCTAATGTCCAAGCCCTTGGTATTCTGTGTTGGTCATAACTAGACCATACGAGTCTATGGTCTAGTGACAAGTGGGACTAGGAAGTCATAAGTTGGACAGTGTATGGTGTCCAATTCTCTATCTTGGTGATGACTCAAGGGTACGAGTCATAAGTTGTTGTGATGAGTCAAAGGCCTAACTCGTAACCAAATGCGGGTTTTCTACAACTTTAAGTTGGGGGTACTTTTGACATTTCCCACACCAAACCCTTAATACCCCACATCTTATAACACCTTTTGTTCATTCATTATACCCTTTACAAGATAAAACTCTCTCTAAAACTTCTCAAGAAAGATTGGACTAGGGTTTCTTCAAAGTAGTCATCTAAGGTCTTAAGGATCAAATTCTCTCCATGAATCTTCGTAACTCAGGCATATGTCTCTTCCCTCATTGTTAGTCTACTAAAAGCATATGCTTAAAACATTGTTCATGAGTCACTAATGGTGGTTTTGAAAACCAAGGTTGAAGGTTCAAATGAATATTAATAGGTATTGCTTCTCATGATTTAATTTATGATTATGAATGTTTTAATAATAGTTTTGCACATGTGGGTGCATGGAAATTGTGGTTTAACTAAGGGATCATGTTTAACCCTAAATTTGATGGTTTTTGGTTTTGATAATGGTATACCATCAACCTGTTTATGAAATTATCAATGAGAATGATCTTGTCACATATGGAATTGTGTTTTGAACTAAGGCATTAGCCTAAGAACATTAATAATTGGTAAATGGTCTTTTGAAAGCCTTGTTGGCCATAAATTTATTTGAAATACTAAAGAGGTTCGAGTCCCAAGATGATTAATAATGATTATGGCATGTTGTATGCTTGCAAATGGGGTTGGTATGATGATACCTACGAAATGCCTTTGGTAGGTAATTGGATTAATGGTGTGTATGTGTAATAAATGTTTTAATTAAGATTTAAAGAGGGTTGTGTAGTCGAGTTGTGAAGTTAGAGGTCCCAAAGAATCAACAATGGAAATTGCGTTTGTCGATGCGGGGTCAAAATGGCCTGAGGCTCGAGATATCTTAATTACTATGACTGTAAGGTTCGAGTCCCCCATATTATATGATGTGGGAGGTTCGAGTCCCCCATATTATACTTCATGATCGAGTTCTTAGGTCACCTTAGTATATGAGTGGGAGGTTCAAGTCTCCTATGCGTATATGTAAAATTGTTCTCTAGTCTGTGCGGCTACAGAACTTGGGCCCGACCAGAGGGTGAGAGATGGAGACCATATAGCCCATGGGTGTTATTAATATGACAGCTAAGCTACACAACCCAGGATCAGATTTCAAAAGTTCATGTTAAACCATGTTCCCTACCCCGGCATATTACTTACATATGTATATGAGGATGTGCATAAGGTGTTGATTGGATTTGACTTGGCATTATTTACCCTCTATCCCTGAGTTACATGCTAGAGCTCCAACCACTAAACATCTCCAAATGTTGTATCCCCACACGATGCAGGCACCGGTACTTCTTCTGTTTTTCCTGTGCAGCGATCAGTCGTTCGAGATAGTTCGTGAGTTGACATTGATGCGGTGAGCTTCAACACTTTGGAAGGCTTTCTTTCATGGACTTTATTACTTATGTCATGGACCTTGTTTATACTTTATTTTTGGCTATCATCGGGGCATGTCCCGATATTTTATTAATTTTAGTTTTGTAGAGGCTTTGTTGGATTACTGTGGACTTTGGTGGTTTGGTTGGGGGTTTTGGAGACGAATGATTATCCGATTATCGGTAGCTGATATAACCATATTATGAATTAATATTAATCCTATCTGCACTATCTTGTTATATGATCGGATTTTATTTAACACTTGAGGTTGTTGTTCTGATTCGGTTAGATGAAGGGGGTGATCTCCGGTCCATATGGGACTGGAGATACCCATCACTGCCAGGCCCTGGTTTGAGTCGTGACAATATTGGTATCATAGCCTAGGTTCATGGTCAATTAGGTGTCCATAAATTCGTGTCAAATAGAGTCTTTTTTATAGGTGTGTATCGTGCCACACTTATAAGGGATAAGCTACGAGGCATTTAGGAATATTTTCTTTATTGTTATTCTATTTTGAACTATAGAGTCTAAGGTCTTGAATCTCTCTAATTGCCTTTGTTCGTCGTTCGGATCATGCCTCCAAAGTAAACCAGTAAAGTTTGTTGGGCTGGCCCGTTCGGCTCGGTTAGCCTAGCTCGTTTAGTCAACCTGACCTAGTCTGACCCAAACCGGTGTGCCTTCAGGTTATTGTTCCACCAGTCTTGGACTGGTCCATCTGCATTGACAGGCTCGATGGACCAGCCCAATTCAAAAATTGGACCAGGCCCACCGATTACCCAGATCGGCCCGGTTATTAAGAAATAATTTTTTTAAAAAAATTGGCAAGTTGTGGGTTGCCATTCCAAAGGTCAAATGGACCGTTGGCCCAACGGCTATAATTCCATTTGAGGTCCGATGGCTATTTGGCCGAATTTCCTTATTTTTAAAAAAAAAAAATTTAGTTCATAATTTTTTCGATAAATACCCCAAATTCAAATCATTTTTCACACAATCTTACACTCTCAATCTCTCTAAAATATTCTAATTATCTCCTAAAGTGCTTGATTTTATTTTTTAATCTTGCGATTACAAATATCAAGTGGAAGTTTTCTAAAGTCGCAACTTTCGGATACCTCTAAAATTTGGTACTGTCGTTTTATCTCTTACTTTTAATTTTTAATTAGTGTATTAAT
Organism: Capsicum annuum; assembly: GCF_002878395.1. Lineage (NCBI taxonomy): Eukaryota > Viridiplantae > Streptophyta > Magnoliopsida > Solanales > Solanaceae > Capsicum > Capsicum annuum. The sequence goes on along the minus strand of NC_061111.1, from coordinate 206,408,589 downwards.
TATTGAATATTTATTTTTAATATTTCTGTGTATTTTGAATATTTATTAGTTTAATTTATAATATAGAAAAATTAAGAAACCTCAGTAAAAGTGCCCAAAAAAATTATCTCAAAAGTGAGTGGCAGTAAAAAATGAATTGGGGGCAGTTCCGGTAAAGGTAGTTCAAGTACTAGATATACATGTGTACCTTCAGTACCAATTAGTCAACCTTTTGAGGATGAAATAGGTGTAGGCGCTCACGATATGAATTATTTAAAAGCTCAGAAAAATTATGGTATAGAAGAAGAGAATGAAGTAGACGCGGTTAATTTATATGTAGATGATGAAAATATTGGTGACACACCCGAAGTCAAAAATGCTAATGTTAGATCCAAATCGGTTAATCTTCCTCCCCGTCATCCCCGTGCCCTTGCAAGATCTCGTATAAGAACTAGTATTGCATGAGAATTTTTTTTGAAAATAGAAGGAGAAAGTAAGGTGCAATGCAATATTTTGAAATTGCATATGAGCATAAAACTGGAGGCAATAAAGGGGTACAGGTTTGTTGATGATACATTTAAGAGATAGACACCCAACAGAGCTAAGTATCGCACAGGGTGGTGAGGTTGTTAGTGGGCTAGCATGAACTAGATTGAACCCAACAACCGGTCAATTAGTTATGAATTATAATAAAATGAATGACCGGGAAGAAATAGCGAAAATGATGGTTGTGGGTTGTTTCTCTTTCACTTGTGCTTCTTCGAATGCGTTTATTCATTATATTCAAGCAATTTATAATCCTATATTTACAGGTATTCCTATAAGTACTTGTCGGGTCGATATTTTTTTACTCCATGCACAATATGTTTATTATTTATCTGCGTTATTTAAAAATATTTCATGTGGAATTTCTCTAACTTCTAATCTTGAATGTGTTGTTAACAAAAATAATTATTTAACAATTACTTGTCACTGGATAGATAGTAATTTTGTTGTGCAAAAACGTATTCTAGTATTTTTGTAAGAGGAAGATCTTAGACACACGGAAAATTTATTTCTGAATCTATTTTTAAAGTAGCAAAATTTTATGATATTGAAAGAAAAGTTTTATATATAGCTTTTGATAATGCATCTAACAACGAGACTATTGTTGAGTTGTTAAAAGTTGAACATTCTCCGCCGTTATTCGAAATATTTCATGTTGAGTGTGCTTGTCATATATATAATTTAATCGTAAGAGATGGTATTGAATTTTTTGAGCTGTATATTGAAAAGGTCCGGCTTGATGTTGGCTTTATTCAAGAAAATAATTGAAAAGCTAGAGCGAGAGAATTTAAAACCAAATGTGAATAAAATGGACTTAGACCCATATTTATACCTGAAGAATATGATACTAGATGGATTACTACTTATACTTATTTTAAAACTTGTCTTGCTTAAAAAGTTCTTATTACAATGACTTTTAATCAATATTTTGGTTCTTTTCTTGACTGAATGCTACATGATTCTGATTAGGCTACAACTAATGATCTTGTTAAATTTTTGGAAAACTTTTATATACCTATGGTTGAATTCTCTAGTGCTTATTATCCTATTGTTTGTAATATTTTAGCTTATTTAGCCGACATTTCTTGTTTGCTTAACGAATATAAGAATAAAGAAGGTTACAAAGAACCTATTACTGCTATAATTGTTAAATTTAAAAAAATATGTTTATCCACTCCCCCAAATTTATTTGATTGGTGTTATAATAAATTCATGTATGAAATATAATACTATGGCCAAATTAAGTTCTATTATTTATAATGCTTTAAAGATACAACCTGAAGAAGAACCTTATTTGTTTAAGGCTATGAGTGATGCGAACAATTACATGGAAGCATTATATAACCATTATGTCGATTTACTTGATGAAGCCGTATCGACAAATATCACTCCAACTGTCGCTCCTCAAGCTCCCAAGGAGTCATCATCTTCTAAAAGGCAGGCACATAGTAGTTATTATGATTACTTTCTTTTTAAATGTTTGGGATAAGGTGCAACCTTCATCAAACAGAACACATTCTTGGGTTAAGTATTATCTTTGACAGTCGATAGATGATCCTAGAGCAAGGATCTGCGCGTTGGAATAGTGGAAGAATAATGAAAGACAATATTCGGTGATTTCAAGATTAGATAGAGATATATTCAATGCTTCAATGTCAACCATTGCATCAGAGAGCTCTTTTAGTCAGGGACAACAACAGCTTGGAGACAACCGACACTCATTGGGAAGCAATGTTATAAATGTTCTAGCTTGCCTTAGAGATTGGATTGGAGCGGAACGAAGAAATCAAGGAATGGAGGAGTAGCTAAAAGACAAACAGAATCTTGAAGAAATTAGGCCTTCAAAAGAGAACTCAGCACAATCAAGTCCAATGCATGGTTTTGCCTTTGCCTCCATTGATTTTGACTTTCCTATGACAGTTCCTGTTAATATTAACTTCCATGAGTTGGGAAAAATGATCCAAAATTTATAGATTTTTCATTTCATATAAATTATAAGTTTTAGATCATTTTGCAATCAATAAAATACAAAATTCATTTACTCCTTACTTATTTTTTTTTAGTTAAATTGAATGTCTAGTTTAAATTAAATACTTTTAATATATTACTAATTTACTATCAAACTTTACACTAACTCACCAAGTAATAAACATAACAAACAGATATACATATAATGAAAAAATAAACATAATGTTAGCAAATATTACTTAGACAACTAGTATTGACATATAAAAATACTATAAGTTTATCTTTTAAGTGTTGTATGTAAGATTGTAAATAATTGAATATATGTTCAAAAACTTCAAGTATTATTATATTAAGTAGTATATATTACAATCTTGTGTGTATATATACGTGTATATTTTCTAAAGTACCATAACATGTAATGTATATATCTTTTAACTTTCAAGTGATATTTTAAGTAGTATATGTCACACCCCTTTTTTAACTCCAACAAAAATTATGATTTTAAAGTTTGAAAGGATTTTTATTATTAAGTGACAAAATGGAGAAGACTTATTTTGAAAAAGAATTCATTTTTTAATTAAATTCAGAGTCGCCACTTGGCATAGTCCGGTGTGCCAAGTCACCTTTGAAAAATCTTTTTCAAAATCATTTGACTCTTTAAACTGATTTGCGAATAGAGATTCCGGCTAAGAAATTCTGTTGACCGAGGGGAAGGTGTTGGCACCCCTCGGTCCCGTGGTTTGACCACGATCGCTTGGTGGAGCATATCGGCTAATTTAACACTATATATGTGTAAACCACATAAAGCACATAAAAACAAGCAACAAACAAATCAAATAAAGTTCAAAACCAAAATAATGTCCAGTCCGAGTTATACAATCTGAAGATAGAACAAATGCAAAAATATAAATCCTATTCTGAACTAATCCTAAACTAATGCTCTACCCGACACTTCAAGCCTTCATCACGAACGTCCTTTGGGAACAAAATACCTCGAGGCATTCCCCAGTGAAAAAATACATACAGATACTTCGGGGCATTCCCCAAACAAATAGTACAATTGATCCAAAAGTGATAAAACAAAATCATTTAACACACATTTCGAGCATTCACCAATCCAACGTTCTAAAATTTGCCTACCCCTATCGTTTGCCTAAAAATTATCGACTTAAAACATGAGACTATCGAATTTAAATAAAATCAATGCATATCCCGAATCAAACAATTACCAATGAATCAACATAAACTAATATTTACTTTTATCAATATTTTAATTTCTGCTCCCTCAAATCTCATTTTTTTAATGAAACAATCAACTTCAATCTAGAAATAACCAATCGAAGCCACGACAATCATAGATATTCAAACATACGATCAAAATTATATCATCAATCATCACGAAACACGCAAGTAACGACATCAAGATAACAAATTGAGTAAAATGAAAAGGACTTAAAAAAAAAAATTGGACGTAAGAAGCTTTCAATTAAAATTTCTCTTTCCCGATTAAGAACGTGATCAGAATCTCGAATCGACTTCAACCAGCGATGAGCTCCAACTTCAATATTGGGGAGTTCAAAACTGAAAACTGGACTCGATGAACCGGACGAGATGAACAGAAAACCAAATTCCCAAACCAGGGACGAAACCCGATGAGCCCGAAGTAGTCGATCACGACAGGGAACTAAAAACCCACAATAACCCAAAGATATTTTAGATTTTTGAAGCTTGAATCGATCAGCAAGACCAACTTGTAAACCAATTTCGGCGAGAAGGTTCACCGAAAAACAGTCGAGACGCCAGATTTATACCATTATCCCTTCCCGATTTACCTCAGCTACGTGTGTATGTGTGCGATTCAGTGTATAGATCTGTGTGTGTTGGTGAGTGTGAAAGAAAGTCTGTGAGGATTATGGAAAGGTGAGTGTGTGCGCTCTGTGTTTCATAGAAGCTGTGTATCATGAATTGAGTGTGTCCGTGAATGAAATTGTGTGATCCCCCTTTATGTGAAGAAGATGACCTTTTATATGCGTGCACTGTGAGTGTGGGTGTTGCTTTCGATCCCCTAAAAAAATTAAGTGGGTCCCTTTTTTTTTTTTGTCTTGTACGTATGAACGAAAAACCAAAAATGGAAAATCCCGCTAATGACTTGGACAATCTAGGAATATTTGGGCCCTCTCCCTTTTTGTTCCTTTTGTCAATTGGTTTTAAATTGAATAAAAAAGTGAGGGATAGGTTGTTAGGATGACTAAAATAAGATAAAATTTGTTAGGATTGTTAAGGGTTGTTATTTTTTGTATTTTTATAGGGCATAACCACATGGGTGAGGCGCATGATAAAGTGAGCTAAAATGAATAAAATGAAATTTTGAGAGGGACAAAATTAGATGTCTATAGTATATATTCTACATATATGTGTATATATTTTTCATAGATTCTAAAGTAGTATATATTTAATGTATAAATGTGTATATATTTTCTAAAGTAGTACTGTAGTGTATATATATATATATATATATATATATATTGTATATATGTTGTATGTATATTATTTCAAGTAGTATTTTAGGTAGTATATATATTATATTGTATGTATATATGTTTATATATTTTCTATAGACTCTAAAGTAGTATACATTTAATGTATACATGTGTACATGTTTTCTAAATTAGTATATATATAGTGTATATATATTGTATGTATATTGTTTCAAGTAGTATTTTAAGTAGTATGTATATTTTATTGTACGTATATATATGTATATATTTTCTATATAGAGTATAGACTAAAGTTTAAACTCTAAAGTAGTATATATTTATTTTATTGTATACATGTATATATGTTTTCTAAAATCTAAAGTAGTATAATATGTAGTATATATGTTATACGTTTATTGTTTGACGTATTTAAAGTGTATATAGGTGTGTATATATAGTATATATTGAAAAACCATGTAAATTCAAATTTTATTTTTTTTTACATTTTGACCAGTTTTGACCGATCAAAACCGATTTAAAGCTAAGTGGGCTAGTCACAGGCTGATTAGGCAGTTTTTACTGTTAGGCTCAGTCCGAACCGGCCCATTAAGACCTAACTTAAGATCGGACAGGCCCAAAAATCGATAATAAAAATTGGTATAGTGCCAGTTTGAACCGGACCGGACCTATTGACAGGTTTACTTCAAAGAGATACGAAACTCGTGAAAATTCTTCTGTCCCACTTGAGGACAATATGGATGGAGCTCGTCCTACCCATGGGGTACAGACCCGGTCTAGGGTCGCTGCTTCTAATTATCCTCATGGAGTCCCACTGGTCCCTATTGATCTTTCTCCAGGTGGTGACACCCCTGCTCAGTCACTTAAGGAGATATTTCTAAAGCGGAGTTCTGCCATTCTATTTTGCTATTGACCCAAATAGTGGTCTCTTTATCACACCGATCTAGTCTTATGGGTGAACGGAGGAGTCAGATGAGGATGGAAGAAAGACAAAGCGAGAATTTTAGATATTCAGAGCAAGGTAAGGGTCAGTGCAAAAATAGTAGTCATAAGAGACAATGGACTAAGGAAGGAAGTTGGGGAAAATTTGGTTCTTACCCATCGTTAGAGCCTCTTACCATAGGTCGTCATTCAGTGAATGTCAAATTTAAAATAGTAGTGGTCCTAGGGCACGGGGTGCCCAATACCAGTCTGATGGAGCTTAGTTAGTTCCATTTTATCCTTCTTGTCAGTTCTGTGGCTAGTTGCATCACGGGTTTTGTTGTGGAGGGAAGAATTAATGCTTCAATTATGGTTAGACTGATCATATGCAGCGGGATTGTCCTTCTAGGGTTGCTTCTGGGGCCAATAAGGTTCTTGTTTCCTTTTCATCAGCTCTTGTACCAAAGGGTGTTATTTCTGCTTTTGATACGGCACTGAACAAAATCATTTACATTCTCTTGCTTCTCGTCAGGACTCTGAGGCATCTCTAAATATCGTTACTGGTATATTGAAGCTCTTTTTCCATGATGTATATCGTTTACTTAATCCAAGCTCCACTCTCTCATGTGACCCCATTTGTGCCTGCGTATTTTAGTTTTGGTCTTGAGTATATACCAAATCATTTTTCTATGTCTACCCCGGTGGGAGACTCTATGATTATTAGAAGAGTCTATGGGGGTTGCGTGGTATCTGTTGGTAATAAAGAGACTCTGGTAGACTTGATAGAGTTAGACATGGTTGACTTTGATGTTATTTTGGGAATGGACTAGTTGCACTCGTGCTATGCTTCTTTAGACTGTCGGACCAGTCAGGTCATGTTTAAATTCTCTAATGAACTAATTATTAAATGGGAGTAAAGTTCCCTAGAGCCTAAAGGGAGATTCATATCATATCTTAGAGCCCAGAAATTAATTTTTAAGGGATGTCTCTATCATTTGGTATGGGTTAAAAATTCTAACACTGAGGGTCCTTCTTTATATTCTGTCCCGATTGTAAATGAGTTTCCTGATAATCTACTTGGTGTCCCTCCCGATAAGGGGATTGATTTTGGTAGTGATCTTATTCCGGACACTCGTCCTATTTCTGTCCCCCTCTATAGAATAGGTCCAGCTAAGTTGAAGGATCTTGAGAAATAGTTGAAGGATCTTCTTGATAAGGTTTTGCCCACCCTAGTGTTTCTCCATGGGGTGATCGTATGTTTTTGTGAGTAAGGGAGATGGGCTTCTTCGAATGTGTATAAGCTGTCGGCAATAGGATAAGGAATTTAGAGTGATCTCTCTATTGGGTAGACTTAGACTAGTGTGTTTTGCGAGATATTTCGTAGATGATACATGATCATTTTTAGATGCTAAGTTTGAGCTTTTAATGCTAATTATGGTGACAAAAATATTAACTCGGGGATAGTGATGCAAGATTTGTGAGGGCAAATTAGTAGGGTGATGTTATAGGTAAGAGTTTGGGTTGATGCCTTATGAAATAGTGCAATATGTAATTGTGATATAGGTATGAGGACTATGTATTAAAGTAAATATGGCGGCTAAATCATTATATGGATTAGAGTTTTGGGTTGCAAGAGTAAAGTATAGTCAGTTTCGAGCTAGCGGTGTTGTGTATTCCTAACTTATGTTATTAAAAAAATTTCTTAGCACAAGGAAGTCTAAGGAGTTGTTATACGGTGTTATGTGGATCCAAACTGAGGAGAGAAGTAGATAGCTTATGTGAACTCCTGGTATAGATTTAAAATTTATCAAAGTATGGGGATATGATATTGGAGGAGAAATTGATATTCTACGGAGTTGAAAATGAAGTGTTGAGTGTTCAGAAGCATAGATGTCCATACCCCTAATTAGCAGTTGCAAGGAGATGATTTTAAAGGTTACTGGATCTTTGGTGGGGTAAATCGTACATCGGATATAGTAAAGTTAGGCTTAAACATTGTGATTGATAGATATACCAATCGTTGTATTAGGTAGTTAGGAATCTTGATAGGGCATGATGTTTGCCTTTAGTGATGGGGCAGAGTAGTATTTTGGATGGATGTAAGGAATAGAGCCTCATGGCCTAGTTAACCATTTTTAGCTTTGAATAGGTTTAACCATGGAAACAAGTATAGATAGAATCAAGTTCTCATAGTGATGTGTTTGTAGGTAATTGTAAGATTAAGTTGGGGGTATGACATTCATAACTGATTTCATGGGGTGAGGACTGAAGGTAGAGTTTTAGTATAGATCCCTTGGGAGAAACATAAGGTATGTGTTGTTCTTAACATCTTTGTTTCCTGTCTTTGTTAAAGGTAGATTGAAAATTTCCTTAGTATTTTGTCTTCTATCTTAAAGGTCAAAGTGGAGATGTTTGGGGTTTAATCGTGCTAGGAATGACTTGTCCCATAATTTGAGGACGAATGATCCTAAGTGGGGGAGATGAGTGGGACTTGGAAGTCGTAAGTTGGACAGTGTATGGTGTCTAATTATCTGTCTTGGTGACGACTCAAGGGTACGAGTCATAAGTTGTTGTGACGAGTTAAAGGTCTAACTCGTAACCAAGTATGGGTTTTCTACAGCTTTAAGTTGGGAGTACTTTGGACATTTCCCACCCCAAGCCCTTAAGACCCCACATCTTTTGGTCATTCATTATACCTTTAAAAGATAAAACTCTCTCAAAAACTTCTCAAGAAATATTGGGCTAGGGTTTCTTCAAAGTGATCATCTAAGGGCTTAAGAATCAAACTCTCTCCGTGAATCATCTTAACTCAGGCATGTGACTCTTCCCTCATTGTTAGTTTACTAAAAGAATATGTTTAAAACATTGTTTATGAGTCATTAATGGTGGTTTTGGAAACCAAGGTTGAGGGTTCGAATGAATATTGTTGGGTATTGCTTCTCATTATTGAATTTATGATTATACATGTTTTAATAATGGATTTGCAAATTTTGGTGAATGGGAATTGTGGTTTAACTAAGGAGTCATGTTTAACCCTAAATTTGATGGGTTTTGGTTTTGATAATGGTATACCCTCAACCTATTTGTGAAATTGTAACTGAGAATGATCTTGTCGGACGTGAAATTATATTTTGAACTAATAAAGCATTGGCCTAAGAATGTTAATGATTGGTAAATGGTCTTAGGAAAGCCTTGTTGGCCATAAATTTATTTGAAATACTAAAGGGATTTGAGTCCCTAAACGTTGAATTGAATTGAATTGACATCTTTGTTTAGATAATGGGTTCAAGTCCCATGATGATTAATAATGGCTATAGCATATTGTACACTTGCAAGTGTGGTTGGTATGACAATACCAATAGAATGCACCAAAGTATTGGGTTAATGATTGTGTATGTGTAATGAATGTTTTAATTGGGATTTAAAGAGGGTTGTGTAGCCAAGTTGTGAAGGTAGAGGTCCCGAGGGAGAAACACTGAAAACTGCGTTTGCTGGCGTAGGATCAAAACAGCCTGAGGCTCGAGACCTCTTGCTTACTATGACCGGGAGATTCGAGTCCCCCGTATTATAGGATGTGGGAAGTTTGAGTCTCCCATAGCATACTTTATGATCGGGTGCTTAAGTCACCTTAGTATATGAGTGGGAGGTTCGAGTCACCCATGCGTATATGTAAGATTGTTCTCCAGTTCGTACGACTACACGAACTGTGGCCCGACCAGGGACGAGAGCTGGAGCTTATATAGCCCGTATGTGTTATTAATATGACAGCTAAGCTACACAACCCAGGCTAAGATTTCAAAAGTTCATATTAAACCTTGTTCGCTACCCCGACATATTACTTACGTATGTATATGATGATGTGCATAAGGTTTTGATTGAATTTGACTTGGCATTATTTTATCCTCTATCCCCAATTTACATGTTAGCGCTCCAAAAGCTAACCGTCTTCGGATGTTGTATCCCCACACGATGCAGGCATCAAAGCTTCTTCTACTTTTCTCGTGCAACGATTAGGCGTTCGAGTTAGTTTGTGAGTTGACATTGAAGTGGTGAGCTTACATACTTCGAAAGGCTTCTTTTCATGGTCTTTATTACTTATGTCATGGACCTTGTTTAGATTTTTTTTTTGGCTATCTTAGGGGGTATGTCCCTTTATTTTATTGATTTTGATTTTGTAGAGGCTTTGTTGGATTATTGTTGACTTGGGTGGTTTGGTTGGGTGTTTCGATGATGGACGATTGTGTGCTACCGATGGCTGATATAAACATATTATGAATTAATATTAGTCCTATCTTGCACTATCTTATTATATGATCAAAATTCATCCAACGCTGGAGGTTGTTGTATTGATTAGGTTAGGTGAAGGGGGTGATCTCCGATCTACGTGAGAATGGAGATACTCGTCACGGCCAGGCCCTGATTCGAACCGTGACACATGGGCTTAGTATATGTTATTTTTTGTCTCAATTTATGCGATACAAATAGAATTTAGATAATCAATTATACTTTTACTATGTTTTTAGATATTTAACTTATTAACTATTGTAATTTATAATATTTTTTTTTTAGTTTTCAAATAATATACGTTGCTCTTCTTGTCCAAACTTTTGTGGCGTTGACAGTCAATTATATTTTTAAAATAATTTAAGTTTTTAATTATTGTGATTTATAATACTTTTCTTCTATTCCAATTTAAGTGGTGTTGATATAATTTTGAGTGTCAACCAAATATTTTCTATCTTTTAAATTTTGTAAATTGTTAGTTAATGTGATTTATAGTATGTTTTATGGATTTTTTTGAAATACAACAAATTATTTCCTTTATTGATATTTTAAGTTGTTAACTATTGTATTTTACAATACCTTTTATGTAATTTTTCAAATAATATATATTATTCTCCTTTTCTAAACTTTTGTGACACTGATAGTCAATTATATTTATTAAATAATCTAAATTTTTAATTATTGTGATTTATTTTTCTTCTATTCTAATTTAAGTGGCATAATGCTTAGATGGTCATAATAATTAGTTAGAGATGATAAAGTAAAATCACAATTGAAGCAGCAAAATAGACATGCCTTAAACGACTCACAACAACTAATTAGAAGTGATATAACAAAATTACTATAAAAAAAATACTTGTGAAAGAAATTTAAGTGGACCTCGTATATGATGTCAAGTTAATTTAAAACAACAAGAGTTAATTTATTATTTTATATCTACTTTACCTTTTTATTAAATATTTTTAATTTTTTAATACTTAGATAACTTATAACAATTAATTAGGAGTAATATTTAGTAAAATTATAATTGAAGCAGCTGGAGCAGATATGTCATAAATGTCTATTTTATTTTTTAATTAAATATTATTAATTTTTTAATAATAAATAACTTATAGTAATTAATTAAGAATTATATAGTTAAATCACGAAGTAAGCAGACATGTTGACGTCGTGCTACCTGCTTTTCTTCTTATGAGTAAGTATTTTTAATAGTTAAAAAACTTATAATGATTAATTAAAAATGATATAATAAATCATGAAGCAAGCAGATTGATGAAGCAGACATGTTGACGTCTTGGCTCCTTTTCTTCTTATTATAACTAGTAAGTAATATAGTATTGTTTGAAGAATATATAAGGCTCACCAAAAATTTTGTGATAGTGAATATATTTTGAAAGCAAACTGTAATACTCGTACTTTTCTAAGCTTGAAATTTTTTCCCCAAGAATGTTAGAAACTTCCTTTGAAATATGAATCCACTTTTATATACATGAAATTTCTAAGATTTTCACTTTTTGTTCAGTGGAAAATTGAATAAGCTTTTCATCGATACCAATTTCATAAAAATCCGGTATCGAACGAGGAAGTTATGGCCGAAAAATAGAAGGCAGTAAAACCGCCTAGATGCGACGGTGCAGGCCGACGGACCGTCGCACCCCACCATCGCATCGAGGCAGTGAGCCAGCCCTTTGGATGAGTACGACGGCGAGCTCCGACGAACCTTTGGACTAGCGACGGACCGTCGTACCCTATCGTCGCACAATGACAGTAGGTCCCAGTTCTGTCTCAGTCCGACTGAGAGGTTCAACGGACCGTCGCACCCCACCATCGCATGTCCCACTCAGTTATTTTAGGTCGTTTTAATAGGGATATTTTGGTCTTTTACCACCCGTCTATATATACCCAGTTATACCCGACCTCAGCTCATTTATTCATTATTTCACAACAACAAACATTAGGGTTTCTCTCAAGGATCAATCCCCAAGAATAAGAAACCTTAGGTGCTTAATTTCAAGCCAAGAATTCAAGTTTTCTTCCTCAGATCTTCAAGAAAACTCAACCCAGGTATGCATGGTGTTCATTTATGGACCCCTTTTGTCCATGAAGTCCAAGAATCTCTTTCCTAAATTCAAGTTATGGATCTTCTTTATGAATTTCATGGTGGGCTGCTAGTGTTCATGTTGATAATGAGTAATTGAATTCTATTCCATGTTGGGTGATGAATTTTATGTTGGTTTGATTAGTATAGATATAGATTCATGCAAACCTATAATTAAACCCTTGAATGATGAAACTAGATTTGAAGCATGATGTTTAATTGTTGTAAAATATTATTTACACATACTATGCCTACCATGTGTTTGATTTAATGCCTATGTGAAGGAAAAGTGCCTAACTAGTATGATATCATGAAATCCCTATGTTTGTACAAGTTCATGCATATCACATGTTTGATGAAATGTTTCAATAAATGAATTATGGATTATGATGATTTGTCATGCGTTCAAGTAAGTCATGTTATGTCAATTTCTTTCCATCGAGTCCTGGGGTACTTGTACCCGAAACATTAGCTGTGTGCCTAGAGCCAGTGTCATGTTTTCACGATATTCTCAGTCAAATCATGATCCATAGAACTTAGTCAGTCATGTGACTTAGGAAATCTCAAAAATCTAAGTTGGACGATCGACGGACCGTTACACCCCACCGTCGAAGAGAGGCAGAACATCAGTTCACTGGCTCAATACGACGAAGAAGGTTGATGGACCGTCGGGCTACTAACGATCGTCGCACTCCACCGTCGCAGGTAGGCAGTGAATGAGTTCACTGGAAGGATGCGACAATGAGGTCCAATGAACCGTCGGGGCTCCGACAAACCATCGGGGATTCGACGGACCGTCGCACCCACCGTCGAAGTCGAGATAGAAACTCACTTTCTGGACGATGTTCGACGGTCAGGACCGATGGACCATCGGGTCCCCGATGGACCGTCGCACACCGTCGTTGCAGGTCCCGTGCAATAATTTAAACCTATTTTAAAAAGGGTATTTTGGTCTTTTCCACTCTTTAAAGCCCTCATATATATTCCAGATGAAACAGTTGGCTTCATTATCCATCTCTAACATAAGAAGATAGGGTTTTCTCTCTAAATCAATCAAAAATTCTTCTCCAAGAAATCTAAGAGCTCACTATAGATTGTGTAAGAAAGTTGAGAATTGAGTTTCCCAAGTTCAAAGGCTTCAAGAACCCACTCCCAAGAGTAAGAAGAGGAGCGTTAGAGCAAGTTTGTCCTTCCAATCTCATAATCTAAGGTATGTGAGTTTGAACAAGGGTAACCCTTTCACCCTTGTGCCCAAAAGGCTTATTTAAATCATGATTTTTCTGAAATTTATGAGGTTTTACATGAACTTGAATTGGGGGTTTTCACCCATTATTATTGAATGCATTATTTTGATATTTCCCATGAATTGAGAGTCAAATGGTATGATTTCTACATGTTTTCTTGAGAAATTACAGCTGGGTCTATACCCCATGATTTTAATCCTTGAAAAGCTAATATTTGCAATGTTTGAGATATTGTAGTATATGAGTATATTGAGATTTTGAGACATATTGCTGTAACTTCCAGATTTCTACATGAGTTATGAATCTATATGCTATCCATTATGCTTTTGATGAGTTTTAACTTGAGATTGAATTAAGGGTTAGTAAACCCTATTTGAGACTTGCAATTTTATGAACTCTGGTGTTATAAGCACCCATGATTTGAGTATTTTGAGACTATTGAGAAATGATTTGACTTAATGGTCATAGAGCTTTGAAATCCACTTCACTACTTGAGATTTCAAATTTGATTATTGGGTTCATGGTGAACCATGAGATTATTCTAAAAGTGGATTTTTATGAGATGAGCGCAGATAATCTAAAGGGAGTAGTATTTAGCATCGAGCAGGTAAGTCACTACAGTTTCTTACCCCAAAACTACGTGCCACCATAGGTTGGGCCTGAGGTTGAGTATATTATTGGGCCTAAGGCCGAGTTGATATTGGGCACGAGGTCGAGCTTTGTTTAGTGATCATTAAACCTAGTTTATACTTCCTGACAAAGAGTATGACGCTCCTCCCCAACGTGGGGTCTCTTTCTTAGGAGGATAAAGCATTGGACTCCATATAGCTTGCATGGTTTATGTCAGTTAAGAGAATCTCCCTTGACATTTAAACTTCGAGATCAGCTACTTCCTTAAAAATTAAGGTATTTTCCCTCCCTATGAGCTATTTTCCTAATGGTAAAGTTGCAAGATTATTCCCAATTAAAGTATTTCCTTGATATGAGTTATTTCCCTAATGAAAGTATTCTCCCTTGATATGGCATTTTCCATGAAGCTTGAGATAAGTTATTTCCCTAAACTTGAATATCTTCCCATTGAGATTGAATGATATCCCTAAAGCTTGAAATGAGATATTTTCCTAAAGTGAATGAAATGCCTTTAAGTATATTTCAAAGTTATATGATTTCATAATCCAAGTATTTGAGTTCAAAGAGTTATGAGATCTTGGGCATTAAAGAAGTTTTACTCTCCATGAGGCATATGCATGAGTTGAAAGCATTGTTTAAAGCTCCTTAATCTTTGAGTTTTGAGAATAAGATAAGATTTCTGATTTCAAGGTTAAAGAATGATGACTCACGAGATTTGTGTTACATACTCCATTCTATATGATTTATGAGCTTTATATTTTATACTTGTTCAAGCCATGTAAGTCGTCCTATATTGCATACATGATTTAACTGAAGAATATTGATACTGTTTTATATACATATATTCACCCCCGCATACTTAGTACATTCCAAGTGTTGATCCACATATATGTCTATGTGCTACATTGTCTTATAATGTAGGTTCAGGTGCTCAATCTCAGTTGCGTCTATGATTTCCCGAGTACCTCTAGCTACATTCCTACAGTAGTGAGTCCTCATGGTTTGAGGACCTATATTCAGACTTTTCAGTACTTGAGAGACTATTTTTTATCGTCAGTTTATTTCGAGTCAATTGGGGACCTGTCCCAACGGCTCTCTAGGTTATGGATTTGTAGAGGCTTTGTCAGACTAGTATCAGACTTTGGTTGTGTTGAGGGTTCAGTATTGTGGTCTTGTTGAGATTTTTTATTTTATGGTTGTTTGGATAGAGTATCTTTTCCCCGTATTTCTTTTCATGTGATATAGCTATGCTGGTGTTTGAATTATTTCATCTTGAAATGAGTGTTATTAGTAGAAACCGGCTCAAAGGGTTAGCTTAGGGCTACGTGTATCCTTAAGCACCGTGTGACATCTCGGAAGGCGATTTTGGGTCGTTACAAGTCAGTCCTCAGAACTCAATAGCATTTCGTTAGTCAACAAAACTCAGTAAACTCAGTTTAGCTCCGCTAAACAATACCATTAGTATAGTTCACTTCAGTCAATCAGTTCAGATCAGTTAATCAGTTTAGTGTCTATTCAATTAGGAGTAGGATTCAACACCGAGTG
The DNA here is from genome assembly GCF_002878395.1 of Capsicum annuum. Lineage (NCBI taxonomy): Eukaryota > Viridiplantae > Streptophyta > Magnoliopsida > Solanales > Solanaceae > Capsicum > Capsicum annuum. The sequence continues at coordinate 206,392,879 of NC_061111.1, read as the reverse complement.
AACCCAATGATGGTGACTTACTTGTTATTCAGTGTAGGGTGTGATTCTTAGAAGCAATCCCTGTGTTCCAGAACTACGTAGCCAGCGTAGGTTGAGATGCACCCTACGCATTTAGAGACTATATATACATCTCATTTGGGTTACCTACCAGGAAGGGTTGACGGAAGAGCTCCTTGTCAGAGAGGGTATACTCACAGCAGGTATTTACCCGTGGCACGGTACTGACACCGTTCCAGCTAGGGTTACAGGTTGGACCCCACCAGTTCAGTTCTGGGGCATGTCGATTAGATGATTACTTCCTACAGTTTCAGTCTCACTCTCAGTCTCAGTAAAAGAACGTTGGATAGTTCTTTAGATTTTAGGACTGTCAGATACAGTCAACTCAGATACAGAACGAAACTCAGCTAGTTCCATCAGATTCAGGACTGTCAAATACATCCACTTATGTTAGCAGTTATATCAGTTATCAGAACTTATGTTATCAGTATTCAACTTCAGGACTGTCAGATACAGTCAATCAGACCAGTTTTTCATAATCAGAACTGTCAGAAATAGTTATCTATGTATCAGTAATATAGTATTAGTCCCTCAGTATTCAGTAATACAGTATCAATTTCTCACTTATTAGTGACCCAGATATCAATATCAACAGACTCAGTTATTTAGTATCCCAGTATTCACATACTCAGATATTAGTAAATCCATGTTATCAGTAAACTCAGTAGCCAGAACTCAGTATTCAGTCCTATCACAATCTCAGTTTTAGTTACGTAGCTATGCATGTATTCTCACATTCATATTATTAAGTCAGTCAATATTGTTCATGCATATGACCATTTTGCATTCAGCCTACCTCACATGCATACCGGTACATTCTCATATACTGACGCATTTGCGCTATGGTATTTTATTTTACGCCATAGTTTTAGGAGTACGGGATCCATAGCGTCAGTAGCAGTCCAAGTTTTAGTAGATAGAGTTAGCAGTGAGTCCTCATTATTCGAGGATGATATTATTTGATTATGTTATTCTTTCAATACTTATTTATCTCAGTAGATGGAGTTAGTTGGGGACATTTCCCATCAACTCTTTGTTCAGACAGTTTAGAGACTTTCAAACTATAGCATGTCAGACAGTTATTTCAGATTTCTTTTGGTATTGTTATATCATTTTCAGACATTATTTTTATCAGATGTTTATTCAGTTTTGAACCTTATGGCCTTACAGTTTCTATTTCGTATTCTTACAGTGTATGTATTATGCAGTGTATAGGTACAAATATCAATCATGGGTTAGCTTGTGGTCCTTTGGGGTCATGAGCACTGTGTAGCATTTTGGTTCCAAAAAATTGGGTCGTTACACAAACAATATATGGAAGGGTTTGGTTATGATTATTCTAAGCCATAATTCGACACCTTTTGCTTCTCCAAAGTCTAAAAGTTAAAGAAGTTTTAATCATGATTTGGATAAAAAATCTTCTAACTGTTATGAAATATAAATTAAGAACAAGAAGAATAGAAAGAGAAGAGAGAGTAATTCTTATTTCTCTTGAGAGATCTCTTGATGGTGTAATTACAATGAAGGAAACCCCCCTTATTTATGGGGAAAACTAACCTTGGGGTTTCTAAATTTTTCATAAATAGACATTCACTATATATGGTAATATATTTATAACACTCCTCCTTGAATGTCTAATTGATAGATAATGTGCTTCGTTAAAACCTTACTAAAAAACAATGGAAAAAAAATCTAGTGAAGGAAAAAGAGTACACATCTCTAACAATACACATATCGGGTGCCTCATTAAAAACCTTACAAGGAAAACCCAGTAGGATAAAACCTCGTAAGGTAAAAAGAGTACAACGCGTATTAACTCTCGCTAATGAGAACATCCTTGGACCTTTGCATCCCGATTTTGTGCACTATCTTCTTGAAAGTTATAATTGGAGGAAACTTGGTGAATAAATCAACCACATTGTCACTTGAACGAATCTATTACACGTTAATATCACTATTCTTTTGTAGCTCATGTATGTAGAAAAGTTTTGATGAAGTGTGCTTTATTCTATCTCCTTTTATGAATCCTCCATTAAGATGTGCTATGTAAGCTGCATTATTTTTTGCTTCATGAATAGTTATTTTCTCAGCATGATTCGATGAAATGGCTAGATAGATTGTCTTGTATATCTCCAAGAGATAACAGTATCCCACATATGAACACATTGCATATTTGAGATCGAGATTTATGCGGGTTGAATAAATACCCAACATCAATATAATCAACAAGATAGAGACTGCAATCTTTAAAATAAAATAATCACATATCTGTAGTCTCTTTAAGTACTGTATATGTGTTTGATCTTATTCTGATGTCTCCTAGTAGGAGCAGAACTATATCTTGCTAACAAATTAACCAAAAAAGGCTATATCAGTCCTTTTAGTATTCGCAAGATACATTAGTGCATCAATTGCACTAAGATATGGTACTTCATAACCAAGGAGTTCCTTATTCTTTTCTTGAGGTCGGAATGGATCCTTATTCAATTTTGCATGTTTCTAATTTGAGCAAATATTCTATTGCTTTTGAAAACTCTCCAAGAGTTCCAGTGATACTCAAATCATCAAATTATCTCTTATAAGAATAATAAAAATTCTCAGAAACTTTATATGCTTCAGGCATTTTGAATCCTTTAGGGATTTTCATATAGATTATTATCAAGTGACAATATCCAATATGTCAAGTGTGACATCTTCAAGTGTCTGAACTGCAAATCAAATAAGTTTTACACTTACCAAAATGCATCCTTTCAGGTTACTTGATAAATTTTTCTATGTCAGCATGCTTAAATAAACGTAGAATTCGGATCCTCGTAATCTTTTATAATACTGCGCCAATATTGTATCAAAGATATCATTTCGTATTGGTTTAAATACGACATAACATTTTGAGATCTCATCACTTCATTATTTTCAGGTATCTGAACCTTCCATAAGGTTTCATTAAGTGTTATGTCGTAGGCTCTTCAAGAGCACATTGCCTTCTTATTATGATTATTTGCTCCTTATCCTTTTCAAGAATTATTTTATTTCAAATCGATTGGTCTACCACGCTTCATGCATGTATAGACATTGTCCTTTAGGAACACAAAATAGGAGCACTTGCAGCTTAATATGAGATGTTTTCGCCATTTGACTTGAATTATCTTTTGAATGAGGATCTGATGATAATTCCTAACATATTTCATAGCCGCTTATAATCTCCCCCTTATGTTAGAAAAATTAACATGCATTCTCCATCTTCTTTGAGGAATTCAACTTCGTGCATCATGGTATATTCATTATTCATATACCACATCAAAATTATTAGATGGACAACGTATGATTCTTGACTTAGAACCAACTTTGAGGGGAAATTAATCATAATTTATTGGTTTGATGTATACAAGTACTTTTGTATATAATATTTCAAACCAACACATGAAGCCTTTTTTTTATTACCAATGATTCAGCTATTTATCGAAGGCATTCAATGCTGAACCATCATCATTAAGATGAATTGTCTTGATTGCACAATCTGAAAGTTATGCTCTTAACTCAATTTTATTAAGCAAGCACCTTTATGAATGTCAAACTGCAGGTTGACAGTAAGTGTAGATGTAATCATCTTATTTCGATACTTCTTAATAGATTACATGATGGGTGATCAGTCCCTTATTCACCTTTTATATTTTTCAAATTTTGAGGGATGAAATCCCAACATTAGTTGGTCCAACCAACTTATCATGAGAATACACAACATAAACAATTCTTGAAGAATCTTTTATTTCTTCAAAATATGTCTAATACTCAATATGTATATTTTTGGAATGTAGCGATCGTTCATATCAATTTATGAACTCATTTATAGTTGTAAACACAAGTTTACCGTGCCATTATTTTTTTTCTTTTTTTGTAAATTTCAGATTTACTATTACATGAATAAATTTCAGATTTACTACTATAGAAGTAAATTTTCAAATAACTCTTCTCAGCTATTTTGCCTCTTTCGGAGGTGCATTTTGATATCATCACAATCAAGTGCACGTTTCCATTAATAAGCTTCTCATTCCTCAGAAATGGAATATATTCGTGCATTAATCCTATCAACTTCTGATAACTTATAACCTCCTTCATGATATTACTACTTCAGGAGCAAATCGAGGCATACATATAATGTAGAGAATTTTTCTCTAACATATATTATAGTCATAATAAGCGTGCGGAAATACTATTACTTTTGATGATTATTATCATATTTTCCCTTCACACTTATAATCATACATCCAATCATTTGTTTTTTTTCAGACACATTATGTACTGCTACCACTTTACTTTAGAGAACGGAGCATATTCAGTGAGACATGTCTCATGACTTTTCATCAAACCCATTATTTTGTCTTAACCATCATAATATCATCAATGTAGTGCATTGAGATTCAAACTCAATGTAAAGGTGTCTTAGGCTATAAATCGGTGGGACTGGAACTCAACATCTTATCATTATGGTGCATTGGAACTTTTAACCCAATGTTTTACCCTCTTAATGAGATAAGACATTTTTAAATCATCATCATCATCATAATTTTTAATAATATTATTCTTTATGAACAAATTTAAAGCATAATTGGTTCCAAACCAATTATTTTTTCTTAAATTCAACAATAATTATATCATTAGTAACAAAAGACACTAATAACATAAAGAATTACTAACCTTGCAATTACCTTTAGATTTATAATCTTACCTTGTTTGACAGAGTCTCGTACTGATAATGTGTTATAAAATAATAAAGAATAAAGAAGAAGAATAGAGAGAAGAGAGAGTAATTCTTACCAGATTGGTGGGGTAATTACAAACCCTTTTATTATAGAAAAAAATTAACTTTGAGATTTTTAATTTTTTCATAAATAGACATTGATAATATATTTATAACACAAACTTTTTTAAAAAATAAAATTTAAAATTTATATATTTAAAACCTACATTAAAATTATTATAAATCACAATAATTATTTAAAAAAAAAATTATAATCAAACATAAATTTATTTGAATTTTTAAATTCAAAAAGTGAGGGAGGATTAGATTTCAGCCGTTAATACTAAATTATCATAAGCATATTCAATTCAAGCAATAAATTTGGGAAAATGGAGTATAAAGGGAACGAAGAGAGTTGATAAGAGGACAAATTATAGACTTATCACTTAATCATGATGTAGGATCTCCTTGATAAAACCCTAAACCCCATTAGTCAGAGGTTTGGGGATAAAAAAATAAGTGCTTGATTATTTTTTTTTCCAATTTTTTTGGGAATTTTGTAGTGAATACGGACTGTCCTACACTCTATTTTTTAGATCTTCCTTTGTAGGATTATACTGAATATGTTGTATTGTACTTTTGAAAATTAGGGAGTAATGGGTGAGGGATTATTGGGAATTTCACCCTCACCGACTTGGTAAAAGTTCAGTTTCAGATATCTGACCAGTTAAGCTATAAAAATTTCTAACAGTAAGTATTTCATTTTCTTGAACTTTATTTTTTCATTATAAATTGGATTTACTATAATTCTCTATTGCATTTTTGACTGGATTTACCATTATGGCATTAGCAATTACTTTTTTTTTCCAGGACATTGCACTCTTTAACAGAGAGGGCATTTTGTTGATTGCCATGAAAATTGCTCCAAAGAAACCTCATTTTTTCAAGCCAATTATGCCAGGTTTCAAGCGTGGTCTTGTAAGTTATCCTTCAAGTTTTTTTTTTTATATTTCCTTTGTTGACTTATAGGTAATATATGAACAGACACTCAAATTTGGTTTTAGTTTCCAAGTAACCACTTTAACTTTGAGAGGGCACATCTAAACGTTCAGCGTGTCTCTATTGTGTGAGTTGAACACTCTCAACTTAGTGGACATTTGCCATGAAAGTTAAAAAAAAAGAAAGTTAACTCTATTTGGAATTTTTAGAGCTGGAGCTGGAGTTGTGATTGTGTTTGACCATACTTTTTTCAATAAATATTTAAAATTAAAATGCACATTTGAAAAAAAAATATATGAAATATAATTTAAAGGGGTTATTTTATGAAAATAAAAAATTAGGATTTTTTTCTAAAAAGTGAAAATATGGTGAGGTCCTCCAAAATTTGTTTGTCACATCATCGAGTGTTTAGTTGACACTTGATACCAAGTTGAGGTGTCTAGATTTATGCTCTCAAAGTTGGAGTGCTTTACTTACTAGTAGTTGAGGCCAAGCTTAAGTGTATGTTTATAAGTTTATATATTATGCCTTTACTATATGTTGCATGTATGATGTTCTGGAGGTGGAACATCTCCCCTAGAAAGAAAAAACACTAAAATTTTAAAGTTATAGTTCTTTTAATTGTGGCAAGTTTGTGTTGTATTGCAGAAAATTCCTATAGGTTTCTTGAGGTATCTGAAGGGACTTAAACATATTAAACATGCAATACTGAGAAGGGCGAGTAAAAAGTGGTTGTTGAAGGTGAACTGCTGGAGATTAGAAGATGGTTGGAAAAAGTTTGCAAAGGAGCATGATTTGCAATTGGGAGATTTGTTGGTGTTTAGACATGAAGGACACATGGAATTTAAGGTTTCCATCTTTGATTCGAGTCATTGTGATAGAGAGTACGCAGAGTATTTGCGGGAAGAAGAAGAGAGCAATACTATTGAAGAGACTTCCAAGAAAGTGAAATTCAAAGGTAACATCTTAACATAAGTTTCAACTAGTTTAGATTAAAACTAACAAATAGATGACTGGGGTGGATGTTTAGGCTCTATTCATGTGTTGATGGTAGTCATTTGTGTCTTATTGAACTAGCAATGTAATAAATCAAACCCCTTGCAGAAGCTGCTATTCATAACCCTTGCGGCCAATCTCGTTTTGAGTGCATTGTCAGACCATATTGCGTTTCAAATGGTTACTTGGTAAGTCTCAAAACTCATTGGATAAAGGAAGCATTTGCACCATTTTGTTTTTTCCCTCCTCTGTTTATTGGAGTTATTTACAGCAAAAGTATGAAGTGTTTCATATGTGCAAATTGTTATAAACAATTCCTGCGCCTTCCTAGACAATTTGCAAGGGCAAACGGTCTCATGAACAAGAAACTTGGTGTGATTATCAGAGATGAAAGACAAAGATCATGGAATTTACGGCTTGCTACCTATGGTTTAAATGTTCATATATACAATGGATGGGATGAATTCTGTGTTGTGAATAACTTAAAGGAGGGAGATTATATGACGTTTGAGGTTGTTGCTAATGGAGAAAAACCCATATGGAAATTTCGCTGTAAGTGTTCTTATTTAAGTAACCTCTGTCTTTCTGTCGACAATCCTTTTACTTTGATATATACACCACGACACTATATATACTTTGAAAAAATTATTTGGTGTTGGTTCTCCAAACTGTAAAACATGTTCTTCACAAACAACTACGTCGTTAAAAATTAACCCAACCTAACAGTTAAGAAGTTAATATTGTACTTTCTTTTTAGTTGATTTTGCTTTCTATAACAATAGTGCTTCACCTTTCATAGGCTATAATCCAAAATAAAGGGACCCTTGGCTCATGTTTATTTATTGAGACCCCTAAATTAAAGTCCCTGTCGCGGGTTCTATCAAGATAAATTTTCCTATTTCGTTATTTAAAAACTTCAAAGAAAATTCATGTGGGTTAAACAATATATGAATGACAAATAGTGTCGATGAAAGTTATTTTCTTGAAAAGAGTGAAATAGAGATGCATAAAATAGTTCTGTAGAAGGCCTTTGTTGTGAATGTGTGTGTGTTGGTTAGTTAAGATGGTCTTTGGTAAGCTCTCTCTAGACCGTCAGTTTTTGTAACTGTTAAAAAAAAGAGATATAATATTTAGCACCTAAAAGCACTTTTACGTGACCTATTAAACTATACTGAACCTAACCAAACCCCAGCATCAAGTCATGCATTTCCCTATCCAAAAACTGCCACTCACAAGCATTTTGGTGAAACTCATTTTGCATGAGTTAAAAGGAAGAAGATTAGGGGTTCGGTTAAAATGGGATTTGGGTCTGGTTATAGCATTGATCGGGTTAAAAATAAATGCAATGAGTTAAAATAGAGGGAATGGGTTAAATGATGTGGGGGTGGGTGGGTGGATGGGGGTTTTAAAGAAAAGATCATAATTTAAACTTTCATCATCATTCCATACCCTACAAAGGATAAATATGTAGTTCAAGATTATCCACTACATCATTTAAACTTTTCTTTTGTCACTTCTGACATTCGCTTCACATCGTTTATCTACTTTGATACACCTACCGAGGGAGCAACCAAAGCTTGTTATGGGTTCATTTTTGATGGCCTTTCCACACCCTAAGAGGAACATGGTTGAAGTTGGACTTAACCTTTTGTTGGCACTCTAAAGAAATTTCAGCATGTATGTTGTCAACTCAAGCAGTGGCGAGCCAGGGATTTTAGTAAGGGGTGTCGTAATATGAAAAATGTAGACACACATAGAAAGAAGGCGAGTCAACATATAGTATAGGCACATAAAACTTAAATTTTGACCTAGCTAAACAGTATAATTTTCCGGCCCCTTAGTATAAGGTGGCTTCTCCATTTTACTCGAGTCTCATTTGCTGACTAAATTTCTCTGGGTTGTTTCAGCAAAGATTGTTGAAGACTTTGTAAGTATTGAATAAAAATCAACTTTGATATAATCATTGGTGTTCTACTGCTATGTGCAAACCAAGTAAAGAAAGAGCTAGCAATACTAATGTTCATTTGGATTTCTTCTTTAATGTTGCCACTAATCATTTGAATAATGATTGTGATATTTTGATGTTTCTTTTTTCTTATTTTCTTGGTTACTTTACAGTAATAAAGGATCTTAGGCATAAGGCGCTAGACCTGACTACTCCGATATCACAAATACCAGCTTCAACATCTGCTGATGCCAACCCGCATTTTATATCCACTATCAAGCATTACACCTTCACAAAAGCTATTTTGGTAAGAGTGGTGTGAACAAATTCAGTATTGATCTATATATTGGGATAAATTTGAGCAGTATCTTCCAAAGGGTTTCACAAAATCAAATGGCATGATGGATAAACATGAGATGATTCTTGTCGATGAAAAGCAGAGATCATGGACAGTGTGGCTAGGGAAAATGGATCCTCGCCATTTTGGAATTAAATGTGGATGGCCACAGTTCAGAAAAGCAAATGGTGTTCAAGTTGGAGATACTTATATGTTTGAACTCACCGACAATGGCACAATACCTATAATGCATGTCCATTGTGAGTGTTTCTTTATCTCCCTTTAGTTTAATGACTATCTTGTGTTTTAGTAGATGTTGTTATTTTTCCTCTTTGTCCCTTCTGTTATTAGAATATAGGAGTTATTGTGGAACCAAAAACAATTTTTACTGAGATTTTTGAATGTTATGTTTAACTTTTGACTTTCTTGAGCTGAAGGTCTTTCAGAAATAGTCTCTCTACCTCCAAGGTAGGGATAAGGTCTGAGTACATTCTACCCTCTTCAAACTCCACTTGATTACACTGGGTATATCATTGTTGTTATGTTAACTTTTGAAGTTACAGAAAATCTTGAAGGTTTCAATGGTCAATTTTGAGCTGACCGTGACTGGTTTTTCTCGCATTGGAGGAAAGAGAAGAATTAGTTTCGTATAAATAGAAAATAACTTCTGCACTAACTTAAAGGAGTGGGAAGAAGGCAAGCATTTGATGTCACTTGGCTTCGGATTTGGATTTGAATTATTTGATTGATTAGATTTTGGAATAATTGCACCTTTTCATCACAGTACCTATTCGTTTGATATGAACTTTTGAAATATATTTCCCCTCTCTAAGCATTGCTTTTGATAGAAATAGAGTTGTGTGATTTGTTTCAGTTTTGGCATGATTTCATTACTCATGTTAAGATTTTTTCTCTAGATGAGGGTCCTTTGGAAACAACCTCTCTACCTCCCGAGATAGAGGTAAGGTCCTGTGTATACTCTACCCTCTCTAGACCCCCATTTATACTGGGTATGTTGTTGTTGTTGACACTTGAAGTATTGCTATTCCAACACAAGTAAATTGTTCTATCTTGGGAGGAAATGATTCAATACCTTGGCTACTGCAAGGAGGTCAAATTCTTTAAGGACAAAGTAAATTTCCGGGGCTCAGAATTAATTCAAGTTTTGTTTATGTTCACAATAGATAACAACCTTAAAGAATGTAATTTTTTTATTTCTTGTCTGTGATGTGATCATCTGATATTTGTTTTCTAAAGACAAGTTCCCATGATTTTATACTCCTATTTAGAGATTAAATCTTTGTGATTCTTTACTCGTCTTTTGTGATTAAAATTTTCGCGATTTTCTACTCGAACATTGAGGTTAGATTTCGTTTGTCATTTTTTGATATAGATATGAAAGAACCAACAGTTGATGTGATGGCCTCGTTAAGCTGCTCTGCGCCAATAGAAAAAGCCTGAAAATTTTCAGAGCTAATTACCGGAGATGACAGCAAAAGATGTTCTTTTATCTGATCATCCTGAATTTGTAGACGTTTCGATGATGTCGGAAGGAACTCCCAACAATGAGCGGTTCCTGGTGATTGAGGCTTGGAAGCATTCGGATTTCTTGTGCACCTTTCTTTTTTGGCCAATGAGAACAGGACATATGACGTTTGAGTTTGATTGTGAATGACAAATGGAAGATGTTCCATACATTGAAGAAAAGAGGAGAATTTATTGGTATAAATAGAAAAACACTTCTACATTAGCTTAAAATTTTGGATCAACTAGTCATCAAAGGTTGTGGTGGAGTCGTAATTGCTCCTTCATTCCTAATTAGAAGTTTTAGGTTCGAGCATTGAGTATGGAGTCTGTCTTTGATAGGGAGCGTTTTATCTCCCATAGCGGAAGAACTTCCTGGCTCGAATTCAGATTAGTCGGACTTTAAGGGGTCGTTTGGTCGAGCGTATAAGAATAGTACTAAATAAGGTGTGTTAATAATGCTAGGATTAGTAGTGTTGGGGCTAATAATGCTGAACTTATTTCTTATGCAGTGTATGGTTTGATATATTAAAAATAATATGTATTGCTATATTTCTTTAAAAATATTATTTGTTTACAAAAATACCCTCAAAATTTTGTAACTTTGTTTATTTTCTATATCTTTTATCAACTTTTTTTTCTTTCATGAATTCATTATTGTTAATTGATTTTCAGTACTTTGTTACATTTGTTTTTGTTTTTCATAGACCTATGTCAATGCCTTTTCTCTATTAAATATTATTTTTCTTATTGTTTTTAAAGTGAAACTTGAGTTTATTTTTAATAGAAATTTAAACTTTATAGAAAAAAATCTTGATGATTTATAGCTTTATGATTGGTCAGTTTGGAGGATGATTTTGTTGATTCGTTTGCAGACAAGGAGGAGTTAATGGATATCATAAAGGAATTATGAATAGGAAGTTAAAAAAATTAGTTTTTTCAACTAATTAAATCGAACTAATCAATCTTAATTATTGCCTTGTCCTACAAACTTGAATACATTCTGTTGATGTGTGTAAGTTATGCTGAATTAGAGTTAAAGTTTATCAAGAAAGTTATTGTTGCACGATAAGTTATTTTAAGTCAAAATTGATTGGTATTGATATCAATTTGTTTTTTTATGTGAAACAATTTGATACAAGAAATACTAGGAACACACGAAACACACTCCAAAACAGTCCACAAATCACTAGGATCCGACGACCAAATTGGAGACCAACTCTCGAATTCACAATATAACACAAGAATGAGAAGAAACAAGGTGTTTAGCACACCAAAATAGTCTTCATCCAAACTAGATTAACAACAACGAGATAAAAAACAAAGAAGAACAACAAGTCGGCCAACAACACTACAAAGCCGAGAGTAATCAACAAGACAAACACAACAATATTACAAGAAAGAAAAGGATAGTTAGTGAGACAAAGATTATTACTCCCTCTGTTTCGGAATAAGTGAATTGTTGGGGTATTTATTGGTGTTTCAAAATAAGTGAATCATTGAATTTTTTTCCAAAGTTACCCTTATGATTTGACAATCAATTAATTTTCGAAAAGGTATTAAAGGTCAACTTTTGCTTTTTGACGGGTAAAAATGAAAAGTTGTGTTAAATTTATGTTTTTATTGTTTTTTCCTTAATCTGTGTGCCAAAATCCAACAATTCATTTATTATGAAACAGAGGGAGTACAAGATTAAGAACCAAGTGTATATCAACACTAACCCCTAATGAATGTAATAATCGACACCACACTCTTGCGGTGACCGCCAAGAGAATCAACTCACCTCAAGATCCACCGTTTTCAAGCAAAGGTCAATATTAGCTTTTCCAAGCCCTAAACTACAATGGCTATTCCAAGCCCTAACTAAGAACTACACTAAGGTGTTCTACTCTCAAAGAGAGAACTTTCAATGTTTCAATATTTCATCATTCATAAACTAATGAAAGACCTAGAAGAGACTATATATAGTAGCCGTTTGGCCATAGAATTTTTTTTTCTTTTTTTCGAAAAATTATTTCACTTTAGTGAAAAAAGTGAAAACATGCACCGTTTGGTCATGAATTTTTCAACTCCAACTCCGAAAAATTATTTGAAAAAGTGAAAACAAGTAAAACTTGTTTTCACTTTTTTCACTCATACTTCTCTCACAAAATTTCAAAAACAACTTTAATTTACATTCATGGCCAAACATAACTCCAACTCCAACTTCATCTTCAACTCCAACTCTAACTCCGAAAAAAGTAATTTTCATGGCCAAACGGGGCAATAGTATATTACAAAAGAAAGACAATATGACTCCAATGCCCTTAATGAGTGGGGTGGCCATAGAGTGTCATTTAGACAAGTCTAAATGACCAAAATGCCCTTAAGGCTAAGTGACCAAATTGCCCTGAATAAAAAAAATAAAAACCATGAACCATCAAGTATGGCCCAAACCTGAGATTCCTCAAGCCTTCAAGACTCCAAGCAATTTTTCAAACTTGGGTTTGTTTAATGACATGCTCAAGACGACCCCTCCAAGTATGATCCTATGCCCTCCATGCGATCAAAACTTGATTCTTCACGTAGTGACTTTGAATGATATCATTGAAAGGTAAGGCGACCATTTGACTTGTATCATCTTCCCCTTCTTGAAAAGGATTCGACCTCGAATTCGCACCTTGCAAAACTAGAGAAAGGACAAACAAGCACAACATCCTCATGACATGAGGGTTAGAGTTAGCACAATAATAAACATCATCACGCTAAGGCGGCACATACTTGAAGCATAACCAAGGATCCTTTGAATGAAATATTAAAAACTCAATGAAAGAGGTACGAAGGATTTGATTATGAGATTCACCAAGAGTGACACTTTGCTTGTCATGTAGACCAAGCAACAAGTTGGGTGCACCGACATTACCATTTCTACATTTGGCACTGGGGTCAAATGGGAAAAGTGGGCATAGACACGGGTCTAGACAACACTCTCCTTTCCCGTGGTCTCCACCCAAACTAAATAACATACTCTCTACAATAGCATACATATTATCCAAAACAAATAGAGAGTAGAGAAAGGTATCACTGAAGTCGACTTCTACTAAGGTGCCCTCATGTGTGTACTCACTACTCGTTTTCCAATCATCAATATGAGTACTCTCAACAATAAAGTCACACAAAGTAGAAGGAGAAGTAGTTTCCAAGGCCACACATTCCTTACCCTTAAGAGTACTCTCATCTTCCATGAAGAGATTTCCACTTAGGAGGAATGTTGTCCCACCATAGTAGGTTAGCATATAGGCTATAGCTTCCAAGGTAAGTTATACCATCATTTTCACCACTAAGTCTATTAGGAGTGTTTCTATCATCTTCAAACAAAACATTATACCTAAAGAGAGCATGATCTATTTTACGGGCAGATTCGGAACAAACACATTCATCACTCTCTAAAAGATCAATATCAAGTTTCAAAGAGATTTCAAGTACAAGATTATCCCAAGAATAGCTCTCGGGTTCACTCCCATTTTGTTAACCAACATTTTCAAATACTTCACTCACTTGAGTTCTATTAAGCACATCACACATAACCTCAAGTTGTGGGCAAGTTTCACACATAAGTTTATCAACACCAATTACACAAGACGATGTACTTTTGTTTAGTATATTGGCTTCAACACTAGGTGGACACATATTGCTCTTACAAGAAAAGTCAATTTCTTCATCAATAGGATCAACTAGTGTATCCACACTCACAACATGTACATCATCAACAAGAGGAAAAGAATCATTAGATTCATAAGTAAGTAAGCTACAACTCATACTCAATGCGTTACTAGCCACACAATTATCATTCACACGTACCAAAGTGTAAGAGTTAGCTATTTTACCTTGAAGTTCTTGAGTAGACTCTCCTTTGTTGTGTAGTGAAGGTCCTCCACAAGCTTGGGCAACGAATCAACATTTCTCTCCTTCGCTTGTCATGTCAGTACCTACACAAATGCCCTTAGAAATAGAAGGACAAATAATGTTAGCTCGATTTGGTGGCAACCCCCTCACTTCGCTCCACACAAGCTCTCCCTTTTCTACTTTTGGATTACCACCTTGCACACCCTTACTCCTCTCAATCTTTTATCTCTCATCATTATTTGGATTAAAGTAGGTGAGCACTTCTCTTTGTGGGCCGGGCAGAATATATGTCATGAGGCGATTTTCCCATCGGTCTCTTACAACATTAGGCCAATTTTGCACATTTGAAACTTTATGTTGTGCAAATCAATCGGTACTCAAGATCACATGACCGTAGATTAAGGGAAAAATATCACACCATACCTCATCGTGGTAATCAAATTGGGAGAAGACAACCATCAACCTCTCGATAACCTTAAACCCGTCCAAGAAGTATGGAACAAGTAAAGGCTCTCGAAATAACCCAAAGTAGTCAACCATGAATGGAAGGATGTAGTTTCTATAGTACCTATCATTTAACACATCGAGGCAGCCCGATATCCCACAAATGGTCACCTTTTCGGAGTGTACACTCCTTCTCAGATCAACACTGTAGGCATATGATTACCCGTCGATTTTGGAGATGCATATCCTCTTCTTCTCGTGGGACAATCTCTACTATATCTAGGATAACCATTCACACCATGTCGATCTTGATAAGAAGTACTATAAGGTGAAGAAAGTGAATTTTCACACTCCTCACGTGTACTCTCATCATAGCTCTCATAAGCTTTGCGAATAAAGGGTTTATACCTAATACCAAATCTAGGTTCGGAGTGGAAAGTGTAAGACTCCTCACATGCTCCAACTTCATTATAAGAATCATCACGAGGTCCTATATAATCTCCAAATTCACCATAAGCACTAGGTACTTCATTCCCCTCATTTTCTCCCCTAAAACCGTGTCCCACAAATCTGTCCAAGTTTTGATCATGGCTATTTTCATACCCTCCGCAATCTCTCTCAACTTCGTAACCATAAAATCGCTCACTACAATCATAGTATCCAATGTTGTAGTCACAATAATCCCCGACTATCGAAGACATGTTCCTCTTATATAACCTTCGTATCTACACAATGAACAAACAAGATTAGTAGTAAAAGATTCTCACTATCACTTGTATACACTCACCTTTGTGATTCTCACAATTGAAACGGCGAATATTGAAAGTTGCTTATACTTCGGTAGTCAATAGGAGGTCAATTCTACTTGGCGGCTGGAATGGACTCTTGTTTGATCGACTTAAGACACAAAAATAAAATTTACTTATGAATTTGAAACAAAGAAGTTAGTACGAGTTAAAAAATGAGAAAAACACACAAATAACGAAGACACGAAAGAAATGGATTCAATAATTAATCTATAACTAAGTAGGTGATTACTAGTTGTTAATTAATTCTAGAATCAAGACATGAAACTAATGAAACAATAAAATGAAATTAAGCATCTAAAATTTGAGCTTAATAAAGTTGCATGAACAGTAAAATGATGATATGGAAGCCACGTATTGATTGCGGTTTCTACAATTTATTTTTCAAAGTCCAAGTCTTGACCCATTTTTAATTTGAATTGGTGGAATTTGTTTTAAGGAGGGAAGAATAAGTCTTGAAGCCTCTTTTTCAAGTTTCAAATTTCAAGACTTGACTTTTGTAGTACTTTTTCTTGAAACATGGACCCTTGTCTCATGGAAAGTGGTTGAGATGTGATTGACAAGTCATTGGTGGGTGAAAGGTCTTTCAAAACTTAACAAGTTCTCAAACCTTTTTCCTTCACTTTTTTGGATCAAACTTTCACTTTATGATTAACAAGGTATGGAGGATGCGGAGAACATCAAGAACACAATAACCACAACAAGAACATCAACAAAAACGTCCAACCCAAGTCCACGAGAATGTCACCACATGGCCAAGACAACAACATCAACTCACGGCCACCTTTTTTGTTCACAACAACAATTTCAACTTTTCAATCTCAAATCTAAATCTAGACTCAAATTGTTAGTGAAGAACAAAACTAACACTTGAAACAACAAAACAAACAAAAGACACTTAGATCTAGACTTACAAATAAGTCTCGGCTAAGACAACAACAAGAACAACAGCTTTCTTGGCCAAGAACAACAAGAACACCAAATCTATTTTATTTTTTTTTTGGGATTTTCAAGTAAGCTAGCCCAAAATTGATCTTGTGGGAACAAAATCAAGCCATTCTCTGATACCAAATGATACAAGAAATACTAGGAACACATGAAACACACTCCAAATCAGTCCACAAATCACTAGGATCCGAGGATCAAATTGGAGACCAACTCTCGGATTCACAATACAACACAAGAATGAGAAGAAACAAGGTGCTTAGCACACCAAAAAATCCATCATCCAAACTAGATTAACAACAATGAGATGAAGAACAAAGAAGAAGAACAAGTCGGCCAACAACACTACAAAGCCGAGAGTAATGAACAAGACAAACACAACAATATTACAAGAAAAAAAATGATAGTTAGTGAGATAAAGATTATTACAAGATTAAGAACCATGTGTATATCAACACTAACCCCTAATGAATGTAATAATTGACACCACACTCTTACGGTGACCGCCAAGGGAATCAACTCACCTCAAGATCCACCGTTTCCAAGCAAAGGTCAATATTAGCTTTTCCAAGCCCCAAATTATAATGGCTATTCCAAGCCCTAACTAAGACTACACTAAGGTGTTCTACTCTCAAAGAGAGAACTTTCAATGTTTCAATATTTCACCATTCATAAACTAATGAGAAAAGACCTAAAAGAGTCTGTATATAGTATATTACAAAAAAAAAGACAAAATGACTCCAATGCCTTTATGAGGCGGGGTGGCCATGGAGTGTCATTTAGACAAGTTTAAATAACCAAAATGCCCTCAAGGCTAAGTGACCAAAATGCCCTTAATAAAGGGAACCAAAATCGTGAACCACCAAGTGTGACCCAAACCCGAGAGTCCTCAAGTCTTCAATGCTCCAAGCAATCTTCCACATTCAGGTTTGTTTAATGGCATGCTTAAGACGACCCCTCCAAGTATGATCTCATGCCCTTCATGCGACCAAAGCTTGATTCTTCACGCAGTGACTTTGAATGAGGTCATTGAAAGTTAAGGCCGCCATTTGACTTGTATCACAATTATTTATCATAATAAATTTATTGATGGAGAACATCAGCTTAAGCTTCAGGAGGCCGCTTTGTATTGATTGATCTTAGATTTTTTTAGCAACGGATAACTCTCTCTAAATAATAAAATTTGTAAGCTAATTTACTTAAACAAATTTACTAGTACAAGTATAAAACATAAATTCAAGAAAATAAACAAAATGATAAGGATTTGAGGGGTATTTTTGTCTTTACATATATAATGTCATGATATTAAATTCAATGTATTATTAATACCACCAAATGAAGGGTATTAGTTATAGTGTTATACACCCTATGATACCAAACAGGGTGTATAACTAATGCATATATTAGTTATACGTAGACTCAAATTTCTACCAAAAATAATATTTCATTCGTTTAAAAAAGACTGACATAGTTTGATTTGACACGGGATTTAAGGAAACAAATAATACTTTTGAATCTTATGGCCTTAAATTAAATATATATCAACTATATCAAAATGTCATTTAATCTTGTAGTGTTAAACATGCCACATGGAAAGTTAAAATTAAAATGTTTCTAAAAAAGAAAATGGGTCATTATTTTTTAAATGAACTAAAAATAAAAGTAGGTCATTATTTTTTAAACGAAGGAAGTACTAAATAGTATCACTCATAATACATGGACTATTTCGTTTAATCCAATCTACCAAACAATCCCTAGGGTACCTTACATTGGCGAGAAACCAAAAATAAAAATAAAAGATTGAGGCGAGTAATTAAAATTGCCTCGATTAGTTTGCCTACTCTATGATATGGAGGAAATGGGCAAATAGCCTCTTTTTAAATCACTTACTAAGTTTTATATTTTGCATTTTGAAATTAACGAAATTTTATTCACTTTGTAATACGAAAACAAGTATTTGCTTAATCATATTCTTAGACTACAAAATGAAAAGTTTAAAATATTAGATATTCGATGCAACTTATAAAATAAGAACTTCGGCAGATATTTCTTGAATTTGAAATATGTAATTGAAACTTCAGAAAAATTTCATAAAGTTTTATTTTTGAGATACTTTTTAACTTTTGCTCGGAGATTTTACAAAAATTAAGTCATTATTCATGGATAACAATTTAAACTATTTCACTAAATCTAACATACTGGGTACTCTATAATCTATAAGTAGTTTTACAGGCATGTCGTAGCTCAAGAGCTTTAGAAACTGACTTATATCACATGGACAATAGTTTATACTATTTCATTACGTCTAATTCATTGGGTACTTAATTGGTTATACTTCATGAACAAAAATTTAATCTACGTTTAATTGACAATAATGTACCAAAATCTTACTTTTATCTATAAGGTAGAACTTCTTATTAATTGTGTAAATTCACTATCTTAAAATATCTTGATCGTCTATCTGATAAATATTAAAATATTTACTTTATGGTAAAGTTTGTTAAGCCGGACCAATTCATTAAGATAGCCATTATAAAAGGCATTTTTATAAGAGTCCTACTATATGAGACAAAATAAAGACCATCGAATTTTAAAGTTACACTTTCTATTTCGTTTTACTTGTCGCTTATATTAAAAGTAATTGTTTTAATTTATTTATTTAATTTATAAAATAAAAAAAAGTTATTATATTAAAAATAATTGTTTTAATTTATAAAATGAAGAAAATTCTATTATACTTTTCTCTTTCGAATTTTAGTAGTAAATAATTACATAGTGTAATAATAATCAAATATAAAGTTTCAAAACATTATTAATAAAGTTAATATAATAAATATACACCTAATTATTTTTTTTTTAAATCAGAAAGAGTATGTGGGAACTTGACCTAGATCGTTTGCCCCCTTGACATTCATAATAAAGGCATAATATATAAACTTCTATAAAATTAAATAAATAGACTCACTTATTATGTATAGTATAATACACGTAAAACATCATATACAATATGAATTGACCACATAATATGCATGTATCTACGTGTTTAATTTTATATTAATTTAATTGACTAGGGTGCGCACACAAAATTTAACTGCGCCACACCTTTGGTGCAATATTGTTAACTTTTTTCTGTAAGTCTATGTACTATAAACCTTTGTGGATCGGTTCTTCTCTATTCCGCACATATAAATTTAGATTTCAATAACTGTTACAAATTTACGATTAACTTTTTCAGGTATTCGTGAAGTTTTGTAAAGTTATTTCCATGTGATGAATGTTGGAGCACATTGTGTATATAAACTCTTGTTGACTCATCCTTTCCTAAATCCCGCACATATAATTAGAGATTTCAATAATTGTTCGAAATTTTTGTGCTTTGTGTAAAAAAATGTCAAGAGTTCTTCAATTATATCAACTGAAGTTTCAAACTTTCAATTGCAAAACAGAAAAGGGGCATTTTGTTGATTGCCATGAAAATCCCTCCAAAGAAACCTCATTTTATCAAGCCCATTCAGAAAGGTTTCAAGCATGGTCTTGTAAGTAATCCTTTTTTAAGTTTTTTTCATCTTTCCTTTGTCTAATATATGTGTCATGTATGATATGGAAGTGGAAGAATTCATCCCAAAAAAGATAAAACACTAAAAAATTGAACACCATATTTCTTTGAAGTATTTCCTCCGTTTCAATTTGTTTGTCTTGTTTTGACTTGGCACAGAGTTTAACAAAGTAATTAGATTTTTTGATCTTGTGGTCTTAAACTAAAGATACATAGAATGAACCAAAATGTACTTAAATCTTGTTGTTTTAAACATGCTCTATAGGAAGTTGAATTTGAAGAGTTGCCACAAAAAAGAAAATGACATTCTTTGTAAAATGAACTAAAAATGAAAGTAAGACAAACAAATTGAAACGGAGTGAGTACAATTGTTTAGCTAGGTAGAAAAATAGTACAATTGTCAGGTCCTATACAGAGCAGAATGGTGATTTGAGACAAGTTTATGTTGTATTGCAGACCATACCTACGGATTTCTTGAAGTATCTGAAGGGACGAGATCAAATTGAACATGTAGTACTGAGAAGTGGGGGCAAAAGTTGGCTGGTGAAGGTGAAAGGCTGCCGATTCAAAGCGGGTTGGGCTGCATTTGTAGAAGAACATGATCTGCAATTGGGAGATCTGTTGATTTTCAGGCATGAAGGAGATATGGAATTTGAGGTTTCCATCTTTGATTCAAGTCATTGTGACAGAGAGTATGCAGAGTATCTGCAGGAAGAAGAAGGATGTGATAATGTTGAAGAGACTTCCAAGAATTTTAAATTCAAAGGTAACATCTTTAGAATCTGTTTCTCTTAAATAGTGGAGGTGAGTGGCGGAGCTTGGATTTTCACTAAAGGGTTCAAGTTTCAACATCTATTATATCTACATAAAAACGTAATCTTAACCAAAACCATATATAAACAATGTAATTTTCCACTGAAGAGGGTGTGGATGCCTTACCTGGCTCCTTCCCTTGTGGTGGCAATTTCCACCTATATTTTCTCTACCCACCCAAGCCACCTGTAACAACCCCATATTCAACCCACTCATTTCAAATATGGTTAAATAATCTAAAACTTTTTCAATCCACAATACGATGGGTAAAACTGAGTTGGATGAGGTTTCAAATTTGTATGGTTTTCTAGTTTTCCGACTGGTTTAAGCTATTGCCTTCTGTTCCTAATACAACCAGAATTGATCAAGGTGAAAGTTGTTAATCTAGGAGCAGAATCTCGAAGACGATGATTGCTAAATCTAGGAATGAACCGAGAATTGTAGCTGAGGAAAGAAATGTAGAAAAAGAGAGAAGTAATTGATCTTATTTCATGAATGAATCAATTTATATGTTTACAGTGTATTTATGGGCAATCTTAACACTGTATTTGAAAACTAAGTAACTAATAATGGGATGGATGTTTAAGTGCCATTCATGTTTCGATTATAATAATTTTTGTCATATTCAATTTTCTTGACATGGATTTCTCTATAACTAACAACTTAATAGGCAAATCGAAGCTCTGCATCATGTCATCAAGCAAGGCATTTACCCATGCAGATGCCGGTACGCACAACCCTTGCGGTCAATCTCACTTTGAGTGCACTGTCAGTCGATATTGCATTTCAAATAGTTACTTGGTAAGTCTCAGAGCTCATTTTCCCTTTGCCGTTAAGAAACTTCATGCTAAAGCAAACGTTTGCACCATTTTTTTATTTTCCCTCCTGTGTATATTGGGGTTATTTACAAAAAAAATATGAAGTGTATCATATGTGCAAATTGTTATAAACCATTTCAGCATCTTCCTAAACAATTTGCAATGGAAAACGGTCTCATCAACAAGAAATGTGGTCTGATGATCAGAGATGAAAGACAAAGATCATGGAACTTAAGACTAGCTACATATATTAGGTGGATGGAGTGAGTTTCGCCTTGCAAATGACTTAAAGGAGGGAGATTGTATGATGTTTGAGGTTGTTGCTAATGGAGAAAAACCAATTTGGAAATTTCACGGTAAGTTTTCTCATTTAAGCAACTCTTCTTTCAGTTATCTTTTTACTTTGTTATATACACCATGACACTATATTGCATCTTTGTCAAAATTATTATGTTTGGTTCTCCATACTATCAAATAAATTAAGTCTATCATTAACAGTATCTCTACCTCCAAGGTAGGGGTAAGGTAAGATCTGTGTACACTCTATCCTCCCCAAACTACACTCTGCGGGATTGGGTTTCGTTGTTGGATTTCCATACTGAAAAAAATGTTCTTCATAATGCCTCGGATAGTCCATTAACGGTTACCTAGCCCAGGAAAGAAAAAGAAAGGGCAATCTGTTGGAGGACCCTCCTTTGCTCTATCTAACTCGGCATGCGCTTCTTCCGCCCCTGCTAGAAATCAAGCATACAGTTGGAAATTTGAAGTCAAAGATAAGGGATCTTTAGAGTCCGACAGAGATGCAGGTTAGTCCACTTTTCTGGTGATATATTGTTACATAAGTATAATGTAGTAGTTTATGATTTTACAAAGAAATTAGAGCTTCAAAACATTAGTCCAACATATTGTAATGACTGAAAAGAACATGAAGAGCATCACAAACAATAATAAACTGCCACGTATTATAGTACAATTAGTTTATACTTGATGAATACCAAGTTAATTACCTCAACCTTGAAATAAGCTCAATTTATTTTTTGATTAAATTAGTCAAAAGATAGGGTGCGTACTTCTTCAGTACTTTAATTGTAAACATCTCGACATATTTGATTTTTGACATGGATTTGTTACAATAAACAATGTAACAGACAAACCAAACCCCAACATTGTTTCAACAAGAAAGGCTTTTCCCAACAAAGAATCTGCTACTCACAACTATTTTGGTAAATCACATTTTGTGTGCATTGTTAAGCCGTATTGCCTTACAAGGAATTACTTGGTGAGTCTGAAAAGGAAACATCTGCATCATTTTCTTTATTTTCCCCTCTTTGTTTATTGGAGTAGTGATACAGTGAAAAAATGTGGTTCGTGCAAATCATTATAACTTATAAACCTTTTCAGTACCTTCCTAAACGATTTGCTCGGGCAAACGGTCTCATCGACAAGAAATGTGGTTTGGTTATTGGAGATGAAAGACATAGATCCTGGAATTTAAGGTTGGATACCAACAATGCTGGACTCTATATTGGAGAGGGGTGGCGTGAATTCTGTGTTGATAATGATATGAAGGTGGGAGATTGCATAAAGTTTGAGGTTGTTACTAATGGAGAGAAACCAATCTTGAAATTTCATGGCAAGT
Source organism: Capsicum annuum (assembly GCF_002878395.1). Taxonomy (NCBI): domain Eukaryota; kingdom Viridiplantae; phylum Streptophyta; class Magnoliopsida; order Solanales; family Solanaceae; genus Capsicum; species Capsicum annuum. The sequence continues at coordinate 206,369,377 of NC_061111.1, read as the reverse complement.
TTTCTCATTTAAGCAACCTCTTATTTCCCCAACATTATTTCTTTCTTGTATGCACCTTGTATAAATGTATGTATTGTTGTGTTTGGTTGTTCGAAACTGTAAAAAATGTTCTTCATAAGCAGCTTGCATTTTCAAAAATTTACCCAGCTAATGAAGACGTTTTATGAAATTGTTGTTTTCCCGAATTATTTTCTACGGAACTAAATTTTGTAGCACAACAATTTAGTTGTATACCCAAATAGGGCCTTATTTATGAACTCCTTTAGTAGGTAGTGTATGGAGAGCTTTACATGCTATTGTACTTGCTTTTTAATAGGTTTCCTTTAGTTGTTTTTACTTGTTATAAGAATAGTGTTTCATCTTTCATAGGCTATAATCCAAAGTAAAGGGGCAGTTTTCTAGGTTTATTCACTCACTTTTATATGTTGAGTCATCTATTAAGGCTCTTTCCCAGGTTCCATCTTGATAAGTTTTCATATTTTGTTATTTAAAAAATTTGAAGAAAAATTCATATGGGTTAAACATAGTTTTCATTGACCTTGAATATGCCCAAGACAAAGTCTCTAGGGAAGTTCTCTGGAGATGCATGGAGGTTAGAGGTGTACCGGTGGCTTATATTAGGGCGATAAAGGACAAATATTATGGAGCTAAAACGCGGGTTAGAACGGTAGGTGGAGACTTAGAGCACTTCTAAGTGGAAATGGGGTTGCACCAGGGATCAGTTCTCTGTTCGTTGTCTGTTCTGTTTGCCTAGGTAATGGATGAATTGACGCGGAATATTCAAGATGGGGTGCCTGGGTATATGTTATTTGCAGATAACATTGTACTATAGATGGGATGCGTGATGGTGTTAATGCTAGGTCGGAGACACAGAGACAAACTCTGGAGGCTAAAGGATTCAAGTTGAGCTGGACCAAAACATTTGGAGTGCAAATTCAGTGAGGGGTAGCATAAGGCAAGCATCGAAGTGAGGCTTGACATTGAGGCTATTCCCTGGAAACACAGTTTCAAGTATCTTGGGTCTATCATCCAGGAAAGTGGAGGCACTGACGATGATATCATACATCGCATTGGTGCAATGTGGATGAAGTAGAGGCTTGCCTTGGAGTCTTGTGCGATAAGAAGATACCACCGAAATCTAAAGGTAATTTTTATAGAGTGTGGTTAGACTGACCTTGTTGTATGGGGCGAAGTTTTGGCCATTCGAAACTCACATGTTCATAAGATGCATGTTGTGGATATGAGGATATAGAGGTGGATGTGTAGTCACACTAGGTGTGGTAAGATTAGAAATGAGGATATTCGAGATAATGTGGGAGTGGCCTCATGGTGGACAAGACAAGGGAAACGAATTGAGATGGTTTGGACATGTAAAGAGGCAAAGTGCAGACGCCTAGTAAGGAGATGCGAGAGGTCGGATATAGTAGGTATAGGGAGAGGTAAAGGTGAACCGAAGAAGTATTGGGGATAGGTGATTAGATAGGAATTGGGTTACTGTGGACATGGCCTTAGATAGGAGGGTGTTGAGGACGTGTATTAAGGTAGAAGGTTAGTAAGGTAGGAGTGTTGTCGTGTTTTTCGAGGGGTTAGGCTTGTAGGTGTTTATCGTTGTACTAGTCGTAATATTGTAGTCCTTTCTTGTGAAATCTGTTAGTCTGTTGTCTGTTGTGTTTTGATTGTCGAGTTATTTTATTGTTGTTCTTGTTCTTTCTTTGAGACTTTGCACTTTTTCCATTGTTAGTTGCTATATTGTCTTCACTTGTACTTAGAATTGCTACACTTGAGCGAAGTGTCTTTTGGAAACAGCTTCTCTACCTCCACGAGGTAGTGGTAAGGCGTGGATATACTCTACCCTCCCCAGGCCTTACTTTTGTGATTTCACTGGGTACATTGTTGTTGTTGTTGTAAGGTGGTCTTCGGTTAGTTCTTTCTCAACCTTTCTAGACTGTCAGTTTTTGTAATTTTTTTAAAAAATTGCTTTAAGAACAAGAGATGCAATATTTTTTGATGATAAAAAAGAAGAGATACAACATTTTAGCAGGTAAAAACACTTTTAGACGTTTTAAACTCTACTGAAATATATTGTCAAACAAAATCCCAGCATCAAGTCATGCATGTCCTATGCAGGAGCTGCACTCACAAGCCTTTTAGTCAATCTCATTTTGTATGCATTGTTAGACCTTATTGCTTCGTCAGTGATTCATTGGTAAGTCTAAAATTTACTTTAAGAAGTTCCTTCAAGAATACCATTCCCCCTCTTTGTTTCTTGGTGAAAATATGAAGTAGAGCACTCTTTGGTTATCTGTGCAATTGGTCATAAACCGTTTCAGGTCATTCCTACAAAATTTGCTCTTGCAAATCGTCTCTCCAACAAGAGATGTGATTTGATTATTAGAGATGAAAGGGAAAGATCGTGGAATGTTAAGTTACATTCTTCTGGCAATAGTGTATATATCAGAGGTGGATGTCATGAATTCCGTGATGCAAATTGCTTAAAGGAAGGAGATTGCATAATATTTGAGGTTGTTTCTAATGGAAGCACACCAATATGGAAATACAATGGTAAGTTTCCTCATTTAAGCACGACTTGTTTTGCTATTATCTTATATGCACATAAGTTATGATTCTTTTTGGTATATCTCTTGGATGAAGCAACTTTCTTAAATGGACAAAGGTACTTTGCATTCTAAGACTTCATAATTCCTTGTCAGTTTAGGCTAAGTTTGAGTGTCTGTTTTATACAATTCAATCTCAGAACTGGGGCTATGTTTTGTTTTTTGACATTGTAGGTAAATTTTCTGGGAATTTAAGGATGCCAAACATCACAGAAGCCACTGACAGGATAATAGGAAGTAGTTGGTGGCGGGCAAGGAAACTAGCACTGAAGCAAGTGGATATAATATATTTGGATCTTGTACTAAGTCAATGTCTCAAAATTTGATATGGATTTTTTGAAATATATCTCCTCTCTCTGTGCATTGTTTTCAAAATGATCCATAACTTGGTACTGTGAGGAGATCAAATTCTTTAAGGAAAAAGTAGACCATGTGGGATCGGAAATCATTCAGGTTGTTTATGTTTTCACAGGTTCCGTGGAAATAACCTTTTGTAAAAATGCATGGTAACGTTGCGTACAATAAACTCGTGGTTCGACCCTTCTCCGAAGGGAGCTTTAGTGCAATGGACTGTCCTTTTTATTTGTTTCGAAGACAATAGATGACAAGTATAAAGAATGTAGCTTTATATATATGTGTGTGTATTTTAGATGCAATGATTATTTTTTCTAAGCATGTATATTTTCTTTACTAAGCCAAATATGTAAAAATATATTTGATTAGAATATCGTTATCTTTAACAAAATTAAAAATTTATAATTAATATATTCTTAATGCAATGTTGTTTTACATATTTGTCCCCAAAAATGATAGCTTTAAATAATTGATGAACTTAAAAGGTTAAAAATAAATAAATAATGTGACGTGGATAAGAAAATTTATGTTGGTTGCACTGAGGAGATTTTTAGGTATATATACGTTGGTATTTTGATAGGGTTAGTCCTTGATGGGATCCACAACTTTACATGTGTTCAAATTTCACTTTGGAAAGCTGCAAAAATGTCATCTGCTTTACACACTCCATTTTCCATCTAATTTTCAATATGGCTTTGCCACTCATGTAAGTATTACTCCTTCCATGTAAAAACGAATGATCTACTTTGATTTGATATAAAGTTTAAAAAGATAAAGAAAATTTTTGAATTTTGTGGTCTTAAATTAAAATTGTGTCAAATGTATCAAAATGCTTTTTAATCTTGTAGTCCTAAATATGTTTTTTGAAAAGTTGAAATTAAAATATTATCAGAAAAAGAAAAAATTATTCTTTTTTAAACGAATTAAAAAGAAAAGTAAGATATTTTTTTTAAATGTAGTGAGTAGTTGGATAGAAATTTCAAATGGGACCCACAATTTTCCATGTGGTCAAATTTCTCCTCATTTGGACCAACAGTGTTCAACTTTTCTCCGGGAGTCTACAAAATGACATCTGATTTACTTAGTCCACTGCCTTGAAAAAGGTACATTTACTGTTACAAATTTACTATTTGATTTTTCATATATGTATATAATCTTGACAGTCATTTTCATGTTACACAGGTTCGAGTTGTGAAAATTAAAGCCTTGACATAATTGGTAAAGCCGTCTCATGTTACACAGGTTGAGTTGTGGAAACTAAAGCCTTGACGTAATTGGTAAAGTTGTCTCCATGTGACAGAGGTTCGAGCCATGAAAACTGCCTCTCGCAATAAATACAGGGTAAGAGTGTGTATATAAATTCTTGTTGACCAATCTTTTCTGAGATTCCGCACATATAAGTTCAGATTTCAATAATTGCTAGAAATTTATATATGGTATGTATTTCCATAACTACTACAATATTAGATTTTTCATATATATGTGTGTAAATTCCTGGAGTAACATGTGACACAAGTTCAAGCCACAATAAATACAGGGTAAGACTATGTACATAGACCCTTGTGGACCGACATTTCGTATATGTAAGTTCAGATTCAAATTATTGTTAGAAATTTATATAATATATATTTCCAGAACTGCTACAGTATTAGATTTTTCCTATATGTAAATCCTTGGTGTAATTGATAAAGTTGTTTCCATGTGATACAGGTTTGACTGTTCGAGTCGTTAAAATTATTTCTCGCATAAAAACAAGGTAAGACTGTGTACATAGAGCCTTGAGGACTGGTCCTTCTCAGATTCCGCACATATAATTTCAGATTTCAATAATTTTTAATCATGTATATATAGTAGATATTTCCATAACTGGTACATTATTAGATTTTTCATATATATATATATGTAAAGCCTTTGCATAATTGGTAAAGTTGTCTCCATTTGACACAATTTCGAGCTGAGGAAACTGCCTCTTGCGAAATACAAGATGAGGTTGTGTGTGTTAGACCCTTTTAGAACGCCCTTCCTCGGATTTTGCACATATAAGTTCATCAGATACCTTTTTTTCTTTTTTTAAGAAATTTAGTGATTTTTCATATATGTGTGCTTTGTGCAGAAAAATGTTAGAATTCTTCAAGTCTCACATGCTAAATCCCATGAAAATCAATTATATCAACTGAAGTTTCAAACTTTCAATTGCAAAACAGAAAAGGGCATTTTGTTGATTGCCATGAAAATCCCTTCAAAGAATCCTCATTTTTTCAAACCCCTTCAAAAAGGTTTCAAGCATGGTCTTGTAAGTTATCCCTTCTGTTTCTTTGTTTTTTTCAGTCTTTCCTTTGCCTACTATGTGTTGCATATATGATATAAAAGTTGAAGAATTTATCCCAGAAAAAAATAAAACACTAAAATTTGAAAGCTATAGTTCTTTTAAAGATTTTATAAGTCATATTTAACTGGGTAGTAGCCTTTGTGGTAGAGAAGGCGAAGGCAAGGGAAGCGAGACTGAGATGGTTTGAATTTGTAAAGAGGCGATTGTGAGAGATTGGATATAGAGGGTAGTATGAAAGGTAGAGGTAGACCGAAGAAGTGTTAGGAAGAGGTGATTAGACAGGACATGACATAGCTTTAGCTCACTTAGGAGACAATCTTAGATAGGAGGGTATGGAGGTCGTGGATTAGGGAAGAAGATTAATAGCTAACTGTCCTTTGACTCGCTTTTTGATAGGTTTGGGCTTGGTGGGAGCTTGGGAGCACTAGGGCTGTTGTAGTATTGGACTTATACATGTATTTTCTATTCAGTTATCACATTTTCTCGTTGTTGTTACTGTTTCTTTTCTTTGTAGGCTCTATACTACCTTCCTTATTGATTGACGTGTTTTGCTGTTGTATTTCTTTTTCGTATATACTTTGATTTGCTGCATTTGAGCCAAGGGTATTTCGGAAAGAGCTTCTCTACCTCCCCGAGGTAGATGCAAGGTTAGGTACACTTTACCTTCCCCAAACCCCACTTGTAGGATTACACGGGGTATGTTGTTGTAGTATATTTAACTGGTTAGTCCTTATGGGTGTTATTCCATGAGCCGATGGTCTATCGGAGACAACCTCTCTATCTCCAAGGTAGGGGTAAGGACAATGTGCACTCTATCCTCCTCAGGCCCCACTTTGTGGGATTATATTGGGTTTCTCGTTTTTGTATATTTAACAAGGTCGAGAGAGAGTACAATTTCAGGTCCTAAACAAAACAAAATAGTAGTACTTATTGGGAAAGTTTATGTTGTACTGCAGAAAATTCCTACAGGTTTCTTTAAGTATTTGAAGGGACAAGATCAAATTAAACATGCAATACTGAGAAAGGAGGTCAAATGTTGATTGGTGAAGGTCTAATGGCGGCCGATTCGAAGCAGGTTGGGCTGCATTTGTAGAAGAACATGATTTGCAAATGGGAGATTTGTTGATTTTCAGACATGAAGGAGACATGGAATTTGAAGTTTCCATCTTTGATTCAAGTCGTCGCAACAGAGAGTATGCAGAGTATCTGCAGGAAGAAGGAGGATGCAATAATGTTGAAGAGACTTCCAAAAATTTTGAATTCAAAGGTAACATCTTTAGAATCCCTTAATCTTAACTTAAGTTGCGCGGACTCTTCACTTTTGATGCCGCACCCATGTTGGATTCTCCAAAAATACACTACTTTGGAGAATCAGACACGCACTCTCTGACATTTTTGAAGAGTCCGAGCAACATAGATCTTAACAAATGATGGCTAGTGGCGGAGCCAAGATTTTCACTAAGAGCTTCAACATCTACGATATAGATACATAATAATAATTTTAAGCATATCATGTGTAAACAGTGTAATTTTCCATTGAAGGAGGTTCATCGGGTTCAGATGAACCCCCTCAACCCTACCTGGCTCCGCCTTGGTAGTGGCACTTTCCACCTATATTTGATTTACCCGCCCAAGTCACCCGTAACAACCTCATATTCAGCCGTCCCATTTTAAATATGGTTAACTAATCTAACACTTTCTCAATCCTCAACACAATGGTTCAAAATGAGCTGAATGCGGTTTCAAATTTGTGTGGATTTCTAGCTTTCCGACTGGTTTAAGGTATTACCTGTTGTACCTGATACAAGCAGAAGTGATTAAGATGGAAAGTAGTTAATCCAGGAGTAGAAACTTGAAGAAGATGATTGCTAAATCATGGAATGAACCAAGAATTGTAGCTGAGGAGAGAAATGCATATAAAGAGAGAAGAAATTGATCTTATTTTATGAATGAATCCATTTACCTGTGTACAACGTATTTATAGGTAACTTATTCATTTGCCACAACTAATCTTAACATAAGTTTCAACTTATGTTCTCTTGGGGAAGAAACAAGGGGGTCTAGGTACAAGGAATCTAAAGCTACAAAGCAAAGCTCTTATATTAAAATGGCTTTGTAAGTACTCCCATAAACCTCGAGAATACTAAAGCAAGATCATCAAAGCAAAATATGGAGAAGAGAATAGGGGGATGACAAAAGAGGTTCATATTCCCTATGTTGTTAGTCTCCGGAGATCCATCAGAGTACTTTGGCCATTTTTAAAAAATCACATTGTTGTCAAAGTAGGACAAAATGGTTGGGGTCAGATAGTCTTAAAGGTTTGTTCCCTCCGATGTATGGGGTGGTTGTCCAACAACAACAGCATGTTGCAAGCTCTTGGACACATCAAGGGTGGAACATCCAATTTAGAAGGAACTTCAATGACTGGGAAATGAATACAGTGACTGATTTTTTCTGAGTGTTGGAGGAATTCAAAGGCACAAATGAAGAAGCTGATAGATTGTGGTTGAATCTGGACAGTAAAGGTATTTTTAAGGCTAGCTATGCATATAAACTTCTGGTCAAAGGAAGTCGTTAATCACATCACTGGCCTTGGAAGCATATCTGGAAGGTGAAGATACCTTTCAAAGTTGCCTGTTTCTGGTTATTAGCAAGGGAAGCGGTTTTAACTCAAGAAAACCTTAAGAAAAGGAAATTTTCCCTTTGTTCTAGATGTTACCTCTGTGGTGAAGAGGGTGAGACAGTCAGTCATCCATTTCTACAGTGCAAGATTACATGTCAACCATGGAGGATTTTTCTTAGCCTCAGGGGTATTATTTGGGTTATGCCCAACAAATTCACTCAATTATTATTTATGTGGGAGGAGGCAGGAGCAAGAGCTGCAGACAGAGACAGATGGAGGATTGTTCCAGCTTGTATCTGGTAGTGGACATTATGGAAATAGAGAAATTCTAGATGTTTTGGGGGCATAAATTGTGATCTACAGAAGATCAAGCTAAACTCCACCAAATTGTTTTGTTTTTGGTGTAAACAGATGTACTTAGAGTATACTGAGTCAATCATTGACATCCTAGGCTCTTGTTAGGATTTTGATTCAGTTCTCTATTGTGATATGTTGTAAAGATGGTTTTCAGTACAACCTATGTACTGTCCTTTGTTAATCTACACAAATGTTACCTTCTAAAAAAAAAAAAAAATTTCAACTTGTTTAGCTAAAAAAACTAACTAATAATAGGGTGGATGTTAAGACGCTATTCATGCTTTGATTGTAATAATTTTTGTCATATCTACTTTATCAAAATAAAAATAAAAATTGTCATATCTAATTTTTTTTGACATGGATATCTCTATAACTAACAATTTCATAGCCAAATTGAACGTCTGTATCATGTCATTAAGCAAGGTGTTTCCCTATGCAGATGCTGGTACTCACAACCCTTGCGATCAATCTCATTTTGAGTGCACTGGCAAACCATATTGTATTTCAAATGGTTACTTGGTAAGTCTCAAAGCTCATTTCCCCTTTTACCGTTCAAAAAGTTCATGCTAAAGGAAACATTGCACCATTTTGTTTTTTTCCCTTCTTTGTTTATTGGAGTTATTTACAACAACAACAATAAACCAGTGCATTCTCACAAAGTGGGGTCTGGGGAGGGTGAAATATACGCAGTCCATACCGCTACCTCCGAAGAAATAGGGATGCTGTTTCCGATAGACCCCCGGCTCAAGATAAAGAATAGTAAACAAGGTCGCAATGAAACATGAAACAGGATAGATGACATAACAGAAATAAGAGATAAGAAATAATAAAAATAGAAATAAGAGAAATAAGAGATAAGAAATAAGAGAAATAAGAGATAAGAGAAATAAGAAATAAGACACCCACTCAATAGTACCATACACTCACAGATCAAAGACACCCACCACACCCAAGCTCTCCTAACTAGCTGCTCCTACCTATGGACGCAGTCCTAGGATTACTAATCCGGCTACACAAAAGCTCTCCTAACTACTAGTTATGACTCACCCACACACACTAGCCTTCTACCTTATCCGCGACCTCCACACCTTCTTATCTAGGGTCATGTCTTCAGTAAGCTGTAACTGCTCCATGTCGTGAAATGTAACATATGTGTGAATTGTTATAAACCATTTCAGCGCCTTCCTAAAGAATTTGCAATGGAAAATGGTCTCATCAACAAGAAACGTTGTCTGATTATTAGAGATAGAAGACAAAGATCATGGAATTTAAGGCTAGCAGACTCCATATATTTGGATGGGCTGAATTCCGCGTTGTGAATGACTTAAGGGGGGGGGGGGGGGATTATATGATGTTTGAGATTATTGCTAATGGAGAAAAACCAATATGAAAATTTCGCGGTAAATTTTTTCAATTTAAGCAACTTTTTTTCAATGATCCTTGTACTTTTTTATATACATCATGACACTATATTGCATCTTTGTCAAAATTATTGTGTTTGGTTCTCCATACTATCAAATATATTGAGTCTATCATTAACAATCTCTCTACCTCCAAGGTAGGGATAACATCTGCATAGACTCTACCCTCCCCAAACCACACTTTGCGGGATTGGGTTTTGTAGTTGGTTCTCCATATTGTAAAACATGTTCTTCACAATAATTAACCCTTTTAATAATTAGAGATAAGCATACAGTACCCCCCTTCCCCCGGAACTATGACCAAAGTTGTTACGACACACTCCAACTTTACAGGGTCCTATTACCCACCTGAACTCAAAGGTGTCACGCTGATCGGATTCACTGTTTTCTTTTCTAGCCGCTATACCTAGATTGTAAACTAATTACACATAGTTGTTATACATGAATTATTCGGATTAATTCTTCTAAATTTAAATAGGTTTCCGACATTTATGTAGCATTTGCAAGCTTGTTCTCTTTATGTGTAGCTTGTAAATATGAAGTTTATAATGTTAATCTTTCTCTCTCAAATTGCAGCTTCGCTGTTGCAATTGTGGCCACTATTCCAACACTTACGAGCCTCTTATTGACGCAAGTCTGGAGGTCAAATACGCTGACAGCTTACATTCAACATTGGATTCATTTACAAGAGTTGAGAAACTTGATGATCCAGAGATCAGGCTCACTTGTGAACAATGTTACATGCAAGTCTTAATTGAGAAGCAACTGATGCTATATAACGCCCATTCTGTTGCCGTCTTCCATTTGAAGAGGTTCCAAAATGACGGTTCTGTTGTTCGCAAGGTTGATAAACATGTTGCATTTCCATTGGAATTGGACTTGCTTCCTTACACCGAAAATAACCAAACCAATAATGTGAATATTTGTTACCTAAATGAGTATTTTCTTGTTGCTAATAAGTAATTTATTACCATCAATCTCCAAACAACTTATTAATAAATTACTTATCAGCAACAGGCAAGTACTCATTTAGCTCATATAGGTAACATACTCACATTATTGGTTTGGTTATTTTCGGTGTAAGGAAGCAGGTCCAATTCCAGTGGAAATGAAACATGCTTATCAACCTTCCGAACAACAGAACCATCATTTTGGAACATCTTCAAATGGAAGAAGGGGCGTTATCTAGCATCAGCTGCTTCATAATTGAGACTTGAGCGTTACATTGTTCATAAGTAAACCTGATCTCTAGATCAAGTTTCTCAACTCTTGTAAATGAATCCAATGTTGAATGTAAGCTGTCAGCATCTTTGATCTACAGACTTACGTCAATAAGAGGCTCGTAAGTGTTGGAGTAATGACCACAGTTGCAACAACGAAGCTGGAATTTTAGGAGAAAGATTAACATTATAAACTTCGTATTTACAAGCTACACATAGAGAGAACAAGCTTGAAAATGCTACTTTAATGTCGGGAAACCTATTTAAATTTAGAAAAATTAATCCGAATAATTTATGTATAATTAGTTTACAATCTAGGTATATCGGCTAGAAAAGTAAATAGTGAATCCAATCAGCTAGTTGTGCAAAGAATCCTATTACACATTGTACTGACGTGGCACCTTTATTTAAGACCCACATCAAAGGTGTCATGTCAGCTAAAAAGACTAACAAAAGGTGCCATGTCAGCTAAACAGGATGACAAAAATACGCTAAAAGTTAGTTTAGGGAATAATAGGTCCCCCGTGAAGTTGGAGTGTGTCGTAGCAAATTTAATCATAATTCAGGGGTACTTGATGCTTTACTCAAATAATTATAATGCCTCGGATATTCTACTAATGGCTACCTAGCCCAAGAAAGGAAAAGAAAGGGCAATCTACTAGAGGACCCTTCTTTGCTCTATCTAACTCGACGTGCACTGCTTCCGGCCCTGCGAGAAATCAAGCAAACAGTTGGAAATTTGAAATCAAAGTTAAGGGATCTTTAGAGTCTGACAGAGACGAGGGTTAGTCCTCCACTTTTCTGGTGATATATTGTGACACAAGTATAATGTAGTAGTTTATGATTTTACAAAGAAATTAGAGCTTCAAAACATTAGTCCAACATATTGTAGTTTTTGAAAAGAACATGAAGAGCATGACTAACAATAATAAACTGCCACGTATTATAGTACAGTTAGTTTATACTAGATGAATACCAAGTTAATAACCTTAACGTTGAAATAAGCTTAATTTATTTTTTGATTAAATTAGTCAAAAGAGAGGCTGTGTACTTCTTTCATACTTTAATTCTTGTCATATTTGATTTTTTGACTTGGGTTTGTTACAATAAACATGTAACAGACACACCAAACCCCAACATCATTTCAAAAAGAAAGGCTTTTCCCAACGAAGAATCTGCTACTCACAACTCTTTTGCTAAATCTCATTTTGTGTGCATTGTCAAGCCGTATTGCCTTACAAGGAATTACTTGGTGAGTCTTAAAAGGAAACATATGCATCATTTTCTTTATTTTCCACTCTTTGTTTATTGGAAGAATGATACAACAAAAAAATGGAGCTGATGAATTGTTTGGCGATATGTGGTAATCATTATAACTTATAAACCTTTTCAGTACCTACGCAAATGATTTGCTCAGTCAAACAGTCTCATCAACAAGAAATACGATTTGGTTATTAGAGATGAAAGACATAGACCCTAGAATTTAAGGTTGGATACCAACAATGTTGGACTCTATATTGGAGAGGGGTTGCGTGATGTGCTGATAATGACTTGAAGGCGGGAGATTGCATAAAGTTTGAGGTTATTACTAATGGAGAGAAACCAATCTTGAAATTTCATGGCAAATTTTCTCATTTAAGCAACCTCTTATTTCCCTAACAACATAATTTCTTTGTTGTATGCACCTTGTGTAAATTTATGTATTGTTGTGTTTGGTTGTTCGAAACTGTAAAAAATGTTCTGCATAAGCAGCTAACATCTTCTAAAATTTACCCAACCAATGAAGATGTTTTATGAAATTTGTTATGAAATATAAAGCAAAAAAGAAGAAGAATAGAGAGAGCAGATAGAGTAATTCTTATTTTCCTTGAGGAATTCTTGATGGGTTGAATTACAATGAAGTGAAGGAAACCTCCTTTATTTATAGGAAAAAACTGACCTTGGGGTTTCTAATTTTTTCATAGATAAAAATTCACTTTATATGGTAAAATAGACATTTACTATATATGGTAATATATTTATAACACTCTCCCCTGAATGTCTAATTGATAGATAATGTGCCTCGTTAAAACCTTACTAGAAAAACCCAGTGAAAAAAAAATTTAGTGAAGGAAAAAGAGTACACATCTCTAACAATATGCATATAAGCTGCCTCATTAAAAATCTTACAAGGAAAACCCAGTAGGATAATACCTCGTAAGGGAAAAAAAGTACAATGCGTATTAACTCCCCCGAATGAGAACATCCTTAACCTTTGCATTCCGATCTTGTGCACCATCTTCTTGAAAGTTGCAATTGAAGGAGACTTGATGAATAAATCAGCCACATTGTCACTTGAACGAATATGTTGCACGTTAATATCACCATTCTTTTGTAGCTCGTGTGTATAGAAAAGTTTTGACGAAATGTGCTTCGTTCTATCTGCTTGAGTCCTCTCTTAAGTTGTGTTGTGCATGCTGCATTATCCTCATAAAAAATCATGGGTACTTTATCACATTTTAAATCACATTTTCACGAATGAGATGTATCGTGGAGCTCAACCACACACACTCTCGGCTTGCTTCATAAATAGTTATTATCTCAACATGGTTCGATGAAGTGGCTATGATAGACTGCTTTGGATATCTCCAAGATATGACAGTACACCCATATATAAACACATAGATTATTCGAGTTCGAGTTTTATACGGGTCAGATAAGTACCCAGCATCAGCATAACCAACAAGATTGGAACTACAATCTTTAGAATAAAATAAGCTCATGTGTTTGATCTCATTCTGATGTCTCCTAGTAGGAGCAGAACCATACCTTGCTAATAAATTGCTCGAAAGGCTATATCAAGTCTTGCAGTAGTTACAAGATACATTAGTACACCAATTGCACTAAGATATATAACCAATTCAATTAGGTATATTTCTCATTCCAGCAAATAATCTATTGCTTTGGGAAACTCTCCAAGAGTTCCAATAATTTTTATGCTATAAGCTTATTCAATATAAGGATTATAAATAAGTTTCCTATAAACTTTTATATGTTTCAAACATTTTGAATCCTTAAAAAATTTTCATATAAATTTTGTCAACTGACAATATTCAACATTTCATGTGTGACATCTTTAAGTGTCTGGACTGTAAATTAAATAAGTTTTATGTTTATCAAGATGCATTCTTTCATATCACTCGATAAATGTTTCTATGTCAGCATGCTTAAATAAACGTAGAATTTAGATCCTCGTAATCTTTTACAATATTGCGTCAATATTGTATCAAAGAAATTATCGATGATATATCATTTTGTACCCGTTCACAATGTGACATAACATTTTGAGATCTCATCACTTCATTATTTTTAGGTACCTGAACCTCTCATAAGGTTTCATGAGGTATTATGTCATAGGCTCTTCAAAAGCACATTGCCTTTTTATTATAATTATTTGCTCCTTATCCTTTTCAAGGATTATTTCATTTGAAATCGATTGGTCTACCACGCTTCATGCATGCATAGACTTTGTCCTTTAGGGACACAAAATAGGATCACTTACAGCTTAAATATGAGATACTTTTGACATTTGACTTGAATTATCTTTTGAATGAGAATATGATGATAATTCCAAACATATTTTATAGTTGCTTATAATCTCTCCCTTATGTTAGAAAAAGTAACATACATCCTCCATCTTTTTTGAGGAATCCATCATTGTGCATTATCGTATATTTATTAATTGTATACTACACATCAAAACTGTTAGATGGACAATGTGTGGTTCCTGACTCAGAACCAACTTTAAGAGGAAATTAATCATAATTTATTGATCTGATGCATATAAGTACTTTTGTATATAATATTTCAAACCAACATATGAAGCTTTTGTTCTCATTAGCAATGGTTCATCTATTTATCAGTCATTCTATGCCAAATCAACATTATCATGAAGAATTGTCTTGATTGCACAATCTGAAAATTATGCTCTTAATTTTATTGAACAAGCAACTTTATGAATGTCAAACTGCAAGTTGATAATAAATATGCATGTGATCATCTTATTGATGTATCTTTTCAACATATCACATGATAGGTGAACGGACCCGTATTCACCTTTTATACTTTTCAGATTTTAAGGGATCTAGTTCCAAAATTAGTTGGTTCAATCAACTTATCGTGAGAACAAGCAACATTAAAATTTCATGAAGAATTTTTGAATTCTTCAGTATATGTTTAATACTTAATATGCACATCTTCGAAATGTCACAATTGTTCATGTCAACGAATGATTTTGATACTAGTAAACTCCAAGTTTATCATGACATGTGCTTTTTCGCTTTAGTAAATTTTAGATTTACTTTACGAGAATAAACATCATATTTACTCCTTCTGAGAAAATTGCAGAATATTTCTTCTTAATTATTCTACCTTTTTTTGAGGTGAGTTGTGATACCATCACAATCAAGTGCACTTTTGTATTGATAAGCTTTACTAAATATCATCATATTCACCCTAGAAAATGGATCTGTGCTTATAACAATCAAAAATATCATTCTTAGGAATGAAATATAATTGTGCCTTAAGCCTATCAAATTATGATAGTTTATAGCCTCTTTCAAAATATTGCTGAGCAAATCGAGGTGTGCATATAATGTAGAGAATTTGTCTTAACATATCTTTTAGAGTATATTATATATTGCTACCACATTTACTTCAAGAATGGAGCAAACTATCATATTTCAGACTTATCACATATTGCTACCACACTCACTGATGAAATGAAGCATATTCAATAGGATATGTTTCATGATTTTTCACCAAACACCCATTATTTTGCCTTAGCCATCATAATATCATCAATATGGTGTATTGAGATTCAAACTCAATATCTTATCCATATAGAGGCGTCTTAGGCTATAACTCGATGAGACTTAACCCAACATCTTATCATCATGGTGCATTAGAACTTAACCCAATGTTTTACCCTCTTAATGAGGTGAGACTTAAATTCATCATCGTATCTTTTAACATTATTGTTCTTCATGAATAAATTTAAAACATAAGTGGTTCCAAATCAATTATTTTTCCTCAAATCCAACAATAATTATAGGGAAAAGGCTCAAATATGCCATTGAACTATTAGAAATGGCTCATTAATTCCATCCGTTAAAAGTTTGGCTCGTTTATGCCATCATCATTACAAAACAGGTTCATTTATGTCATTACTTGTTAACGGTGGTTTTTCAAATTTAGCTTTGCCACGTGTCGTCTTACTAGAGATCCACATCATTAACTAAAATAATGGAAAAAAGCTCAAATATGTCATTGAACTATCAGAAATGACTCATTTATGTCATCCATTAAAAGTTTATCTTGTTTATTCCATTGTCATTAAAAAACAAGTTCATCCATTCCATTACTTGTTAACGGTGGTTTTTCAAAAACAGCTTTGCCACGCGTCGTCTTACTAGAGGTCCACGTCACTAATTAAAATTATGTGATTATCCCAATTAAGTTAACTAAACAACTGAATATATTTCGAGATATTCTTAGACCAAGCTCCAATAACTTTAAACACAAGTGAGGCCTAAAATATTCTCTTGCCAAGCCTTATGAACCTCAAAATGACTAGTTAATCATTTTCAGTTGCATACATTTTGGTCGATTAATATTCGTTCTTCAGGGAGTTTTCATTCAACGCTATGATGGATGATCTTCCTCAAAGATTCAAGGCACTGACTATTATGAACAAATTGTAAGAGAAAATAAATCAATTCTCATTGATTTATTTCAATTAATGACGTGGACCTCTTGTAAGATGACACATGGCAAAGATATTTTTGAAAAATCGCAATTAACAAGTCTGACATGTATGAACCTATTTTATAATGGTGATGGCATAAACGAGATAATTTTTAATGGATGACATAAATGAGCCATTTCTAGTAGTTCGATGGCATATCTGAGCCTTTTCTCTTTGTTTTATTTAATGATGTGGACATCTAGTAACACGACACGTGGCAAAGTTGTTTGTGAAAAATCACCGTTAACAAGTAATGGCATGGATGAACCTGTTTTGTAATGATGATGGCATAAATGAGCCAAACTTTTAACAGATAACATAAATGAGTCATTTTTGATAATTCGATGACATATTTGAGCTTTTTCCCATAATTATATCATTAGTAGCAAAAGACAAATAACATAAAAAATTACTAGCCTTGAAATTACCTTTAGATTTATAATCTCACCTTATTTGGCAGTGCCTTGTACTTATAACATGTTATAAAATATAAAGCAAAGAAGAAGAAGAATAGAGAGATAAGAGAGAGTAATTCTTATTTCTCTTGAGGGATTCTTGATGAGTTGAATTACAATGAAGTGAAGAAAACTCCTTTTATTTATAGGGAAAAACTAACCTTGAGGTTTCTAACTTTTTCATAAATAGATATTCACTATATATGGTAAAGAAGACATTCACTATATATGGTAAAGTAGATTCACTATATATGATAATATATTTATAATAAAATTATTGTTTTTCTGAAACATTTTCTACGGAAGTAAACTTTGTAGCAACAATTTAGTTCTATACCCAAATAGGCATTACTTATGCACTCATTTCGTAAATAGTGTGTTGAGAGCATTATTTGCTTTTGTAATAGGTTTCTTTTATCTTTTTTTTTGCTTGTTATAAGAATAGCGTTTCATCTTTCATAGGCTATAATCCAAAGTAATGGGGCAGTTTCCTCTGTTTATTCACTCAAGTTTATAAATTGTAGAATTACACTAGATATGTTGTTATAGTTGTTTTTCTTGAAAAGAGTAATAGCTATGTAGAAAATAGTTCTGTAAAATCCTTTTTTTTGTGAATGTGTGTGATTTGGTTAGTTAAGATGGTCTTCTGTCCATTTTCAAGAATCAGTTTGGATTCATGCTGGGACGATCTACTAGAAAGCTATCTATCTTGTGGGTAGACTGATGGAGAATATTAGAAAAATAAGATGAATTTGCATATGGTGTTCATTGACCTTGAAAAGGCTTATGACAAAGTCTCAAGAAAAAATCTCTGGAGATGCTTGGAGGTTAGAGGTGTATCATGGGATTTTATTAGGGCAATAAAGGACATATATGATGGAGCTAAAACACGGGTCAGAACAGGAGGTTGAGACTTGGAGCACTTCTCAGTTGAAATGGGGTTGCACGAGGGATCCATTCTTAGTCCATTCGTGTTTGCCTTGGTTATGGATGAATTGACACTGAACATTCAAAATGAAGTGTCTTGGTGTATATTATTTACAGATGACATAGTACTGATTGATGAGATGCGAAATGGTGTTAATGCTAGGTTGGAGGTGCAGAGACCAACTTTGGAGGCTAAAGAATTCAGGTTGAGCTGGACCAAAATATTTGTAGTGCAAATTTAGTGAGGGGTTGCATAAGGCAACCATCGAAGTGAGTCTTGACATAAAGGCTATCCCCTAGAGAGACATGTTGGATCCGTTTCATTTGATAGTAATTGGCATGTGCCAATTTAATTAGTTGAAAATAGAACCTGGTTTGCAAGTTTCTATTTTTCAACTTGGAGCCTAAGTATTTTCTCCTATTAGAGGAGAGTCATTTTTATTCTTAAACTCACCAAACAAAAGAGAGAAAGAAGAGTGAGGTATCACAGAGGGTTTAAGAAATAGTTTGTGAGGAAGAGTGTGAGCGATATTGTAGTAGGGTGGGAAAATCAAAAGAGAGATATTTCTTTTGAGTGTGTAATGGTTTTGGAGTATTTTACTCAGACCTACAAGTATAGAATTCCTTCCTCTAGTGATATTAGTTGCTCCTCTCGTTCCATGTTTTTTTCCTTATTCAGAAGGGTTTCACATAAAAATCTTTGTGTCATTATAACTCTTTTTGTTCTTGTTGATTAACTGCATTATCGTGTTCCACATTTATTGCTTTTATTACTCAAATATTATTTTAGTGGCGGGTTTATCCCCAACAAGATGGTTTCAAGATCTTGGGTTTATCATCTAGGGAAATAAGGACATCGACGATGATATCATACATCATATTAGAGCAGCGTAGATGAAGTAGAGGCTTGCCTCACAGTCTTGTGTGATAAGAAGATACCACCAAAACCTAAAGGTAAGTTTTACAGAGTGGTGGTTAGACTGACGTTGTTGTATGAGGTGGAGTTTTAGCCAGTCAAAAACTCTCATGTTAAGAAGATGCATGTTGTGAGGATAAGGATATAGAGGCAGATATATGGTCACACTAGGTGTGATAAGATTGGAAATGAGGATATTCGAGATAACTTGGGAGTGGCCTTCATGGCGGACAAGATAAGGGAAGCAAGATTGAGACAGTTTGGACCTGTGAAGAGCAAGATGAAAATGCCTTAGGGAGGAGATACAGGAGGTTAGATATAGTAGGTATAAGGAGTGGTAGAGGTAGGCTGAAGCAGTATTAGGGAGAGTGATTAGATATGACATGGGCTGCTAAGGATATAACCTTAGATAAGAGGAGTGTGCTAGGGTAAAGGGTTAGTAGGGTAGGAGTATTGTCGTACTTTTTGAGGGGTTAGGCTTGTAGGTGTTTATTGTTGCACTAGCCTTAATATTATAGTCCCTGCTTGTGAAATCTATCCTAGTCTGCTGTTTATTGTGTTTTGAATATCGCATTAGCCTATTGTTGTTCTTGTTATTTCTCGGAGACTTTGTGCTGTTCCCTGGTTAGTTACTATATTGTCTTCACTTGTACTTTGGAATTGCTACACTTGAGTCGAGGATCTTTTGGAAACAGCCTCTCTACCTTCACGAGGTAGCGGTTGTTATCTTCCTTCTACGGATACACAGAATCTATATAGTAGAAACAACAACTTCAACTAAAGTTCAAGTATATAAACAAGAACACAATGAAGTATATCAAATATCCTCAACACAAGATCAAAATGACCTTTCCAAGAGGTTTATTTTATTTTTCAGAAAATAGATGAAACAGAAATGAATAAGACCAAGTCTTCCGAATTCACGGACTTTTCTTAAGGAATAATTTCCCTCACTGTACCCGAGGTTATGAAATCTTCCTCCCAGGATAAAATGGCCTTCAATCCGACTATAGCGGTACCTCAAATAGGCGGATTCTTCGAACGCACAGAACGTTTTAATTTATCACACAGAATATTTGTAAAGAAAATAAGAGAGTTTTTATTCTAAAAATTTCATATCAAAACCTGTGAAGGAAAGTAGGTTTATATAGCCTAGCAGATTCCTCTTCGAAAAGGTGGCATTGGTTCACTTAAATGGTGTGATGTTTCTGAAAATACATGTCTGCAGCATTTTTACTGAAGCAGTATACCATTTCACCAAACAGTGCACCTGTTCAAAAAAGTGCATCACTTCATTGAAGAATTGCATCTGTTCAGTCAAAACAGAAATAGTATATCAGTTCAGTGCATGCATCTATTCAGTCGAAAAGAAACAGTACATTAGTTCAGAAACAGCTCATCAGTTCAGTCAAAACAGTACATCAGTTTGTCGAAACATTGCATCTATTACTGTTACAGAATGCATATAAATGGATTATTGATAAAATTTCATCAAATAAAGTTTGTCCAAAAAGATAGATCTCATCGATCGATCATTTGACAAATCCAAATCCAAATCCAAATTTGAAGCCGAAGCCAAAGCCGAGCGAGCGACGGCGATGACGGCATGAGGCATCTCTTATTTCTTGCCTCACTTATCATGTGGAGTAAGTATTCATCATTATAAACACTCCAAAGTTCCCTTCTCCCACCAATGTGGGAGAATTAGTGAACTTTCCAATTTTGGGAGTATACTTTCCAAATTGGTGTCTCCTCTTCTCCACAATTTTTTCTCCATTTTTCATTCACACTTCTATGAACCCAACAATCCCCCACATGAATGGGGAATGGCTATTTTTCGTAAAACTTTTACAGACAAATATGTGATCATCAAACAAAGACTGATTGCATTTGGATAAGTGGGTTTTTCTTTGAACTTTCCGTAGTGAACATGCATCGGATGCACTCGATCAATCAGTAGATTTGATATTTTTGAACCGTCGAGCTTTAATGTACACCTAGACAACACATGTCACACAACCAGCTTTTTAACATTTATGGTTCTTACGGTTTTTGATCTTTTCAGCCATGAACACGTCCCGATTTTCATAAGAGCTTAGAGAATAGGCCTTTACAAACATTCTCCTTGAAGCGACTTCCACTTTTCCCTCACATAGGTGATTTCTAAACGTTCAATCCTGTAGATTAAACTATTTGGTCAAATCTTCCAAATTTAGATAATCATTAAAAGACTTTTCACCTGAAGTCTTATCCTTGTTTACTAAACATTGTCTACATCATGAGAATAGGTTGGGTATTTGACAATGTTGAACCTGTCAGAAACAACTTTGTTTGATCTCCTTAAACCTAGATCTTGGGATCTCCAGTCTGCTAGGTAGAGTTACCGCCATGCTGACTTATCCTAGGCCTTAAACCCATTCCCTTGGATGTCCTTTCTACTCCTTCTCTAGATAGGCCTTTTGTAAGAGGATCCAACATATTATCCTTTGACTTTACATAGTCTACAGTGATAATTCCACTAGAGAAAAGTTCCCTAACGGTATTGTGTCTTCGTCGTATGTGACGAGATTTACCGTTGTACATCATGCTCCGTGCCCTACCAATTATCGCTTGGCTATCACAGTGTATACATACTGGTGCCACTAGCTTGGGTCAATAAGGAATATCTTCTAAAAAATTCTGGAGTCATTCTACTTCTTCACCGCTTTGTCCAATGCGAGAAATTCAAATTCCATTGTAAAGCGAGCAATATAAGTCTGTTTGAATGATTTTCAAGAGACTGCTCCTCCACTGATAGTAAATACATATCCACTTGTGGATTTTATGTCGTTCGATCCGGTGATCCAATTTGCATCACTATATCCTTCAAGTACCACAAGATATTTATTTTAATGCAAGGCATAATTTTGAGTGTACTTAAGATACCCAAAACTCTTTTCATTGTCATTTAGTGAGTTTTGTTGGGATTACTCATGTACCGACTCAATTTACTAATTGCACATGCTATGTCTAGTCGTGTACAGTTCATTATATACATTAAACATCCCAATACTCTTGCGTACTCCAATTGTGAGTCACTTTCACCTTCATTCTTTCAAAGTGCAAAGTTCACATCCAATGGAATCTTGGCAATACCGAATTCCATATCCTTGAACTTGTCAAGTACTTTTTTAATATAATGAGACTGTGACAATGCTAACCCTTGTGGATTTCGATGGATTCTTATTCCTAAGATCTCATCTGCAACTCCAAGGCTTTTCATATTAAACTTGCTCTCGAGCATTCGTTTGGTTGCATTTATGTCACAAATATCTCTGCTGATGATCAACATATCATCCACATATAAACAAATAATTACTTGGTGATTTGCTGTGTCTTTAATATATACACATTTGTTATATTCATTTATCTTGAATCTGTTTGCCAACATGGTTTGGTCAAACTTTGCATGCCATTGCTTAAGTGATTGCTTTAATCCATACAATGACTTAATAAGTCTACACACCTTATTCTTCTTCCCTAGAACTACAAAACCCTCAGGTTGTTACAGGTAAATTTCTTCCTCTAATTCTCCATTTAGGAAAGCGGTTTTCACATCCATTTGATGAATTTCAAGACCATGTATGGTTGCTTAAGATTGAATCTATCTCACTATTGACTGCCTCTTTCTAAATGGATGAGTCTGACGACGACATCGCTTCTTTAAATCTTTGAGGCTCATTTTCTAAGAGAAATGTTACAAAATCTGATCCAAACAAAGTTGACGTTCTTTGACGTGTACTACGTCTTGGATTTTCTTCATTATGTACATTCTCACTTGGTTCATCTCGAGGTCGTTTAGATCCTCCACTAGACTGTTCATGTCTAATTTTATACGGGTAAATGTTTTCAAAGAATTCAGCATTGTCTGATTCAATAACCGTATTTTCATTAATATCCAGATGTTCAGATTTATGAACCAAAAACCGACATGCTTTACTACTTTTAGCATATCCTATGAACACGCAGTCCACCGTCTTAGGTCCTATCTTAACCCTTTTAGGCACAGGAACTTGGATCTTTGTTAGACACCCTCACATTTTGAAATATTTCAAGTTGAGTTTTCTTTCTTTCTACTTTTCATAAGGAATTGATTGTGTCTTACTATGGGAAACTCTATTGAGTATACTGTTGGCCGTAAGGATAGCCTCCCCCCATAAGTTTTGCGGTAAACCAGAACTTATAAGTAAGGCATTCATTATTTTCTTCAAAGTTTGGTTTTTTATTTCCGCAATTTCATTAGATTGAGGTGAATATAGGGCCGTAGTTTGATGGATGATTCCATTCTCTACAGATATTTACGCAAAGAGAGATTCATATTCTCCGCCTCTATCACTTCTTATCATTTTGATCTTTTTGTCTAACTGATTTTCAACTTCAGTTTTATATTACCTAAGCGCAACTATTGCTTCATCCTTACTATTTAGCAAGTATACATAACAGTATCAAGTGCAATAATCAATAAAAGTTATGAAATACTTTTTTCCACCACATGATAGTATTGACTTTATATCATAAATTTCAGTGTGTATTAAGTATAAGGGATTGGAGTTCCTTTCAACGGACTTATATGGATGCTTTGCATACTTCGATTCTACACACGTTTGACACTTTGATTTATTGCACTCAAAGTTTGGCAAAACTTCTAAGTTAATAGTTTTCGTAACGTTTTGTAATTAACATGGCCTAAACGTTCATGCCATAAATCATAAGACTCAAGCAAATAAGATGAATTTGAACTTTTATTTATTTCAACAGTCATTACATTCATCTTATATGGGCCTTCGGTCAGATAGCCTTTTCCTACATACATTTCTCCTTTGCTAATTACAATTTTTCCAGAAATGGTTACATATTTGAATCCGTTCTAGTCTAGAAGTGAAACAGAAATTAAATTCCTACGTAACTTCGGAATATACAAGACATTGTTAAGTGTCAAGACCTTTCCGAAAGTCATCTTTAAGTAAATTTTTCCTATGTAGATCATTTCTTCTACTTGAGCCGGAGAGAATGACGAAAACAACTCCTTGTTGGCACATACATGGAGGGTGGCACTAGAATCCATCCATCATTCGCGAGGATTCCCCGTCAAGTTGCATTCTGAGAATATAGCACAAAGATCATCGCATTTTTTGTTGGATTCAATCATATTTGCTTGATCCTTCTTCTTGCCTTTCTTTGAGGCACGACAATCTGTGGACTTATGGCCATTCTTGCCACAGTTAAAGCATTTTCCCTTGAACTTTTTCTTGGGTTGATTGCTTCCTTGTTCAACTTTTTTCCTTTTCTTGGAATTGTTTTGGTCATCTTCTACAATATGTGCTCCATTAATTGTAGAATTCCCTTTTGACCTTCTTTTAGCAGCTTTATTATCCTCTTCAATACAATGTCGGACAATAAGATCTTCACCAGTCATCTCCTTGCGTTTATGCTTTATGTAGTTTTAGAAGTCTTTCCACAAAGGTGGTAGTTTCTCAACTATCACCGCTACTTGGAAAGCATCATTCACAATTAAAACTACAAAATAGTTTATGTGAGTATTAAGAACATTTTTAATTTGTTCAACTAAGGTATTTTTCAAAGATATACCTTCTGCTAGGAGATCATGTATGATGACTTGCAACTCCTGTACTTGAGAGACAACAGATTTGCTATCTATTATTTTGAAGTCCAGGAACCGTGCAACAAGGAATTTCTTAATTCCCGCATCCTCCATCTTATATTTTCGTTCAAGTGACCCCCACAGTTCCTTTGATGTCTTGGTTCCACTATAAACATTGTAAGGTCGTCTTGGAGACCACTCAGAATATAATTCCTGCAAAGGAAGTTTGAATGTTTCCAAGCTTCTACAATAATAAAATGGTCTTTGTCTGAGGTTTCCTCGGGTACCTCAGGAGCGTCTTCGCTAGTGAACTGTTGCAAACACAAAGTGGTAAGGTAAAAGAACATCTTTTGTTGCCACCGCTCGAAGTCAATGCCCAAAAATTTTTCGGGCTTCTCCGCCGATGCCATTGTTGGCGGAGCATTTGTGCGACTTGTGTGGCAATATTAGTTTCCCCCATAGACGTTGTCGCATCTTGCATTTGACTATCGCTTGTCATCTTTCCTGTAAACACAAGACAGAAAAATTTATTATTTTTCAAAATACTATTTATAAAGTTAAATAACTTTTCAACTTTTCTTCTTGTTTCTAGTTAACGATGAAGTTTTTATAACTTCAACTCGTCAACCGAGTGAACTTTAACTTGTGATGAGGATTTTATGTCTTCTAATCACTAGTTAAATTCAAGCGGAGTAGAAAGCCTAAGCTTTAATCTCCAAAAACAAGTTATACAAATTCTGTAAGATTATTCCTTAAGATTATTATATTCCTTCTACGGGTACGCAGAATCTGTATAGTACAAATAACAACTTCAACTAAAGCTCAAGTATATAAACAAGAACACAATGAAGTATATCAAATACCCTCAACACAACATCAAAATGACCTTTCCAAGAGGTGTATTTTATTTTTCAGAAAATAGATGAAACAGAAATGAATAAGACCAAGTCTTCCGAATTCACGGACTTTCCTTAAGGAATAATTTCCCTCACTGTACCCGAGGTTATGGAATCTTCCTCCCAAGATAAAATGGTCTTCAATCCGACTATAGCGGTACCTCAAATAGGCGAATTCTTCGAACACACAGAACATTTTGATTGATCACACAGAATATTTGTAAAGAAAAGAAGAGAGTTTTTATTCTGAAAATTTCATATCAAAACCTATGAAGGAAAGCTGGTTTATATAGCCTAGCAGATGCCTCTTCGAAAAGGTGGCATTGGTTCACTTAAATGGTGTGATATTTTTAAAAATGCATGTCTGCAGTATTTTTGCTGAAGCAGTATACCATTTCACCAAACAGTGCACCTGTTCAAAATAGTGCATCACTTCATTGAAGAATTGCATCTGTTCAGTCGAAACAGAAACAGTATATCAGTTCAGTGCATGCACAAGTTCAGTCGAAAAGAAATAGTACATCAGTTCAGAAATAATGCATCAGTTCTGTCGAAACATTGCATCTGTTACTGTTACTGCATGCATATAAATGAAGTATTGATCAGATTTTGACAAATAAAGTTTGTCCAAAAAGATAGATCTTATCGATCGATCATTTGACAAATCCAAATCCAAATCCAAATCCGAAGCCGAAGCCGAGCGACGGCAACGACGGGGTGAGGTATCTCTTATTTCTTGTCTTGCTTATCATGTGGAGTAAGTATTCATCATTATAAACACTCTAAAGTTCCCTTCTCCCACCAATGTGGGATAATTAGTGAACTTTCCAATTTTGGGAGTACATTTTCCAAATTGGTGTCTCCTCTTCTTCACTATTTTTTCTCCATTTTTCATTCACACTTCTATGACCCCAACAATCCCCCACATGAATGGGGAATGGCTATTTTTCGTAAAACTTTTATGGACAAATATGTGATCATCAAGCAAAGACTGATTACATCTGGATAAGTGGGTTTTCCTTTGAACTTTCCGTAGTGAACATGCTTCGGATGCACTCGGTCAATCGGTAGATTTGATATATTTAAACCATCGAGCTTTAATGTACACCTAGACAACACATGTCACACAACCAACCTTTTAACGTTTATGGTTCTCACGATTTTTGTTCTTTTCAGCCATGAACACGTCTCGGTTTTCATGAGAGCTTAGAGAATAGGCCTTTACTAATATTCTCCTTGAAGCGGCTTCCACTTTGCCCTCACATAGGTGATTTCTAAACGTTCAATTCTGTAGATTAAACTATTTGGTCAAATCTGCCAAATTTAGATAATCGTTAAAAGACTTTTCACCTGAAGTCTTATCCTTGTTTACTAAACATTATCTATATCATGAGAATGGGTTGGGTATTCGACAATGTTAAACCTGTCAGACACAACTTTGTTTGATCTCCTTGAACCTAGCTCTTGGGATCTCCAGTCTGCTAGGTAGAGTTACCGTCATGCTGACTTGTCCTAGCCCTTAAACCTATTTCCTTGGATGTCTTTTTTACTCCTTCTCTAGATAGGCCTTTTGTAAGTGGATCTGACACATTATCCTTTAACTTGACATAGTCTACAGTGATAATTCCACTAGAGAGAAGTTCCCTAACGGTGTTGTGTCTTCGTCGTCTATGATGAGATTTATCGTTGTACATCATGCTCCGTGCCCTACCTATTTTCGCTTGGCTATCACAGTTTATACATACTGGTGCCACTATCTTGGGCCAATAAGGAATATCTTCTTAGAAATTCTGGAGCCATTTTGCTTCTTCACCGGCTTTATCCAATATGATAAATTCAAATTTCATTGTAGAGCGAGCAATACAAGTCTGTTTGGATGATTTCCAAGAGACTGCTCCTCCACTAATAGTAAATACATATCCACTTGTGGATTTTACTTTATTCGATCCGGTGATCCAATTTGAATCACTATATCCTTCAAGTACCGCAGGATATTTATTATAATATAAGGCATAATTTTAAGTGTACTTAAGATACCCCCAAAACTCTTTTCATTGCCATTTAGTGAGTTTTGTTGGGATTACTCGTGTACCGACTCAATTTACTAATTGCACATGCTATGTCTGGTCGTGTACAGTTCATTATATACATTAAACATCCCAATACTCTTACGTACTTCAATTGTGAGTCACTTTCACCTTCATTCTTTCGAAGTACAAAGTTCACATCCAATGGAGTCTTGGTAATACCGAATTCCATATCCTTCAACTTGTCAAGTACTTTTTCGATATAATGAGACTGTGACAATGCTAACCCTTGTGGAGTTCAATGGATTCTTATTCCTAAGATCACATCTGCAACTCCAAGGTCTTTCATATCAAACTTGATCTCGAGCATTCGTTTGATTGCATTTATGTCATAAATATCTCTACTGATGATCAACATATCATCCACATATAAACAAATAATGACTTGGTGATTTGGTGTGTCTTTAATATATATACATTTGTCACATTCATTTATCTTGAATACGTTTGCCAACATGGTTTGGTCAAACTTTGCATGCCATTGCTTAGGTGCTTGCTTTAAGTCCATACAATGACTTAATAAGTCTACACACCTTATTCTCATTCCCGAAACTACAAAACCCTCAGGTTGTTCCATGTAAATTTTTTCCTCCAATTCTCCATTTAGAAAAGCAGTTTTCATATCCATTTGATGGATTTTAAGACCATATACCGTAGCTAAGGCAATTAACGTTCGAATCGATGTTATCCTTGTTACTAGAGAGTATGTATCAAAGTAATCAAGGCCTTATTTTTATTTGAAGCCTTTTACTACAAGTCTTGCCTTGTATTTGTCAATAGTTCCATCCACCTTCATTTTCTTTTTGAAGATCCATTTAGAACCTAACGGCTTATTTTCAGGAGGAAGGTCAACCAATTCCTATGTATGGTTGCTTAAGATTGAATCTATCTCACTATTGACTGCCTCTTTCCAAAAGGATGAGTCTGACGACGACATCGTTTCTTTAAATGTTTGAGGCTCATTTTCTAAGAAAAATGTTACAAAATTCGATCCAAACGAAGTTGATGTTATTTGACGTATGCTACATCTTGGATTTTCTTCATTATGTACATTCTCACTTGGTTTATCTCGAGGTCGTTTAGATCCTCCACTAGACTGTTCATGTCTAATTTTATATGGGTAAATGTTTTTAAAGAATTCAGCATTGTCTGATTCAGTAACCGTATTTTTATTAATATCTAGATGTTCGGATTTATGAACCAAAAACCGACATGCTTTACTACTTTTAGCATATCCTATGAACACGCAGTCCACCGTCTTAGGTCCTATCTTAACCCTTTTAGGCACAGGAACTTGGATCTTTTCTAGACACCCCTACACTTTGAAATATTTCAAGTTGGGTTTTCATTCTTTTTACTTTTCATAAGGAATTGATTGTGTCTTACTATGGGAAACTCTATTGAGTATACGGTTGTCCATAAGGATAGCCTCCCCCTATAAGTTTTGCGGTAAACCAGAACTTATAAGTAAGGCATTAATTATTTCCTTCAAAGTTCGGTTTTTTCTTTCCGCAATTCTATTAGATTGAGGTGAATATGGGGCTGTAGTTTGATAGATGATTCCATTCTCTATAGATATTTGCGCAAAGGGAGATTCATATTCTCCGCCCCTATCACTTCTTATCATTTTGATCTTTTTGTCTAACTAATTTCAACTTCAGTTTTATATTACCTAAGCGCAACTATTGCTTCATCCTTACTATTTAGCAAGTATACATAACAGTATCAAGTGCAATAATCAATAAAAGTTATGAAATACTTTTTCCCACCACGTGATGGTGTTGACTTCATATCACAAATATCGGTGTGTATTAAGTCTAAGGGATTGTAATTCCTTTCAACGGACTTATAAGGATGCTTTGCATACTTCGATTCCATACATGTTTGACACTTTGATTTATTGCACTCAAAGTTTGGCAAAACTTCTAAGCTAATCAGTTTTCGTAACGTTTTGTAATTAACATGGCCTAAACGTTCATGCCATAAATCATAAGACTCAAGCAAATAAGAAGAATTTGAAATTTTATTTATTTCAACAGTCATTACATTCATCTTATATAGGCTTTCGGTCAGATAGCCTTTTCCTACATACATTTCTCCTTTGCTAATTACAATTTTTCCAGAAACGGTTAGACATTTGAATCCGTTCTTTTCTAGATATGAAACAAAAATTAAATTTCTACGTAACTCCGGAACATACAAGACATTGTTAAGTGTCAAGACCTTTCCGGAAGTCATCTTTAAGCAAATTTTTCCTGTTCCTTCTACCTTAGCCGTAGTGGAGTTAGCCATATAGATCATTTCTTCTACTTGAGCTGGAGAGAATGACGAAAACAACTCCTTGTTGGCACATACATGGCGGGTGGCACCAGAATTCATCCACCATTCACGAGGATTCCCCGTCAAGTTGCATTCTGAGAACATAGCACACAGATCATTGCATTTTTTGTTGGATTCAATCATATTTGCTTGATCCTTCTTCTTGCCTTTCTTTGGGGCACAAAAATCTGTGGACTTGTGGCCAATCTTGCCACAGTTGAAGCATTTTCCCTTGAATTTTTTCTTGGGTTGATTGCTTCTTTGTTCAGGTTTCTTCCTTTTCTTGGAATTGTTTTGGTCATCTTCTACAATATGTTCTCCATTAATTGTAGAATTCCCCTTTGACCTTCTTTTAGCAGCTTTATTATCCTCTTCAATATGAATTCGGACAATAAGATCTTCACCAGTCATCTCCTTGCGTTTATGCTTTAAGTAGTTTTAGAAGTCTTCCCACAAAAGTGGTAGCTTCTTAACTATCACTTCTACTTGGAAAGCATCATTCATAATTAAACCTAGAAAATAATTTATGTGAGTATTTAGAACATTTTTAATTTGTTCAACTAAAGTATTTTTTCAAAGATATACCTTCTGCTAGGAGATCATGTATGATGACTTGCAACTCCTATACTTGAGAGACAACAGATTTGCTATCTATCATTTTTAAGTCCAGGAACTGTGCAACATAGAATTTCTTAATTTCCGCATCCTCCATCTTATATTTTTGTTCAAGTGCCCCCCACAGTTTTTTTGATGTCTTGGTTCCACTATAAATATTGTAGAGGTTGTCTTGGAAACCACTCAGAATATAATTCCTGCAAAGGAAGTCTGAATATTTCCAAGCTTCTACAATAACGAAGCGGTCTTTGTTCGAGGTTCCCTCGGGCACCTCAGAAGCGTCTTCGCTAGTGAACCATTGCAGACATAAAGTGGTAAGGTAAAAGACCATCTTTTACTACCACCGCTTGAAGTCAATGCCCAAAAATTTTTCGAGCATCTCCTCCGGTGCCATTGTTGGCAGAGCATTTGTGCGACTTAATGTGGCAATATTAGTTTCCCCCACAGATGTTGTCACATATTGCATTTGACTATCGCTTGTCATCTTTCCTGTCAACACAAGATAGAAAAATTTAGTATTTTTCAGAATACTATTTATAAAGTTAAATAATTTTTCAACTTTTCTTCTTATTTCTAGTTAACGATAGAGTTTTTATAACTTCAAATTGTCAACCGTGTGAACTTTAACTTGTGATGAAGATTTTATGTCTTCTAATCACTAGTTAAATTCAAGTGGAGTAGAAAGCCTAAGCTTTAATCTCCAAAAATAAGTTATAAAATTCTATAAGATTATTCCTTAAGATTGTTATATTCCTTGTACGGGTACGCAGAAATTGTATAGTTGTAACGCCCCACTTTTCGGGCTACAATATAGACCATGATTCTGATCCGTTGATAATCCCGAAGCCATAGATCCTATGCCAATATGGCATGTTAATTATTTGCATAGTATGTGAATCTATTCAAGCTTGAATTTAGACCATAGAGGTCTTTCAACTCAATGACGAGTTGAAACTATTTCGATCGATTAAGTTTTAGTGGACGTTGTAATTTTTGTAAGCTTCCATCGACCATAACTCTCTGTATATTTTGAATTACAGAGCCTACTATGTGTCAGATGATAGGTCTTTGAGTTATCTTTCCAACGATATCAATTTTGCTAAAATCCAGCACCCGAGCAAGAAGTTATGGCCTTTCAAAGTAGTAGGCAGCGCCTATGTAAACATAGGCGATAGCATAGGCGGCGCCTATGTAACATAGGCGATAGCATAGGCGGCGCCTATGTAAACATAGGTGATAGCATAGGCAGCGCCTATGTAAAGGTTTCAAGTGACTTAAACACTCCGTTTTTGGGGCAAAATGGTCCTTTTCCACCCTTACTTAGCCCTAAACACGAAATTCAGTTCCCAAAGACCCCAAAATACACCTTCATTCATCAAAATTGTTCAAGAACTCTCTCTAGGATTTCAAAATAAAAACCCAAGCAACTCAAGATTCAACCGTGGGTTTTAGAAACTAATTGCATATTTAGAATCCTCTCAACGTACGCTTCAAGAAGCACCTAATATTCATAGTAATTGAGGTACGTGGGATTATCCAAAAATCTCATGGGTCGTTAAATTCATGTTTTACAAATGGGAGTTTTGAAACTACGAATATAATTATGTTTTGAACGTTTCTATAATATTGAATTTGGTCTTTAGGTCTACTTCCGAACGATTTGACATATTATATATGTATATGCGTATGTTTCGAAAAAGTGATATTTTGAGAGCATGAATTATATGAAATCCCTCTTTTGATGTGAATTTGTTTTGAATGTGCATATGATGTAAATTGTTTGAAAACATCTTGAAAAGCATTACATGAAATATTTTGAGAATTGATATGATTTTGACTTGAAAATGAGAGGGTTATTTGTGTTGAAACATGTTGAATACAATGGTTGAATGAAAAGAATAATGTGATATTGATGGCTTGCAAGTCGGGTATGACGATACCCTACAGAATATGATATATGATTGAATTAGATAAAATTTGAATGTATTGATTTTACATGAGCTAGGTGGATACCCGAAGAAGGCGTTTGAGTGTAAGGGCTTATCGCTAGAGACCGTGTTTGCCGACACGGGAATTTGGTACCAGGCTAAGTGATCTTGAGTACTAGACTTTATGTCATTCCCAAATTTGGATTATAGGTAGGAGCCCGGGCTAAGTGATCTTGGGCACTACCATTGGGTTGAGATACCATGCTGTGTGATCTTGTGTGTATTCCCCTCATGTATACTCTTATCTCGGTGGAAATCGGGGTTTGACAGTTGGTGTAAATTATGTAGGGTATTCTACCTAGCTCAGCTGCATTTCATTGTTATTGAAAATAATTACATTATGCCCATGTGTTTTCAAATGATTTGATATGAAACTGCTTTATAATGGCTTTCACCAATATTGTGTAAAAATATTATACTTCTGTTTTGATTTCTCCGCGTACCAGTACTTTTGTATTGACCCCCTTCTCTCCAAAGTTCGAAGGCACAGTCTAAGGGTCCAAATAACCAGTAAATTTCTTCCGACAGATCGCAGAATCAAGTAGTGAGCCTTCTATATTTCGAAAGGCCTGACGTCTGCTATTTCATTTATCATTTATTAGTTTTGGGTCTGCTGGGGGCCTTATCCCAGTTTTCAGATAGACATTGTTTCAGTCATGTAGTAGAGATTTCGCAGACGGCTTTAGAGATGTTGATTTAGATTGTGGGACACTATTTTCCATTTTTGTTTTTATATGATTCTTGACCATATTTCCGTTATATTGTGTATCTTTCGCATTTTTTTTGTCATGAATTATGTGCATGATTATCAGACAGATAGGGGTGTTTCGGTCCTTTATGGTTCGGAATGCTCATCACGGCCAAGGCCCCGGTTCGGGTCATGGAAAACTTGATATTACAGCATGGTTCATGGTCCCAGAGTGTCTGTGAAATTGCGTTGGGTAGAGTCTTGTTTATGGGTGTGTAGCGCGCCACACTTATAAGCAGGAGGCTACTAGGCTTTTAGGAATGTCTCTCTTTCTTCATGTTTTAGTTCGTGCAATAGAGTCAGAATGTTCCTCTTTCATACTCAAATTCATACTATGGTGTCACCCATACGAAAGTAACAATCATCCCAATTCTGTCCTTACTCGGACATTCTCAGACATGTCTCATCATTGGGCCGATTCAAGTACAGAAGTTTAGAGTCTAAATGGTATGGTTCGTTCTGATCGAATCATATAAGATTTTTTCAGGGACTTAAGAAGAGTCCGTTAGTGCTTTAGAGTGTGTTGGTTCTAGTGTGAACTTTGATTTTGATGAAATCGTGCTTTTCAGCCTGCAGTATTAAGTGTATTCAGTTCTTTTCAGAACTTATGTTGCCAATGTCATGCTTCAGAGGTAATAAGGTGTAGCAGAATGTTGGAACTGTATTTCCACCCAAATAGTAGCATAATTTAAAGTGTTGTTGTCATGACCTATTGGTAGTGATATTGGACCAAGAAGTTGGTGATGTAAAGTCACAAAGTTAGAAGTCAGAGTGAGGGTGATTTTGTGTAAATGAATATTTCAGTTGAATAACCGATGTTTGAGGACGATTTACCCCTTTATAGTGATAAGCCAACGTGGTATCTAGCAGTGTGTATGGATGGTATGGTAGTCTATGGAGGAAGTATTTTATTCAGATTTTTATTTATACAGAATAATATGTACATTCTTAGACCATTAAATATTATGTGTCAATTTTCTATCCCTTGTAATATGTAATCTTGTTATCATGGCGTTTTTGAAAAAAATATTTAAAGTCTAGTGAATTCGTGTGGGGCTCTTTCGATTCACTAGCATAGTTTCCTTGTCATCTATCTCATTTTCTATTTCAAAATACAAAACCAAAGTCTAGTGAAGCCGTGTGAGGCCTGTTTCAATTCACTAGCAACTTGTTGTCCAACTTGCTGTTCTTTCGTTGGTTTAATATATGTATGGCTGAATCTGTTTGCATGAGATTGAGTTGGTAAAGAGGTAATTCGTGCTTGTGAGTTAGTTTAGTATAAGGTAGAGAAGGAATTGTTAGTCAGGTTGATTTGTTGGTTGCTTGAATGTGAAAAAGGCTATATTAGTGAGTAAGTTATGATTATAGACTCATGGTTTTTTGAGGAATTTGAAGGCAGTCTAAATGTATGATTGAGTGAGTAAGTATGAGGTGAGAAGTTCGTATAAGTAGAAAAGATTGTATGGGGTTATAATATAAGATTAAGGTTGATCATGTCTATTATGTGACCTTACCCCTTGACCTTCTTTTATTGGTAGTTATAAACTAGTACTATTTATGAGAAGGTATGTAGCAGATTTTAAGGTATTTGGGATAGAATGTTCCAATTGCATGGATTAGTATATTATGTTGCCCTCGTCATTGGTGGTAGATGATTGATGCTAGACCATTGGATTGAATCTAATGTAGGATGTGGATGTAAGAATAGTGGCATGAGATTAATGATGTATGTTTGTTGGAATAAATATTAGTAGGCTTGATGTGTTGAAATAGTACGTGCTAATGAGTTATGATAAGGAAGACCGTCAGGTCAAGGTCGATTATTGTTGTTATGAAGGTTAAACAAATAGAAATAAGTGTGCAAGCATTATACTATGACTATTGGTGGCTATGGAAAGATAAAGTGTATCCCAGAAGGTAGTCATTCGGGTTAAGTCTACGATATGCATGTATTATAATTTTTTTCTTTCAGACCCTAGAGTGCAGTAAGTGTAGTTCAGTTAGAATCTGGTAAGGGATATCCCAAACTCTAGATGATGACTTGAAGCTAAGGGGGAGATGATAGAACGAATAACCAAGCCAGGCTCTCATATTCTAGTAGTGATGTCATAATAGAGTGAGACTCAACCCATTCTTATCCTAGTATTTTTCAATGATCCCAATGCCTACTCAAGCTTTACGTTTCAGTTCCGTGATCATAGTTCATGATTCCTGTATATGATAGAGAGTCACGTACTCTTCCAATTCCAAGATAATGAGTTCTAGTTCATTCGAGTAGTCGGAATCACATTCCTTATGTTAGGAACTCTAGTTGAAGTCATGCAACTCATGACGCATGTACTCACTCTTTATAGTGTGCTCAGTCCCTTATAAAAGTCTTCTCATGTTTTAGGGTCTTATGTTTTAACCTTTTAGTGACCCTCCCTATGCAATGATAGTGGTGGTGATGTAAATGTTCTTGTTGATGGAAGATCATAGTACGTTTGCTTAGATAAGGCCATAAGTATGGAGTAAGAGTTGGGGCCAAGTCTTTGATACACGTGATGGTTAGTCAAAAAGTTTGTGTGTGTATGTCTTAGGGTAGTGCATAGGAGTTATATTGACAATAGTTTAGAAACTATGTGAAGTATGTATTTATGGGTGGTTTCCTTGAAGTAAACATGTGGTTATAAAATAGGCTTGAATGACGTTTTGGGATTGTAGTGGGAGGTCGCAATATGCATTAGCAACTTTATATTAAGAGTTTAGAGTAGTCATTGAAGTAGTAAGGCATGTTATGCTTAGGATGTGATCTTTAAAAGAGGTATAGAAGGTGGTGTCATATGGTTTAGAATAATAGCGTGGTGTAGCATGTTGTATTTTTGTGACTTAGAGTTATGCTTGATCGCGGTGTAAAGATTAAGCTACTTTAGACATTAGTAGAAAAATTTGTCAATGCTCATATGAGAATTTTAAGCTGAGTTGAATGAATATGATATTTATAGGGAATAGTATAGTTAAGGGATATTCGGGAAGTGCTCTAAGCCTGAAAGTAAGAAGTTATAGTGCCAAAGGTCTGAAAATTCTATCCTAATTTAGGAGTTATATGTCTATATTCCAGACTGCAGAGTAGTGTCAATGTTGTGATTTCCTCAATTGGATGTCTTGTGTAATCCATACCCAAGATTCACGGCTCCCTATTACCGCTAGAATTTCTTTAGAGAATTGTGCTGAAGAGATACCTCATTCAGTTGTATGCATAGATTCTTATTACAAGCTCCGCACCAGTTATCATGGTGTATTCAATCATACGTTCACACGTCAATTTAGTCAGATATGCATGTATTAGAAATGTATGTCCAATAGAAAAAGTTTAGCTTATCAGTGTATTCAGTTCTGCGCTTATAAGAGCAACTCAGTAACAAATCCATGCATCAGGTATGCATGTTCATTATGAGAATTCAGCTTATGGGTAGCTTCAGTCGTGTATTCCATGCATCAGATATGCATGTACGGTATAAGAATTCAGAACATCAGTAGTTCCAGCCATATGGTCATGTTTCAGATCGGTGTATTCTTTATTAGAGGACATGTCGTGTCCGCGTTATTCCATACCTCTAAGCTTCAATATGTTCCTACCCATCATTCGAGGACGAATGATCCCAAGGGGGAGATAATGTAACGCCCCGTATTTCGGGCTACAATATAGACCATGATTCCGATGCGTTGATAATCCTGAAGCCATAAATCCTATGCCAATATGGCATGTTAATTATTTGCGTAGTATGTGAATCAATTCAAGCTTGAATTTAGACCATAGAGGTCCTTCAACTCAAGGACGAGTTGAAACTATTTCGATCGATTAAGTTTTAGTGGACATCGTAATTTGTGTCAGCTTCCATCGGCCATAACTCTCTGTATATTTTGAATTAGAGAGCCTACTATGTATCAAATGATAGGTCTTTGAGTTATCTTTCCAACTATACCAATTTTGCTAAAATTCGGCACCCGAGCAAGAAGTTATGGCCTTTCAAAGTAGTAGGCGGCGCCTATGAAAATATAGGCGATAGCATAGGCGGTGCCTATGTAAACATAGGCGATAGCATAGGCAGCACCTATGTAAAGGTTTCAAGTGACTTAAACACTCCGTTTTGGGACAAAATGGTCCTTTTCCACCCTTACTTAGCCCTAAACACGAAATTCAGTTCCCAAAGACCCCAAAATACACCTTCATTCATCAAAATTGTTCAAGAACTCTCTCTTGGGTTTTTATTTTGAAACCCTAGAGAGAGTTCTTGAA
>NC_061111.1:206248837-206331702 GCF_002878395.1 Capsicum annuum | reverse complement strand
CCTATGTAAACATAGGCGATAGCATAGGCAGCACCTATGTAAAGGTTTCAAGTGACTTAAACACTCCGTTTTGGGACAAAATGGTCCTTTTCCACCCTTACTTAGCCCTAAACACGAAATTCAGTTCCCAAAGACCCCAAAATACACCTTCATTCATCAAAATTGTTCAAGAACTCTCTCTAGGGTTTCAAAATAAAAACCCAAGCAACTCAAGATTCAACCGTGGGTTTTAGAAACTAATTGCATATTTGGAATCCTTTCAATGTAGGCTTCAAGAAGCACCTAATATTCATAGTAATCGAGGTACTTGGGGTTATCCAAAAATCTCATGGGTCTTTAAATTCATGTTTTACAAATGGGAGTTTTGAAACTACGAATATAATTATGTTTTGAACATTTCTATAATATTGAATTTGGTCTTTAGGCCTACTTCCGAATGATTTGACATATTATATATGTATATACGTGTGTTTTGAAAAGGTGATATGTTGAGAGCATGAATTATATGAAATCCCTCTCTTGATGTGAATTTATTTTGAATGTGCATATGATGTAAATTGTTTGAAAACATCTTGAAAAGTATGACGTGAAATGTTTTGAGAATTGATATGATTTTTACTTGAAAACGAAAGGGTTATTTGTGTTGAAACATGTTGAATACAATGGTTGAATGAGAAGAATAATGTGATATTGATGGCTTGCGAGTCGGGTATGACGATACCCTACAGAATATGATATGTGATTAAATCAGATGAAATTTGAATGCATTGATTTTACATGAGATAGGTGGATGCCTGTAGAAGGCATTTGAGTGTAAGGGCTCATCACTGGAAATTGTGTTTGCCGACACGGGAATTTGGTACTAGGCTAAGTGATCTTGAGTACTTGACTTTATGTCATTCCCAAATTGGGATTATAGG
Organism: Capsicum annuum; assembly: GCF_002878395.1. Classification (NCBI taxonomy): domain Eukaryota; kingdom Viridiplantae; phylum Streptophyta; class Magnoliopsida; order Solanales; family Solanaceae; genus Capsicum; species Capsicum annuum. The sequence continues at coordinate 206,330,782 of NC_061111.1, read as the reverse complement.
TAGGAGCCCGGGCTAAGTGATCTTGGGCACTACCATTGGGTCGAGACACCATGTTGTGTGATCTTGTGTGTCTTCCCCTCACGTATACTCTAATCTCGGCAGCAACCAGGGTTTGACAGTTAGTGTAAATTATGTAGGGTATTCCACCTAGCTTAGCTGCATTTCATTGTTATTGAAAACAATTACATTATGCCCATGTGTTTTCAAATGATTTGATATGAAACTGCTTTATAATGGCTCTCGCCTATATTGTGTAAAAATATTATACTTCTGTTTTTATTTCTCTGCGTACCAGTACTTTTGTATTGACCCCCTTCTCTCCCAGGTTCGGAGGCACAGTCTAGGGGTCCAGATAACCAGTAAATTTCTTTCGACAGATCACAGAATCAAGTGGTGAGCCTTCTATATTTTGAAAGGCCTGACGTCTGCTATTTCATTTATCATTTATTAGTTTTGGGTCTGCTGGGGGCCTTGTCCCAGTTTTCAGATAGACATTGTTTCAGTCATATAGTAGAGATTTCGCAGACGGTTTTAGAGGAGTTTGTTTTAGATTGTGGGACACTATTCCCCATTTTCGTTTTCATATGATTCTTGACCATGTTTCCGTTATATTGTGTATCTTCCGCATTTCTTTTGTCATGAATTATGTGCATGATTATCAGACAGATAGGGGTGTTTCAGGCCTTTATGGTTCGGAATGCTCGTCACGGCCAGGGCCCCGGTTAGGGTCGTGACAATAGTAGAAATAACAACTTCAACTAAAGTTCAAGTATATAAACAAGAACACAATGAATTATATCAAATACCCTCAACACAAGATCAAAATGACCTTTCCAAGAGGTGTATTTTTTTTTCAAAAAATAGATGAAACAGAAATGAATAAGACCAAGTAGGCCGAATTCACGGACTTTCCTTAAGGAATAATTTCCCTCACTGTACCCGAGGTTATGGAATTTTCCTCCCAAGATAAAATGGCGTATAGTGGTACCTCAAATAAGTGGATTCTTCGAACGCACAAAACTTTTTGATTGATCACACAAAATATTTGTAAAGAAAAGAAGAGAGTTTTTATTCTAAAAATTTCATATCAAAACCTGTGAATGAAAGCAGGTTTATATAGCCAGCAGATGCCTCTTCAAAAAGGTGGCATTTGTTCACTTAAATGGTGTAATGTTTCTGAAAATGCATGTCTGCAGCATTTTTGCTGAAGCAGTATACCATTTCACCAATCAGTGCACCTGTTCGAAGCAGTGCATCACATCATTGAAGAATTGCATCTGTTCAGTCGAAACAAAAACAGTATATCAGTTCAGTGCATGTATCAGTTCAGTCGAAAAAAAACAGTACATCAGTTCAGAAACAACGCATCAGTTCTGTCAAAACAGTGCATCAGCTCTGTCGAAACATTGCATCTGTTACTGTTACTGCATGTATATAAATGGAGTATTATCAGATTTCGTCAAATAAAGTTTGTCCAAAAAGATAGATCTCATCGATCCGAAGTCGAAGCCAAAACTGAGCGAGCGACAACGACGACGATGCGAGGCATCTCTTATTTCTTGCCTCACTTATCATGTGGAGTAAGTATTCATCATTATAAACACTCCAAAGTTCCCTTCTCCCACCAATGTGGAAGAATTAGTGAACTTTCCAATTTTGGGAGTACACTTTTCAAATTGTTGTCTCCTCTTCTCCATCATTTTTTCTCCATTTTCCATTCACACTTCTATGAACCCAACAGTGGTAAGGTCGGCCTACACTTTACCCTCCCGGGCCTCAGTGAGATTTCATTGGTGTGAATGGAAAATGGAGAAAGAACTCACAGAAAAGACCATTTCATTGTTGTTGTTGTAAGATGGTCTTTTCTGTGAGTTCTTTCTCAACCTTTCTAGACTTTCAGTTTTTATAATTCTTTAAAACTGTTGCTTTAAGATCAAGAGATGCAATATTTTTTTGTTGATAGAAAAGAAGAGATCAACATTTTAGCTGGTAAAAACACTTTTAGACGTTTTAAACTCTACTGAAATATATTGTCAAACAAAATCCCAGCATCAAGCAGGAGCTGACAAGCTTTTGGTCGATCTCATTTTGTATGCATTGTTATACCTTATTATTTCGCCAATGATTCATTGGTAAGTCTAAAATTTACTTTAAGAAGTTCCTTCAAGAATACCATTTTCTCCCTCTTTGCTTCTTGGAGAAGATATGAAGTATACCGCTCTTTGATCATATGTGCAATTGATTATAAACCGTTTCAGGTCATTCCTTCAAAGTTTTCACTTGAAAATGGTCTCACCAATACAAGATATGATTTGATTATTAGAGATGAAAGGGAAAGGTCGTGGAATGTTAAGTTACGTTCTTCTGGCAATAGTGTATATATCAGAGGTGGATGGCATGAATTCCATGATGCAAATTGCTTAAAGGGAGGAGATTGTGTAATGCTTAAAGGCACCAATATGGAAATACAATGGTAAGTTTCCTCATTTAGGAACGGCTTATTTTTCGATCATCTTAGATGCACGTGAGTTATGACTCATTTTGGTATGTCTTGGATGAAGCAACTTTTACTTAAATGGACAAAAAGCACTGTTGAGAGCATAATTCATTTTCATCTTATCACCGGCTTCTATCAGTATATAAGTATCATAAAATTTGAGGCTGTAAGTCCGCGCATTGTCTACATAAAATTTGAATGTTATTTTGTGTTATGTTATTCTTATGTTGGATTTTGTATCAAATGTCTAAACAATTGCTTATCAAACTTTCCATACAAAAGGTCTACCTTAGACATCTATGGTTATGCAAAGGCATAATACATAACAAACACTTAAACTTGGTCTCAGTTGGCGAGCAAGCACTCAATGAGAGCGCGCATCTAGACACTTTTAACTTGATCTCAACTGGCAACTAAATACTTCAACTCGTCCTCGGTGTGTCTCATGAACACCCAACACTAACATGACAAATATATTTTTGAGGTGTCTAGATGATCATTTTGTAAGTTGGAGTGTTTAACTGACACAGTGAAGATGAATTTAGGTGTCTTAGATGGGCATACTTAAAGTTGAAGGTTTACTTGCCGGTTCAGGCCAAGTTTGAGTGTCTGATTTGTACAATTCAATCTCTGAACTCAGGCTATGCTTTGTTTTCGACATTGTAGGTAAATTTTCTAGGAATATAAGGACGCCAAACATCACAGAAGCCATTGACAGGATAATATGAAACAGTTGGTGATGGGAAAGGAAACCAGCACTGAAGCAAGTGGATATAATGTATTTGGATCTTATACTAAGGCATGTCTCAGTATTTGATATGGATTTTTTGAAATATATCTTCTCTCTCTGTGCATTGTTTTCAAACGAAATAGAGTCGTATGATTTGTTTCGGTCTTGACACTTGAAGATGTTGGAATTTGAAGTACTACTATTCCAACATATGTAAATTTTATTCTATTCTGGAGAATATGATACAATACCTCGATACTGTGAGGAGATCAAATTCTTTAAGGACAAAGTAGACTCTGTGGGATCGGAAATCATTCAAATGTTTATGTTATTTTACTTATTTATATTTTGTCAAGACCGGAACCGGGGCCCTGGCCGTGACAGACATTCCAAACCATGAAGGCCCGAACGTCCTACTCTATCTGGTAATCATGCACAACATTCATATAATAAAAGAAAATACAGAAATATAATTTAATACGGAAACATGGTCAAAACTCTTGGTTCAGTTTAACAATAAGGAATGGAATCCGAAATCAACTAAACAACATCTAGAACAGTCTGCGAAATCTCTACTACATGAAAATCTGACAACTATCTGAAAACTGGGACAAGGCCCCAAGTAGACCAAAACCATAGAAATGATAAATAACTGTAAGACATTAGGCCTTTTGAAATATGGAAGGCTCACCACTAAGGTCTGATATGCTGTCCGAAATATCTACTACTTATCAGGACCCCTAGACTGAACCTCAGAACCTGAAAGGTAGGGGAGGGAGGTCAATACAGATGTATTGGTACGCAGAGTAATCCAAAAACAAAATAAAATTTTTTATATAACATAAATGAGAGCTACTATAAAGCACTTTATCGTAAAATAGTTTGAAAACACTTGGGCATAGTATAATGATTTTTCAACAGCAATGCAACACTACTGAGCTAGGTGGTACACCCTATAATTTTATGTTTTCACCAACTGCTAAATCTCGGTTGCCACCCAGATTTGAAATATTAGTGAGGGGGAGGCACACAAGATCACACAGCAGAGTGCCATACCCCATCAATATGTCGTGGTAGGGCTCAAGATCACAAGGCAGGGCTCCTAACCTTTAGTCCCAATTTGGGATGACATAATACTAGGTACGCAAGATCACACAGCAGGGTACCAAGTTTCCTTGTCGGCAATCACGATTTCCAGCATAGAGTCATTTGACTCGTGCTTTCTTCGGGTAACCACCTAACTCACACAAATTCAAGCTTCAAACTTGATTCAAGGTAAAACATCCATCTTACTCTGTCGGGTATCGTCATACCCCAACCTAAAGTGGTATCAAAACAGTTGCAAAACTCATGCTCTCGATAGTTTGACACTATTATCATGTGGGGTACTAAAACATTATCATGGGGAATTTAAAGAGTTCACAATTCATATTCATCACATCCTTTGAAATTCAATTCACATGTCCACAAACTTAGCACATCGAGATATATGGCAAATAACCCCATGATATTTCAATTCTCCTTTCAAAATCATATCACAAAATATAGTATTGGCAATAAAATGAAAACCCCACTTGTAATACATGCATATACTTGTATGAATATTAAAGTCTTGAGTAAATGTTTTTCAAAATCATGCCCATGAATTTTAGGACAACTCCACGTACCTCTATTTCGGAAAATAATGGATGATCCTTGAATCTTTCGGATTGGGAATTCCAAATCTCTAATTATCTTTTAAAACTCACGGTTGAATCTTGAGTTATTTGATTTTTTAACTTGAAACCCTAGAGGTGTTCTTGAGTAATTTGGATTAATATATCAGTAATAAGGTGTCTTGGGATTGAAATCCCGTGTTTAAGCTGATAAGGGGGTGGAAATACCCAAATTTCCCTTAAAAACATTTATGGAAACTACAAGTTGAAGGGGGAGCATGTGTCGCACACTGTAGTGCACTAGGATGGAGCGTGCGCCGCATGCTCCATCGCCTATTACTCATCAGTGGAATGAGTGCGCGTCGCACGCAAATCGCACCATGCCACTGTTTTGGGTATCCAAATGTGCCCTAAACGAGGCCCAAAAATCCCAAAACTCACCTATTATGAACTATCAACTTGCCCCATCGTGAATCAACAAAAATATCGATAAACGGAGGTCAAGAAGGTCAAAAATAAAATATCTGAAGGTTAGAAGTCAAAAAATAAGACTAAGTCTCTTTGATACTTAGAAAGAAAATTTTCTAGTCTTTAACTCTTTAAGCATGCTACAAGGAGCTAATACATGCACGATTTTTATGGGGTGTTACATTATCTCCCCTTGGGATCATTCGTCCCCGAATGATGGGTATGAGCGTTGAATCTTAAAGGTATGGAATAACGCAGACATGATATGTCTTCTAAGAAGGGATATAGCCGAGCTAAAATATTTTTAACTTCTATCATGAAACTGAATTCTGAGCTGACTTGAATTTACTTGCTTTAAGGAGCTGATTCATACTGAAAGTTTAGGATTTCCTTGAAGTGTTCATGATCCAATCATACGTATCGAATTGAGAAGTGATAACTTATGTAATTACGAATCTTGAAACAACAATATTTAGATCGTACAAAGGTAATACACTGTCTGAGCTAAAATTCCTAAAGAGATTTGAGACTATGCGCTGAACTCTTATGAACTGAGTCATGACTAAATAGCTGAATCTGAAACATAATGTTCGGACTGAATTGAATTCGCAATTTACATAGATGGAATACACAAGACATCACAACATTGACGCTACTCTATAGCATGGAATATAGACATATAACTCATAAACTAGGATAGAATTACCAGGCCTTAGGCAATGCAAACTCTTACTTTCAAGCTTAACACACTTCTTGAGTACTCCCTTACTATATTATTCCCCTTAAATACCATACTCATTGATTCAACTCATAATTCTCATATGGGCATTTATAAATCTTTCTACTAATGTCCATAGTAGCTTAAATCCTCTTAGCGTGATCAAACCTAACTCCAATTCACAAAATACAATATTCCACACTACGATACTAGTCCAAACCATATGATTCAACCTTTTATATCTTTTTAATGTTCACATCCTACGCATAACGTGCCTTACCAGTTCGGTGACTAAATCTGAACTCTTACTATGAATTCATTAGCGCATCTTACGTTCCTTCACTTAAATCTCAACATGTCATTCAAGCCTATATTTATAACCATATATGAACTTCAAGCCAAACACCCATAAAGACATACTTCACATATTCTCTAAACCATTATCAATATACTCCCACGCGCTACCCCAAGAACATACACACACAAATTTCCACTAACCCTCATATATATCAATGACTTGGCTCCAGATCTTACTTCATACTTATGGCCTTATCTAAAACAAGCATACTATGATCTTCCATTAACAAGAAACATTTACTTAGTACCACTATCATCACATAAGGAAGAGTCACTAAAAGGTTGGAACATAAGATCTTGAAGCATAAAAGGATTTTATACAAGACTTGACACTTAACTGAGGCCGAAGGAATAGCAAATCAACATCAGGGATTTTATCAAAGTGGTCTGAATTGGGGCATACATAACTATACGCCGAATCTCGTCAATAATAAAGAGTATAGCATGAATTATGGGAACTGAGCACACTATAAAGCGCAAGTACATGAGTCATGAGCTGCATGACCTCAATTTGAAGTTCATAATATATGGAATGTGATTTCGACTACTGAATGAACTGGAACTCCTTATTTTAGAACTGGAAGAGCACGTGATTCTCTATCATATACATAAACATGAACTATGATCATGGAACTGAAACGTAAAGCATGAGTAAGTATTGGGATAACTGATAAAAAACTGAGATAAGAATGGGTTGAGCCTCACCCTCACTTCCTGATATTATATATCATACAGACATCACTACTAGAATCTGAAAGCCTATCTTGGTCACTTGTTTTATGATCTCCCCCCTTAGTTTTAAGACATCATCTTAAGTTTGAGAGATCCCTTACTATATTCTAACTGAACTACACTTACTGCACTCTAGGGTTTAGAAAACGACCTTACACGCATATCATAGAACTTAACCCGAATAACTACACTTGAAAGTGGAAAACCCACTGTTAATACTACCTTCTGAGATGCACTCTATCTTTTTATATCCACCAACAGTCATCATATAATACTTGAACACTTACTAACTTCGAATCTTCATGAATATCTCCATAGTCAGAGTGCACACCCTCTAGCATCTCACTCTTATTTCTGTCAGTCCAACCTTTAAAATTCAAACTTAGATTCTAAAACTTGATATAGATATCACCACGCCTTTGATGAACATACTACTTCCAACATAGCCTACCAATATCGCGACTCCAAACTTATATCTCTCTACTATGAGAATCAAGGTCATATTAAAAGGTTCAACATTATCAATCAAAACTCCTTATCTTGGCTATTTAGAACATCATATAACATCTAACTAGTCGTTCTCCACTTAGCAACTCAACGGTACCACTAGCCACACACAACATGTAATAGCCTTAGAAAAATACCGCAACCTCATATCACCTTGGCATACTTCTACTTCATACATACCATATCATACTTTATTACGAACTCAAATAAACTTAACCTCTTGCATGCACTATTCAAGCCTATTAAATCGCTTCCATAAAACTAGTATCATTAACCAAGAAATCATCACATCTACCTTCATGGCCATCGAATGTTCAAACTTAATGTCTAGTGCTAAACATGGTTTACAACCCAACCTTACACACAATTCTCACAAAACGTACCTCATTAATCTTAAGCCACTATTTTTACATCCACATTCTACATTAAATTCAAGCGTATAGTCTAACATCAATCATCTACCACCAATGAAAAATGCAACGTAATATATTAGTCTATCAAATTGGGACATTCTATCCAAATACGTCAAAAAAAATCCACTACATTCTTTCTCACAAGTACTACTAGTTTACAACTACCAACGAAAATAAGTTCAAGAGGGGGTTAAAGTCACATAATAAACATGGTCAACCTTAGTCTTATATTATAACCCCATACAACCTTATCTACTTATACGGCTTCCTCACAGCACACTTACTTACCCAAGTATACATTTAGACTACTTTAAAATTCCACAAACAACCATGAGTCTATAATCATAACTTACTGGCTAATCTAGCCATTTTCATACTTCAAGCAAACAACAATTCACCTTTGACTAATAACTCTTTCTTTACCTTCTACTAAACTAACACACAAGGACGTATCACTTCATTACCAACTCAATCTCATGCAAAAAATTCAGCTATGCATACATCCAACCAGCACAAGAACAACAAGATAAACAACAAGTTGCTAGTGAATCGAAATAGTCCTCACACGGCTTCACTAGACTTTGATTTTTGTGTTTGGAACAAGAGAAAAGAAAAATATGAGATGAAAAACAAGACAACTATGCTAGTGAATCGAAAGAGCCCCACACGGCTTCACTAGTCTTTCAGTTTCAAAAACACAATGATAATAAGATTACAAGAGATAGAAACTTGACACACAATAATCAATGATCTAAAAATAAACATCTTACTCTGTATAAATAATATTCTGAGTCAAACACTTCCCACACAGACTACCATAAAATCCACACATGCTACTAGCTACCATATTAGTCTATCACTATAAAGGGGTAAATCATCCTCAAACATCGGTTATTCAACTAAAATACTTATTTACACAAAAGTCACCCTTGCTCTGACTTTTAACCTTGTGACTTCACATCACCAACCTCTTGGTCTAATCTCACTACCAATAGGTCCTGACACCAACACTTTAACTTATACTACTACTCGGGTGAAAATACAATTTTGACGCTCTGCTACACATCATTCCCCCTAAAGCATGACATCTGCAACATAAATTTTTGAAAAAAGATGGAATACTCTTAATATCATAGGACAAAAAGCATGATTTTAGAAGAATCAAAGTTCACACTAAAATTTATACACTCTGAGGCACTAACGAACTCTTCTCAAGTCCTTGCACAAATTTTAAACTCTTATGTGGCTCAACCAGAAAGGACCATACCATTTAGACTCTAAACTTCTGCACTTGGATCACCCCAATAATGAGACATGTCTGGGCACATCAAAGTAAGAAAAGAATTGGGATAACTTTACTTTCGTATGGGCAACACCATAGCACGAATTTGGGTATGAAAGAGGAACATTCTAACTCCATAGCACGAACTGGAACATGAAGAAAGGGAAACATTCCTAAATGCCTACTAGCCTCCTGCTTATAAGTCTGGCGCGCTACACACCCATAAACAAAACTCTACCCTATGCGATTTCACAGACACCCTGGGACCATGAACCGTGCTCTGATACCAAGTTTGTCACGACCCAAACCGGGGCCCTGGCCGTGACGGACATCCCGAACCATGAAGGCCTAGACGTCCTATTCTATCTGGTAATCATGCACAACATTCATATAATAAAAAAATGTGGAAATATAATTTAATACGGAAACATGGTCAAAAATCTTGGTTCAGTTTAACAATAAGAAATGGAATCCAAAATTAACTAAACAACATCTAGAACGGTCTGCGAAATCTCTACTACATGAAAATCTGACAACTATCTGAAAACTAGGACAAAGCCCCCAGTAGACCAAAACCATAGAAATGATAAATAACTATAAGACATTAGGCCTTTTGAAATATGAAAGGCTCACCACTAAGATCTGATCTGCTGTCCGAAATATCTACTACTTATCAGGACCCCTAGACTGAACCTCAGAACTTGAGAGGTAGGGAAGGGGGACAATACAGATGTACTGGTACGCAGAATAATCCAAAAACAAAATAGAAATTTTTATGTAACATAAATGAGAGCTACTATAAAACACTTTATCGTAAAATAGTTCAAAAACACATGGGCATAGTATAATGATTTTTCAACAACAATGCAACACTACTGAGCTAGGTGGTACACCCTACAATTTTATGTTCTCACCAACTGCCAAATCTCGGTTGCCACCCAGATTTGAAATATTAGTAAGGGAAGGGCACACAAGATCACACAACAGGATGCCATACCCCATCAATATGTCGTGGTAGGGCTCAAGATTACAAAGCAGGGCTCCTAACCTTTAGTCCCAATTTGGGATGACATAATACTAGGTACGCAAGATCACACAACAGGGTACCAAGTTCCTGTGTCGGCAGTCACGGTTCCAGCATAGAGTCATTTGACTCGTGCTTTCTTCGGGTAACCACCTAACTCACACAAATTCAAGCTGTAAACTTGATTCAAGGCAAAACATCCATCTTACTCTGTGGGGTATCATCATACCCCAACCTGCAGTCATCAGTACTACATCAACTCTCCAATTTCTTATGTCATTCACAACATGCACATACATGAGACTTCCACACATAAAAAAAAACATGCACGATGGTACTCAACACGTAATAGTTCAAGAAGTTTTATCATTTATAAAGTGGTATCAAAACAGTTGCAAAACTCATACTCTCGATAGTTTGACACTATTATCATGTGGGACTAAAACATTATCATGGGGAATTTAAAGAGTTCTCAATTCATATTCATCACATCCTTTGAAATTCAATTCACATGTCCACAAATTCAACACTTCAAGATATATGGCAAATAACCCCATGATATTTCAATTCTCCTTTCAAAATCATATCACAAAATATAATATTGGCAATAAAACAAAAACCCCACTTGTAATGCATGCATATACTTGTATGAATATTAAAGTCTTGAGTAAATTCTTTTCAAAATCATACCCATGAATTTTAGGATAACCCCACGTACCTCTATTTAGGAAAATAATGGATGACTCTTGAAGTTTTTGAATTAGGGATTCCAAATCTCTAATTATCTTCTAAAACCCACGGTTGAATCTTGAGTTATTTGGGTTTTTAGTTTGAAACCCTAGAGAGTGTTGTTGAGTAATTTGGATGAATATATCAGTAATATGATGTCTTGGGATTGAAATCCCGTGTTTAAGCTGATGGGGGTGGAAATACCCAGATTGCCCTTAAAAACATTTCTAGAAACTGCAAGCTGAAGGGGGAGCGTGCGTCGCACGCTGTAGTGCACCAGAATGGAGCGTGTGCTGCATGCTCCATCGCACACTACCCACCAGTGGAATGGGATGCCACTATTTTGGGCATCCAAACGTGCCCTAAACGAGGCCTAAAAATTCCGAAACTCACCCATTATGAACTATCAACTTACCCCGTCGTGAATCAACAAAAATATCGAGAAACGGAGGTCGGAAAGATCGAAAATAAAATCTCCGAAGGTTGGAAGTCAAAAAATGAGACTAAGTCTCTTTGACACTTAGAAAGAAAAGTTTCTAGTTTTTAACTCTTTAAGCATGCTACAAGGAGCTAATACATGCACGATTTTTACGGTGTGTTACATATTTTCACAAGTTCAAGCCATGGAAACAACCTTTTATAAAAATGCATGGTAACATTGCGTATAATAAACTCGTGATTTAGTCCTTTTCCGAACTTCTGCATAGCGGGAGCTTTAGTGCAATGGGCTGCCTTTTTTATTTGTTTCGAAGACAATAGATGACAAGCATAAGGAATTTAGTTTTTTTTTTTATTATTATTTATATAGGGAAAAAGGTGCCAAAAATACCTATACCTTGGCAAAATTTGCAATTACGCATCCTGAACTTTGCAGGGGTCGTAACTTTGCGGGGGTCTTACGACCCCCCTGAATTATTTTTTATCATATTTAATTGGCATATATTTGACACTTAGACTACTACGTGTATTTCACGCACATTGAGTGCATGAGAAAAAAAGTATGATAATAGGCAAATATATGCCAGTTAAATACGGTAATAAATAGTCTAGAACTTAAATACATAAAAAGTTAAAAATACATAAATAATGTGACACTTCCATAGATTGTTAACGTCTAGAACTCTGAAAATCATGATTATTAAATTATCAAGTTAAGAAGAATAACTAAATCAACCTAAAATTTAAGTGTGCATCCACTAAAATTCGTCAAGTTCAGGATTGAAACTCTAGGGGAGAAGGATGGATGTTGGTATTTTGATATAGAGAATGAGCACTTGATGGGATCCACAACTTTACATATTTGGCCAGAAAAAAAATAGCTTTAAATAATTAATTAATTAACTTAAAGGATAAAAATACATAAATAATGTGACATGGACAAGAGAATTTATGGGTATATATATACAAATTGGTAATTTTAATATGGAGAATGAGTGCTTGATGGGACCCACAACTTCACATCTGTTCAAATTTCACTTTGGAATGTCATCTGCTTTACACAGTCCATTGCCCTTTACTTTCTGTTTTTCCATCTAATTCTCAGTATGGTTTTGCCATTCGTTAGAATTATATATAGGTATTAATTACATAAAAATTCTAAATGGACCCACAATTTTCCATGTGGTCAAATTTCTCTCTATTTGGATCAACAATGTTCAACTTTTCTCTGAGAGTCTACAAAATGACATCTGCTTTACTTACTTGGTACATTTACTGTTACATATTTAATATATACTCGTCCGTTTCAAATTAATCGTTTCAAATTAAGATCACATATTAATTAAAAAATAATAAATAATATATCTAATTTACCGTAGTACCTCTATTAAAATGATGTTTACATTTTAGTTTGAAAAAAAAGTAATTACTGCAAAGGATAAAACATGAAAAAAAAAAATTGTCTCTTCTTGATTAATGAAAAAAAATAAGTAAAATGAAAATTAAATTAGGAAATTTGGGACGGAGGTATATATATATATATATATATATATATGATACAGATTCGAGCTATGGAAACTAAAGCCTAGACGTTATTGGTAAAGTTGTCGTAATGTGACCCTCTTACAATAAATACAATGTAAGAGTATATATATGGACCCTTGTTGATTGGTCCTTTCTGAGATTCCGCACATATAAGTTCAGATTTCAATAATTGTTAGAAATTTATATATGGTACATATTTCCATAACTGCTACAATATTAGGATTTTCCTGTATATGTAAAGTCTTGGTGTAATTGGTAAAGTTGTTTCTCGAGCTGTGGAAAATGTCTCTCGCTTAAATACAAATATATGTAAAGCCTTGGTGTAATTGCTAAAGCTATTTTCATTTGATGCAGGTTCGAGCCTTGGAAAATGCTTCTCGCATAAATTCAAATATATGTAAAGCCTTGGTGTAATTGGTAAAGCTATTTTCATGTGATACAGGTTAGAGCGTGAAAAATGCCTCTCGCATAAATAAAAGGTAAGACTGTGTACATAGACCCTTGAGGATTGGTTCATATAAGTTCAGATTTCAATAGTTTTTAGAAATTTATATATAGTAGATTTTTCCAATACATGTTAAGTCTTGGTGTAATTGATAAAGCTATTTCCATGTGATATAGGCTTGAGCCGTGGAAATTGCCTCTAGCATAAATATAAGATAAAATTGTGTACATAGACTCAATTCCGCACATATAAGTTCAGATTTCAATAATTTTTTAGAAATTTATATATGGTAGATATTTCCATAACTGCTACAGTATTAGATTTTTCATATATATGTAAAGTCTTTGCATAATTGGTAAGGTTGTCTCCATTTGACATAGGTTTGAACCGTAAAAATTGCCTCTCGGATAAATAAAAGGTAAGATTGTGTGCGATAAACCCTTGTGGGCCGCCTTCCTCAGATCCCACACATATAAGTTCAATTTAGTGATTTTTCATACATGTGTGCTTTGTGTAAAAAAATGTTACTAGAATTCTTCAAGTCTCACTTGCTAAGTCCCATGAAAATCAATTATATTAACTGAAGTTTCAAACTTTCAATTGCAAAACAGAAAGGGGCATTTGGTTGATTGCCATGAAAATCCCTCCAAAGAAACCTCATTTTTTCAAACCCCTTCAGAAAGGTTTCAAGCATGGTCTAGTAAGTTATCCCTTCTGTTTCTTTTTTTCAGTCTAATCTTTGCCTACTATTTGTTGCATATATGATACAAAAATGGAAGAATTTGTCCCAGAAAATATAACACACTAAAATTTTAAAGCTATAGTTCTTTTAAAGATTTTATAATTCATATTTAACTGGGTAGTGGCCTCTGTGGTGGACAAGCTAAGGGAAGCGAGACTGAGATGGTTTGGATATGTAAAAAGGAGATGCACAAATGCGCAAGTTAGGAGGTGTGAGAGATTGCGTATAGTGGGTAGTATGAGAGGTAGAGTTAGGCCAAAGAAGTATTGGGAAGAGGTGATTAGACAGGATTTGGCATAGCTTTAGCTCACTTAAGAGATGATCTTAGATAGGAGGGTATGGAGGTCGCGGATTAGGGTAGAAGGTTAGTACGTAACTGTCATTTTGACTTGTCTTTTGATAGGTTTATGCGTGGTGGGAGCTTGGGAGCACTGGGGCTGTTGTAGTATTAGACTTATACATGTATTTCTTTTCAGTTATCGCACTTTCTCGTTGTTGTTACTGTTTCTTTTCTTTGTAGGCTCTATACTGCCTTCCTTATTGATTGACATGTTTCACTGTTGTATTTCCTTTTCGTATATACTTTGATTTGTTGTACTTGAGCCGAGGGTTTTTTGGAAAGAGCTTCTCTACCTCCCCGAGGTAGAGGTAAGGTTAGGTACACTTTACCCTCCCTAAACCCACTTGTGGGATTACACGGGTTATGTTGTTGTTGTAGTATATTTAACTGTTTAGTTCTTATGAGTGTTATTCCTTGAGCCGGTGGTCTATCGGAAACAACCTCTCTATCTCCATGGTCGGGGGTAAGGACAATGTACGGTCTATCCTCCTCAGACCCCACTTTGTGGGATTATACCGACCTTCTTGTTGTTGTATATTTAACGGGGTGGAGAAAGAGTACAGTTTCAGGTACTAAACAAAACAAAATGATAGTACTTATTGGGCAAGTTCATGTTGTACTGCAGAAAATTCCTACAGGTTTCTTGAAGTATCTGAAGGGACAAGATCAAATTGAACATGCAGTACTGAGAAAGGGGGTAAAAAATTGGTTGGTGAAGGTGAACTGCGGCCGATTCGAAGCAGGTTGGGCTGCATTTGTAGAAGAACATGATTTGCAATTGGGAGATTTGTTGATTTTCAGACATGAAGGAGACATGGAATTTAAAGTTTCCATCTTTGATTCAAGTCATTGCAACAGAGAGTATGCAGAGTATCTGCAGGAAGAAGAAGGATCCGATAATGTTGAAGAAATTTCCAAGAATTTTAAATTGAAAGGTAACATCTTTAGAATCCCTTAATCTTCACTAATGATGGCTACATAATAATAATTTAAGCATTTCATGTGTAAACAGTGTAATTTTCCGCTGAAAGAGGTTCATCGGGTTCAGATGAACCCACTCAACCCCACCTGGCCCCGCCTTAGTAGTGGCGATTTTCACCTATATTTTCTTTACTTGTCCAGTCACCCGTAACAACAGCCCCATATTCAGCCGTCCCATTTCAAATATGGTTAACTAATCTCACACTTTCTCAATCTCCAACACAATGGTTAAAAATGAGTTGAATGCCGTTTCAAATTTGTGTGGAGTTCTAGCTTTCCTACTGGTTTAAGCTATTACTTGTTGTACCTGATACAACCAGAAGTGATCAAGGTTAAAGTAGTTAATCTAGGAGTAGAAACTTGAAGAAGATGATTGCTAAATCATGGAATGAACCCAGAATTGTAGCTGAGGAGAGAAATGCATATAAAGAGAGAAGAAACTGATCTTATTTCATGAATGAATCCATTTACCTGTTTACAGTATATTTATAGGTAACCAGTCCATTTGCCACAACTAATCTTAACATAAGTTTCAACTTGTTTAGCTAAAAAACACTAACTAATAGTAAGGTGGACGTTTAGACGCTATTCATGTTTTGATTGTAATAATTTTTGTCATACCTATTTTTTTTGACATGGATATGTCTATAACTAACAATTTCATAGCCAAATTGAACGTCTGTATCATGTCATCAAGCAAACTGTTTCCCCATGCAGATGCTGGTACTCACAACCCTTGCGATCAATCTCATTTTGAGTGCACTGTCAAACCATATTGTATTTCAAATGGTTACTTGGTAAGTCTCAAAGAACCCTTCTCAGTTTATTGGAGTTATTTACAGAAAATATGAAATGTATCATATGTGCGAGTTGTTATAACCATTTCAGCGCCTTCCTAAAGAATTTGCAATGGAAAACAATCTCATCAACAAGAAACGTTGTCTGATTATCAGAGATGAAAGACAAAGATCATGGAATTTAAGGCTAGCTACCCATAATTCTAGAGTCCATATATTTGGAGGATGGTCTAAATTCCGCATTGCGAATGACTTAAAGGAGGGAGATTATATGATGTTTGAGGTTATTGCTGATGGAGAAAAACCAATATGGAAATTTCACGGTAAACTTTTTCAATTTTAGCAACCTTTTTTTTTCAATGATCCTTTAACTTTTTTATATACATCATGACACTATATTGCATCTTTGTCAAAATTATTGTGTTTGGTTCTCCATACTATCAAATAAATTGAGTCTATCATTAACGGTCTCTCTACCTCCATGGTAGGGATAAGATCTGCATACTCTCTACCCTCCCCAAACCACATTCTGCGGGATTGGGTTTTGTTGTTGGTTCTCCATACTGTAAAACATGTTCTTTACTATAACCAACCCTTTTAATAATTATAATGCCTCGGATATTCCATTAACGTTACCTGGCCCAGGAAAGGATAAGAAAGGGCAATCTCCTAGAGGACCCTCCTTTGCTCTATCTAACTCGGCATGCGCTCCTTCCGGCCCTGCGAGAAACCAAGCAAACAGGTGGAAATGTGAGTTCAAAGGTAAGGGATCTTTAGAGTCCGACCGAGATGCAGGTTAGTCCTCCACTTTTCTGGTGATATATTGTGACAATAAGTATAATGCAGCAGTTTATGATTTTACAAAGAAATTAGAGCTTCGAAACAGTAGATCAACATATTGTAGTTACTGAAAAGAACAATAATCAACTGCCCTGTATTATAGTACAATTAGTTTATACTTGATGAATTGCAAGTTGATAACCTCAACCTTGAAATAAGCTCAATTTAATTTTGGATTAAATTAGCCAAAAGATGGGATGCATGCACCATTCACACTTTAATTGTAATCTTTTTGTCATATTTGATTTTTTGACACGGATTTGTTACAATTAACAATGTAACAGACAAACCAACCTCCAACGTCGTGTGAACAAGAAAGGTTTTTCCCAAGGAAGAATCTGCAACGCACAGCTCTTTTGGTCAATCTCATTTTGTATGCATTGTCAGGCCGTATTGCCTTTCAAAGAATCACTTGGTGAGTCTGTAAAGGAAACATCTGCATCATTTTCTTTATTGCCCACTCTTTGTTTATTGGAGTAGTGATACAGCGAAAATATGAAGCTGATGGTGCAAATTGTTATAACTTATAAACCATTTCAGTACCTTCCTAAACGATTTGCTCGGGAAAATGGTCTCATCAACAAGAAATGTGATTTGGTCATTAGCGATGAAAGACAAAGATCATGGAATTTAAAGTTGAATACCTACAATCATGGAGTCTATATTAGAGAGGGGTGGCATGGACTTTGTGTTGATAATGACTTGAAAGAGGGAGATTGCATAAAGTTTGAGGTTGTTACTAATGGAGGGAAACCAATCTGGAAATTTCATGGCAAGTTTTTCATTTAAGCAACCTCTTATTTTTCTAACAATGTTATGTCTTTGTTATATGCACTGTGACACTATATTACATCTTGTATAAATCTATGTATTGTTGTATTTTGTTATTTGGAACTTTAAAAAATATTCTTCATAAGCAGCTACCATTTTCAAAAATTTACCCAACCAAACACTGGAAAATGATTTATGAAATGGTTGTTTTTCTGAAACGTTTTCTATGGAAGTACTATTTTCATAAACTTTTGAACGACGAGGGGGACAAAGGTTACGTGTTGGGGTCTTGGAGAATCTGAGGAGTGTCGCGATTTTGATTATTGTAGGCATATCAAGGTCGAGGAGGTCAAGAGAGCTATTCGCAGGATGTGACAGGGTAGGACGATGGGGCCAGACGAGATTCCAGTGGATTTTTGGAAGAGCATTAGTGGGGCAGGTTTGGAGTGGTTGACAAGGTTGTTTAACATTATTTTTGGGGCGGCGAAGATGCCTGAAGTGTGGAGGTGGAGTACGATGATTCCAGTGTATAAGAACAAGGGAGACATCTAGAGTTGCAATAACTATAGAGGTATTAAGTTGTTGATTCATACTATGAAGGTTTGGGAAAGGGTGGTAGAGTTGAGGATGAGAAGGATCGTGACGAACTCTGAGAATCAGTTCGGTTTCATGTCAGGTCGCTCGACCACTGAGGCCATTTACCTTGTGAGGAGATTAGTGGAGCAATTTTGGGAGAGGAAGAAGGACTTGCACATGGTGTTTATTGATCTTAAGAAGGCATATGACAGAATTTCCAGAGAGATTCTGTGGAGGTGCTCGGAGGTTAGAGGGCTGCCCGTGGCGTACACTAGGTCGATTCAAGATATGTATGATGGTGCAAAGACTCGTGTAAGGACGGTAGGTGGAGACTCGAAGCACTTGCCAGTTTTGATTGGGCTGCACCAGGGATCAGCTCTTAGCCCATTTTTATTTTCCTTGGTGATGGATGTTTTGACGCGACATATTCAAGGGGAGGTGCCTTGGTGTATGTTATTTGCAGATGATGTGGTACTGATTAACGAGACTCAGGTGGAGTTAAT
Organism: Capsicum annuum; assembly: GCF_002878395.1. Lineage (NCBI taxonomy): Eukaryota > Viridiplantae > Streptophyta > Magnoliopsida > Solanales > Solanaceae > Capsicum > Capsicum annuum. The sequence continues at coordinate 206,311,692 of NC_061111.1, read as the reverse complement.
GATAAGTTGGAGATTTGGAGACAGACGCTTGAGTCTAAAGGATTTCGGTTAAGTAGAACCAAGACGGAGTACTTAGAGTGTAAGTTCAGTGATGTGTCGTAGGAGGCTAGAGTGGTTGTGAAGCTGGATTCTCAGGCCATTCAGAAGAGGGACAGTTTCAAGTATCCGGGGTCTATGATTCAGGGCAATGGTGAGATTGACCAGGATGTCACGCATCGCATTAGGACAGGGTGGTTGAAATGGAGGCTCGCTTCGGGAGTTCTATGTGATAAGAAGGTGCCCCCGAAGCTTAAAGGTAAGTTCTACAGAGTGGTAGTCCGGCCGGCTATGTTGTATGGAGCGGAGTATTAGCTAGTTAAGAACTCCCACACCCAAAAGTTGAAGGTGGCGGAGATGTGAATGTTGCGATGAATGTGTGGACATACCAGGAAAGATAGGGTGAGGAATGAGATTATTCGGGAGAAGATGGGAGTTGCCTCGGTGGAGGACAAGATGCGTGAAGTGAGGTTACGTTGGTTCGATCACGTGTTGAGGAGGGGCTTTGATGCTCCACTGCGGAGGTGCGACACACTGGCTACGGATGGTTTTAGGCGGGGTAGAGGTAGACCGAAGGAATATTGGAGGGAGGTGATTAGGCATGATATGGAGCAGTTACAGCTTACGGAGGACATGACCCTTGATAGGAAGGTGTGGAGGAAGCATATTAGGGTAGAGGGTTAGGGGGTGGGAGTGCGTCGGTAATAGTAGGGGAGCATTCTTTTGTGTCTAGAGTTTCTTGTTCGTGGTGTTGTGGCTGTAGTATTATCGTGTGGCTATTTTGCATACCGTACTAGTTTATATGCACTTATCTTTGGTGTTTGTTATACTGTTAGTTTATTTTGCGTACCGTACTAGTTTATGTGCACTTATCTTTTGTGTTTGGTATACTATTATCGGTCCTAAGCCGAGGGTCTATCGGAAACAACCTCTCTACTTCACCTAAGGTAGTGGTATGATCTACGTATACTCTACCCTCCCCAGGCCCCACTATGTGGGAATACACTGGGTATGTTGTTGTTGTTTTCTATGGAAGTAAAATGTAGTAGCAACAATTTAGTTGTATAAGCAAATAGGGCCTTATTTATGCACCCCTTTTGTACATTGTATGGAACGCGTTACATACTGTTGTACTTGCTTTTTAAATAGGTTTCTTTTTAGTTGTTATAAGACTAGTGTTTCATCTTTCATAGGCTAAATCCAAAGTGAAGGGGCAGTTTGCTCTGTTTACTCCCTCAAGTTTATATATTGAGTCCTCTAAATTAAGGCCCCAGGTTCCATCCGGATAAATTTTCGTGTTTTGTTACTTGAAAAATTAAAAGAAAATTTATGTAGGTTAAACAATATTTAACAAATAATATATAGAGGAAGGGGAGCCCGGGAGTAACTGGTAAAGTTGATGTCATGACCAGGGGTTAGGTTTGCGTACATCATACCCTCCATGGACTCCACTTGTGGGATTACACTGGGTATGTTGTTGTTATAGTTCTTTTTCTTGAAAAGAGTAAAACAGCAGTGTAGAAAATAGTTCTGTAAAATCCCTTTCTTGTGAATGTGTGTGTTTTGGTTAGTTAAGATGGTTTTCTGTGAGTTCTTTCTCAACCTTTCTAGACCGTCAGTTTTTGTAATTTCATAAAAATTTTGCTTAAAGAGCAAGAGATGCAATATTTTTGACGATAAAAAAGAAGAGATGCAATATTTCAGCAGGTAAAACCACTTTTAGACCTTTTAAACTCTAGTGAAATGTATCATCAAAGTCTTGCATGTCCCTATGCAGGAGCTGCCAATCACAAGCCTTTTGGTCAATCACATTTTGTATGCATTGTTAGACGCTATTGCCTCGTCAATGATTTCTTGGTAAGTCTCTAAAATTTATGTTACAAAGTACGTTGAAGAATACCATTTTCCCCTCTTTGTTTCTTGGTGAAAACCTTAAGTATACCACTCTTTAATTATCTGTGCAATTGGTTATAAACCGTGTGGGAATTCACTGGGTATGTTGTTGTTGTTGTTGTTGTTGGTTATAAACCGTTTCAGGTCATTCCTACAAAATTTGAACTTGCAAATGGTCTCTCCAACAAGAGATGTGATTTGATTATTAGAGATGAAAGGGAAAGATCGTGGAATGTTAAGCTACGTTCTTCTGGCAATCGTGTATGTATCAGAGGTGGATGGGACGAATTCCGTGATGCAAATTTCTTAAAGAAAGGAGATTGCATAATGTTTGAGGTTGTTTCTAATGGAAACACACCAATATGGAAATACAATGGTAAGTTTCCTCATTTAAGCACGACATGTTTTGCAATCATCTTATGTGCACATAAGTTATGATTCTTTTTGGTATATCTCTTGGATGAAGCAACTTTCTTAAATGGACAAAAGTACTTTGCATTCTAAGAGTGCATAATTCCTTTTCATCTTTTCGCTGGCTTTTATCTGTATATACGTATCATTCCCTCTGAACTCATTCATGAAAAATATTTATTTTTTGGTAGAATACATTTGACATCCTATGAAATATGGCTTATGAAGAAACAAAATAATTCATAAACTCCTTTTTCTTTCTGTGTGAGAAGATTGCTGCATCTTTCATAGTGCAATTTGCTCTGTTCATTCACACAATGTTGAACATTGAGTTCGTTAAGGCCATGACTCTTGGTTTTGTTGAGGAGAGATTTTCTACCTTCCCACATTAGGAGATCATTGAAGAAGTTTTTGTGAAAAATCATGTAACTTTAAAGCGATATTCAACAACATACCCAGGATAGTCCTCAATTGGGGTCCTGGGAGGGTGGAGTGTATGCAGACCTTACCCCTACTTTAAAATAATATTCAACGAAGAAATATCTATAAAAATCATTTTCCCTTGAAAGAAAAATAAGTTGTGTTATTTTTCTTACCTAGGTAGTTTTCTTCCTCAAGTTTTCTGGAAAATCATTTATAGGCACTCTAGAAACATGCCTATGGCTTAAATCACATCCTAATTCATACCTAAATCTTTGAACTTTATTTTTAAATCATAGTTCTCTTTTCCTTAATTCTTTAGGGCTCATTAAGTAAGAAGGATAAGGGATATCTTATTTCGGGATTAATTTTAGGATGAGTTTATCTTATGTTCGGTAGGGACAAAATCACGGGATAACTTATCCTGAAATTGTAGTGTTATTTTTATCTCTCGTTGAAGGTGGAATAACAATCCTGGGATAACTAATCTCGGGATAAGTTATCCCGAATAACTTGTTCCTCAACCAAACGAGCCCTTAATTCTTTCAAACTGACTTGGAACCCTAAAGAAATTTCAAGGAAGTCCTATTTATGTATAGCAAGGGCTCTCCTAGTTATTGAATTTGCCAATGTTGCTATAATAGGAGATCTGTGAGACTCTGTTAGCTAGTATGATTGTATGATGTTTCTGCACAAGAGTCTGAGCTAATGCTAAGGGAAATGTAAAGTTTTGGTAGAAAACTCTTTGTTAGACTAGTTGCTCTTCCTACTTAATTGGTTCTTATGCTATGTTGCTCGTACTCTTTAAAAAAGTTGATGGGTGCATGTCTGATCCTCCAAAAGTAGTGTATTTTTGGAGGATCCGGCACAGGTCCATTAGATTTCTCTGCCACATCTACTTGGACTTACATGAATTTCTTTGAAAGATGCAGGAACTTTTCTTTGACAATCACTTTCTTATTTATCCAACTGCAAAATATATTACACTAAACTCTCATTTAATTTATGTGATATATATTGATACTTGATTATGCTTGTAAAATCTCCTAACAACTATGTTTTGTTTTGAAAATTGTAGGTAAATTCTGGGGAGGATGCCAAACATCGCAAAAGACATTGACAAAACAATATGAAGCAGTTGGAGATGGGAAAGGAAATTAGGCACAAAAGTAGTGCATTTTTTAAGGATCTGGCACAAATGTGACAACAGTTTAGGAGAGTCGGGGCAACATGACATTTTGCTAAATCTACTGTATGATGTGTTTTACTTCTGCTTTCAAAATATCCCTTCATGCATGAATAGTAATTAGATTATATGGTAGCCTTTGTTGATTCCTGTATAAATGAATGTTCCAAATGCCAATTATATCCTTTCATCACTTTCTTTTATTTCATCGTCCCATTTTACTCGGCCCTGTACTAAAATTAGATTTTTTATTTTACTTGTCCGAAAGGAAACTCAGTTGTAGACATAACATTTATGAAACTCTACAAGATGAGCCTAATCATGTTATATTCTTGGAAGCTATTCTAATCTACATTCTAGTTCAGAGCCTATTCTACCTAAATCCTAAATTACATCTATTTAAAGGATAATAAATTTCTTGAAGAAACACCTCTAAAATTAAAATTTTTTGAGATATTCATAAAGAGATCAAGGCTCCAAAATATTGTCTTTATCAAATAAGTTGCCGCACAATATTCTTTGTAGTCAAATATATCGCAATAAGGTTCAAATCATTTTACATTTGAGAATACGCTATTGATGATCCTTCAATTACAGAAAAAAAAAAAAAAAAAAGAGAATAGTCAAGGAAGGAATAGACAAAAATTCTTGTTTCTTAATAGACAAAAAATTTTATTTCTTCATATTTTATTTGTGATTGAAATTTGTTTTCCACGAATTAAAATTTATTGCAAATACCAGTATACAAAGCATCTCGCATTCCCACGGGTACTCAAAAGGGCCATTAAAGGGATATGACGTAGTCAATCTACTCTAAGCAAACATTAATAGTTGCTTTCTTTGACTCAAATCCTGACCTTTATGTCGCGGGGAGATAATTTTCATGTTGGTACAACGCCCCTTCTTTTTCCTTCTTCATTTTTGCTCATCAGAAATTATTTTCTTTCAATACTACAATTAGTGTTAAATGATTATGTAAAATAATAATAGTTAAATTTAAATTTTTAAGGCATAACTAATCTATATATAAATATAAAAGAGAATCATGACCCTGCTGATGTGACGTGTTAGAATCAAGAAATCCTATTTATCTTTTACTTCATTTTTTTTTGACATTTTCTTCATTTTTTCCTCTCATCCGAATACAATTTTTTTTTTCTTCTCTTCTTATTTCTTCCGTAATTCTATTTTAAGAAGCCCAAAAATCAGTTTTCGTAACTTCTGGTGCATTTTATAACTGCTATAATTGCCTCATTAATTGTCCACCTAATTGCACATTTATGTTTTTTATTATTTATAACTTAAGACATGAATAAAACTTTCACTCAAAAAATGCAAAAGTTATTGTAATTTTTTACGAAAAAAAAAGGTAGCTCAAAAAATTTTAAGCATGGAAAATTTTTCATTTCATTTATTACTTAAAAAAGGTTAAATATACATCTCTAGCAACCACCAAAAAGTTCTAGAAAAAGAAATTAAAAAATTTATAACGTTTTTCGCCGTCTTTTAACTTCTGCATAAATGAGTATTAGTGCTATAATACCAAAAGTTTTTACTATAAGAAACACAAAGGACAATATATTAAAGAAATATTTCACTTCCAGTCCTTGACATAGTGGTATATAAGATGTATGAAACATTAAAAAGCTGACCATGACTATAACTCCCCCGCTCTACTAAATTTTCAATTATAACTTAAGAGTTTTTGTTTCCATTTTTGTTTGTACCTCTACCAAACACTTAATGTAAAAGTTTATTGTAACTCTTATTAAATGAAAATTTTATTTTGATCGTATGTTTGTTGTAGTTGCTATAGAGATTTCTGTATACATACCATATCCATTGCTATTGTACCATATGGGCGTCGAGAAGTTGAACATATTCGCGAGGGAGACAAATATTAGTGTTGCTTGCTCAATTTTGATGAATTTTTTATTCTTTTGTCAAGTAACACTCTTTTTCTTAAACTTTTTCTTTTGAAATCTCTTAAATTAGATTGTTTATTTCGTTATCTAAAATGACTATTTTATTCTTTTACATTGTAGTATCACACAATTGAATTTGAGCAGGTTTTCACATACACAATTAAAGTTAATAATATTATTCGTTTATTCTGTTAAATTTGAATTTTAAAAAACTCACTAATTGGCTCCTTTACGTGTTCTCCTTTTTCTCCTTTTTCCTTTTAGAATTATGAGATTTCATGTCCATCAATTAAATCCAGGGACCAATTACCAGCAATAGTGCATAAAACAATTAAGCATTTTGAACGATAAAGTTTTCATGTATACAGAAGGATTATTTGGTGGAGTGTATAAGAATAGTATGGAGTGTATTAGTAATGTTGGATTTAGTAGCGTTGAAGTTATTTCTTATCCTATGTTTGATTTAATGTATTAAAAATAATATGTATTGCTATATTTTTTATTTTTTTATGTTAACCAAAGATTTTAAAGTAAGATTATAAAGAAGACCATATGAAGTCTGAGAACGGATTTATGACTGCAACGAGACCATAATTTAATCAAGACTTGATCAATAAAAAAGGCCTCCCGCAATGCTTCCGATGCAGTACAGTTTTAACCAAGACTTCATCATATAACGGGAGTTAATCACTTCAATAATTCTATTTTTTATATAAATTAATTTTTTATGCGTACATAATCAATACTTTTTAAAGTTGCGCGAAGCGCGAATAAATTCACTAGTATAATAATAGTGGTTTTGAATTGTGAAAGAATGGTTTGAACAATCCCTTCTTTAATACTAGAGGAGTGTGGTCCATATAAGCACGGGTTTAGTATTTATATTTTTTTCTATTTTAATTTATATGATATACTCTTTTTAGTTAATTCTGAAAAAATGTTGTTGTTTTTTGTATTTAGAGCCAATTTAATTTAAATTCTCATTTTATTTTTAATAAATAATTTATAACCACAAAAATATCTTAGATTTATTTTGAACCAAATTTTTTTAAAATTAATCTTACTATATTAATATTCTAATTGAAACGTCAAAATAATATTCATCCGTGTATTTAAAGTCAAATATATTAATCTGTGCTCTCAAAATTAACTATTGTTAAACTTACTTATTAATTATGAAAAAGTAACTCGATTTTGTTACTTTATAAGGAATGATTTCTTAAATTTTTTATTTTTTTTTTGGTTAAAGAGATCATTCAATCATTAATTAAGAAGGGAGGAGCCGATCATGGCGGGGCGAGGAGATGTGGAGGGGGCTAAAGTTTGCCCATGAAAGTTAATATTACATGCCGATATTTTCCTAGCAAAAGTAGTTCCTACACTATGTGCTTCGAAAACATTTATTGCACATAGTGGTGGAACTGCAAAAACTTGTAGATTTGTTGGACATGAGCCTGCACTGCCTTCCTTGGCCAAGCACTCTGCGACTCTATTTTGTTCCCTCCAAGCATGCTTGAGATGAGGAGCATTCAGCTGTGCCATCAACCACCTGCATTCCACAATGATGTTACTATAGATTATATTATCATTACTAAAAATGTTGACGGCTTTCAGGGCATCTGCTTCTATTAGTAGCGGATAAAATTGAAGGTCATTAGCTAATTTCAGCCCTTCAAGGATGGCTAGGAATTCAGCCTGGATGGGAGAAGTGTTGGTGATGGTTTTAGTGTATCCCAGAATCCAAGCTCCCGGATGATTATGAAAGACTCCACCCAGCCCACCTATTTAGTTGTGGCTCTTACAGGCTCCATCAGAGTTAAGCTTGTAGGTCCCTTGCTCGGGGGGTTCCCATTTCAGCTGCAAGATAGTCCTATTATGGGAGCCTGGTTGGATTTGTTAGCCATAAAGGAAAATTTAGTGGCAAGCTGAATAGTATTGTGGACATCAATGGGTTCTCTCTTATGCTTAAAAAAGTTGTCATTCTTGTTCAGCCAGATGCACCAGAGTGCAAAAGGAATGACCCTATCCCAAGTGAGCCACTGGTTATAAAGAACATCTTTGATTTTTGACCAAGTGGCATGGGAGTTGAATATGGTTAGGCTGGAGGAATTGAAGGAGTGGAGAGTGATGTTGTTATCAGCCAACGTAGACTAAAATGAGGAGGCATTAGAGCAACGAAAGAGAATGTGATTGATATCCTCTCCATGGGTGTCACAGAAATGACAGAAAAGGTTGTTAATGACCCCAATATGGTGCAGGAACTTGCTAGTGGGAAGCCTTTTATGTTGGAGCAGCCAGAAGAAAGTTTTTATCTTGTTATGGACTACCAGGTTCCAGATCCATTTGAAGTTGGGTCTGGTGTGATTTTGATTTCTGTTATGACTCTCTCCTATTGCCTGGTAGGCTATTTTCAGAGAGAAAACTCTATTTTTAGTCTTTTCCCAATTGAGTTTATCATTGAGGGTGTTGTTTTGGGGCATGAAGCTATTAAGAATCGTAAGGGAGAGGGCATGTGGTAGTTGGATGAAAAGTCTCTAAGTTCTAGGCACTATTGTTATAGACACCCCTCAGCTTCAGCTTAATATCACATGAGTTAAGGAGGCTCTGAATATAAGCTCTAATGGGCTGATGATTGGGAATCCACTTATCATTAAAGAAGTTAATTCAGTCCCCATTGTGAGGAGTCCATCTTATGTTATTGTTACAGATGGACCAGCCTTGATGCATTTCCAGGTTCTAGAGGCTATTCTTTTCTTGGGCTCTCTATTAAGAGGTCTACAATATTTATTAAAAAGGATTTTGGACCAGAGGGCAGTAAGATTATGATACATCCTCCAAGCTAGGCTAGCATGAATAACTTTATTCCTTTGGCAGCTTTTTCTAATACCTAAACCCTCTTCCTCCTTAGTAGAGTTAATGGTGTCCCAATTAATGAGGTGAATCTTTTTTTCTCAGCAGTAGTGCCCCAGAGAAGGTTCTTTTGGATTGGGTCAATGAGCTTGGTGGTTTTTGGGGGAAACTGAGTGAACTGCATTACATGACTGGGGATGCTACCCATGGTGGATTTGATGAGGACAGTTTTGCCAGTCATATTTAGCATCTTGGTTTTCTATCTAGCCAGCCTGTTGTGGATGTTGTCAATGATAAATTAATAGTCTGCATGGGATGGTTTGGAATCTAGGATAAGAAAGCTAAGGTATTTCCCAAAGTGAGTTCTAGGTTGGATGTTGAGGATAGATAAATAGGAGTTGGCAACATTGATATTACAATTGCTCAATAAGACATTTTGATTTACTGAGATTTATTTTTTGACCTGAGGCAGCACAAAAGGCATTGAGGGTCTGGATGATATTTGAACTATCCTCAAGGGTGGCTTTGGAAAATAGAGTCAAATTATCAGCAAAGAAGAGATAAGAGACCTTGGGTCCTTTGCTACATATGGAAATAGGCTTCTACTGACAGCTCTTGACTTGATCATCAATTGCTTTGGAAAGCTTTTCAATACAAAGGATGAAAATGTAAAAGGATAAGAGATCCCCTTGCCTGATACCTCTAGAAGGGTAGAAAGGAATGGTTTTGTCTCCATTTACCAGGATGAAAATTGTCATCACCCGAGCCGAGGCCCTGGCCACGACGGACATTCCGAACCACAAAGGTCTAAGAGACCCCTTAGCATATTATCACAAGCATAATCCATACGTAAATCAAAGTGTGGAAGATATAATGAAGTTCGAGAGAAACTTATAATACAAACTGTTCAACAAAGTATGACAATACAATACTCAATTTTCGTCTACAAAGCCTCTACTAAATACTAACTGTCTAGGCCGGGACAAGGCCTTGGTGGGACCATAAACTATATTAGATAAATATATGAATAACATGCCTTCCAAAAGATAAATGACTCACCAACTCTATCATTATCCCATATGTTTACTGATGTGATGAACCACGAGACTGAGCCCAAGAACTTGTACAATTACGGGGTCAATACTCGAAAGTACTGGTATGTAGAATAATCCAAAAATATAAAATATATTTTATATAACATAAGTGAGAGAATTCCATAAAAACAAGTCAGGATAAAACACATGAAAATACATAGGCATAATTTGATGAGCTTCAACCATTCTTGTAAATACTGACTCAACTCTTTGTATTACTTCTGAGCTAGATCGTACACCCTACAAGTTTACAATCCCACGGGCTATATGAAATCCTCCATTAACTCATCAGCCAAGCCCCTTATCTGAGTTTGCCGCAATGATAGGAGTGTCTGATCTGGTATACCTCTATGAGAAGTAAGTATACAATGATCATCTGTAATTTGGGACAAGATCAATCCTGCATTGGCAAAACATGATTCGGGTAATGAATTGTCTAAAATGATGCCTTCTTCGGGTAATCATCTAACTCTCTTAGAGCCTATTTTAGTATTTTAAAACGTGCATCTTTCTCAAAACATGGTCTGAAGTCTGAAAATTCTATAGTCTAGTTTGTTCTGAGTCTGTTATGGTGTTTGTCTAATTTGATATCGTCATTCCAAGACTTGTAAGTCATATAAGCCATATCATATCATATCTTAATCCTTTCATTCGAAAACGTGTTATTGGATCACCAAAATATTTAATCAATATAAGAGAGTTCTCATTTCAAAATATGTAAAACTCATGCAAAATACTCCCTTTTCAGTACCTTAACATAGGGTGGTCATCTCTTTCATCAAACACATGTGATTTCTCCATTAGGACCCAAATCATTTATAAATTAATAAAACACCCTCTCATTGAATTATAAAATAATGCAATTTCATAATTGATAGTGAAACATTTAAAGTCAAGTTTTTAACCATTCGTATAAACACCCACAACACGTTAAGACAATGGATTTCATAACAAGAGAGGGGATTTCGTAAATCATGCTCTCATATAACTTCTTAAAACTCATAACATTCATACTCATGAATATAATTCAAGTTTAGGGAAAACCCCCATAGTTTAAACAAGATTTCATCATAATACGGTGTTCCCAATGCATGCTCTTTAACAATTTCAAAACTCATAATACGTACATACATATATACTCTAACGCTTGTAAAAACGTTAAATCTTATGACCATGAGATTTAGGATAGTCCTACATACCTTTTGAAGGATAAAAATCAAACAGAACGCAGAGAAATTGGACCCTCAAATCTTGAATTCCTCAAACCTAGGTAGTTTCTCCTTTCTTTTTTATGGAGAGATAATTAGGGATTTCAAAAAGGGGATATAATGATGTTATGTCATGAAAATAGATAAAAATAGGTTAATATAGTGTTTCGGGGACATTTATTAGTGAAAGGACTTCAATACCCCTCCTCCCAAGAAAACAAACCCAAAAATTAACGAATTTAAAGCATCGGCGCGTCGCGGAGGGTAATCTCCATGATGAGCTTCGCATTGTGCTGCTATTGCAGACCTTCACTGGTTCTCACAAAAATGTTCATAACTTTTTGCTCGGGTATCAAATTAAGGAAAAATTGAAGGCATTGGAAAGATAATTTAATTATTTACAATTTGATGGGTCTTGAGCTTCAAAATTTCACATATTGCAAAAGTTATACACGTTCAAATTTGACCCTTGTAGAATCGAATTCCAAAAATAGGTGGATAACAAAAGTTCTTAACTTCACTTCACTGTAAGTGTTTACTACGAACATTCTTCCCCTCAAAGAAACTTTTCACGCCAGGTTAATGTCCATGACACTTATTTTTATATAGAAATAATAGGATTCATGATTATACACGTAGAAATGACAGTTTGAATTTTATCCCAAAAATGCGGGGTGTTATAGAAATGCTGGAGCTCGAGATACAAGACATGATGAGGGTAATGATCTTGGTTGGAAAATTGAAAAGGGCGAAGGTTTCTCTAATAAAAGACCACTTTATCCTATCAAAAGCCTTTTCCAAGTCAATTTTGAGGATCATGTTGTCCATTCTGCCCTTTATTTTGGTAAAGTGGGTGATGAATTCCATGATAATGATGTCATTGTCAGAAGTTCTTAAGATAGTAAATTGGCCTGGATGGCACCAATAATTTGTTGTATTTTGGTGACCAGCTTGTAGATTATGTTACGGAGCCCAACTGGCCTATAGCTCTTAAATGTGTTTGGCATTGGCCACATTAGGGATCAGGAATAACAGAGTTTTATTCATTTTAGGGTCCATCTGATTGGTGTTGAAAGCATTTCTACAGAAGGATATGGTTTTTCCCCTACTATGTCCCAGTATTTCTGAAAGAAGAGGGGGTGGACTCCATTTGGGCCAGAGACTTTGCGAGGTTTGAAAAAGTTAATAGCCAACAAACTTAAAGTCCCTTAGGGGCTCATCCGAGGAAGTCTGAACTATTTAACTGGGATAGGATCCTATGCACCTTGTGCTTCCTATAGGAATGGGGATTAAAACTAAGTGATCTATGGTGTAAAGCTCATAGAAGAAGGAAGAGATGTGGGCTATGATATTAGATTGATCAGTTAACCAGTTGCCGTCATCCTTCTTGATAGAGTTGATTTTATTCGTCTTTCTCTTGTTGAGAGCGGAGGTATGGTAGAAACTAGTGTTATAATCTCTTTCATTGAGCCAAGTTATTCTGGACTTGGTTTTCTGAAACTCTTCCTCAAACTTTAGGAGGTCATCATATTGATGTAGGAGGTCTTTCTTAAGGTCTTGAAGGAAGGTGTTGTGAGAAAGATTAGGAGAATTCTGGATTCTATCTAGTCTAGCTAGAATTTTTTTCATTTTTTAGAAAATATTGCCAAAAGTAGAGACATTCTACTGAGAAGCTAGGGACTGAAGTTTCTGGATGGAATTGATAAGGGGAGAAGAGATAGGAGAGAAAACACTATTGAAAATATTGTAAAAAGTGGGGTAGCCACACCACATGGGCTTCATTCTAAAGGACCCCTGGGCCCTTGAGAGGAGAGTCTAATCAGCATAGGGTAGTGATTAGACTTAGTCCTAGGTAGGTGGGTGACACAATAAAAGTCACCCAAAGTAATTTACACTTGACTTGTTCGGAATGACCCTTACTAACACCACCAAAATAGTAACTTCACCTACTAAACCACCGAACCCACCACCAATGAACTCCATCATGGAGGGCAACACTATGTCAATTCAATCTTTCAGGCACATCCTTGCCGATAAAAAGATACACCTAAATAGCTGATACTACAAAAAGGACCAAATTAAGTTGGCCCACACAGATAATCCAGATGACCCCATTCTACTCACGGAGGCAGAAAGGGCGAGAATCTACCAGCCATAGAATCGATCTATTATTGTGAAGCTGAGTGGAAGGAAAATCTCACATCATTATCTCAGAACCAAGATAATCGAACTTTGGCAGCTAGATGAACCGTTTAACCTAATAGATCTAGGCTACGACTTCTTCATAGCAAAATTCAATAACGTGGAGAACTCCAATAAAGCTTTACACGGTGGATCATGGCTCATCTTAGAAAGCTTTCTTTCAGTGAGACAATAGGATCCAAACTTCACCCCTCAGAGTTCAACAATTACTCATTTGGCCATTTGGGTCCCTCTATTCTAATTAACCACTGAATTTTATGACAAATCAATACTTGAAAAAATCAGCAAGAAATTGGAAGCCCTTTTAAAGATAGATATTTGTACGTCAGCAACACTGAGGGGAAGATATGCACGAATTTGCATACAAGTCCCCTTAAATATCCCAATGATGAAATCAGTCACCATCGAGAACCATAAGCAAGAGATGGTTTATGAGGGTGAGGGTACACCATGCCCGAGCTGTGGGTTATTGGGTCACACGATTAAGATCTGTAAAAACCAAACTCCCAAACAACCAGTCGACTACATAACTTTGGAGCATGCGGGGGAGAAGGGAGAACCCTTGGAGGAAGACTTATGGAAGACCGTACCATTCAGGCGGAAAAAGTTACTGGAAAAGGGTAAGGCACTACTTAGCGAAACACTAGGTAAGTCTCTGAACAAAGTCATCACACAGGTAAAGTATTTCGACCCCCTTTCTAGTAAGTTTATCCCCTCTTCCGATTTGACGACCTCCTCTAAAAATAATTTAAGGAAAGGACGGTCAAGCCATTGGAGCCCTATCGGAGCTCCTAAGCATGACCTTGAGACCCAATATCAAAGAAAGATAACTACCCTGCCAAAGTTGGGTCCACTACCAACACTTCTTCCTAAAAAGCGTTGACTTCCCAATCTGCCATAAAAAGTACTAAGGTCAGTCCTAGCCAGATGGTAGTCACAGCTAACCCCCCCGATACCCCCTCAGGGTGTAACACACCATCCCATCAATCTAAGATAGAAGCCACCCGCTCCATCTCCCAAGAAAATATTTCATCAATAAAAAAAATCATAATTTTTCATCAATGGACATGGCGGCGGCGGTCGCATCCATTTACTCCCCTAATACCAACCAAACTACTAGTTTAAGTAATGAAACTAAAGATAATCAGCTAAACTTTCCACAAACTACTAGTCTCTTTGTTTCTACCATAACCAATGGACAACACAAATCCCCATCCACTATCGTTTCTGGTATTAGCCCCATTACCCTCGAAATATGTGCCAACATTATGGTTGGAGATTTGACTTCACAATTTCCCTATCAACTTGAACTCTATGATACGGAACCAACCAGTGGTGAAAATCATTCAGGATCCCTCTTACTTGGCAAATCTTATAAAGAAAGGGATAGATCATGTAGTTTTGAGTATGGAAAACCAAGCTTGGATAAATGCCAGGCTGTTGGGTCAGGCACAAGGGCACATGTACCAAATGTCATCTCTAGACTACAATGCCCTGATGATCCAGGACTTTCTCAGCCTCTCATTCTTTCCCACTCAGCCCTCTCCCTACCCCGGGTGAGCGTACAGTTCATCCCTTAGACTCCCCAGGGACCACTGTCACAACCAGTGAACACAACTTTGTGAGAAGACCTAGAAAAGGTAAAAAAAAAATACACCTTTGGACTCATTAATTAAATGCAACAAAAAATTAGAGGACATGCTAGAAGGCTTTGTGGAACCAAAAGCACAAGTGCCAGTTCTAGAAAACACCTTCCTGAAGTAGTTCAAAAAACTTACCAGAGAAGCTATTATAGTATGCTACCTTATGAACCTAAGGAAATACTCATTGATGCTGAGGGAGGAGAACGACCAGACCCCTTTGGAAGTGAAATTGGAGACCATAGAACTCAAGGAATCCCCATCCTACCTAGGGAAGAGGAAGGAATCAAATCCAACCCCACCCAACTAACTTCCCATGCTGAACTTTATCATTTGGAATGTTAGAGGGCCAAATAGTGCCAATTTACACTGCACAGCTATGGTGAAGCTTCATAAGCCTTCCATGCTTATTTTGTTAGAAACAAAGACGGTTGACCATAAAAGGATCACTAAGACCTAGGGTTTGATCACCAGCTCCAAGATGCTGCCAATGGTCAATCTGGAGAGAAAATAATTATGTGAAAAGCTGACACCCTCAATCTTGAGGACATCTCCATTACCCCCCCCCCCCAAGGCATCCGTGCCATGATCAAGGTACTTTTCTCTTCTCATAACTGGCTCCTCTTAGCCATCTATGGTAGTACTGATTTCAATTCCAGGAGTAATCTCTGGGACAGCCTCATAAGAATGTTCCAAAACTTCTTTGGAGATTGTTTTATTGAAGGGGAATTCGATGAAGTCCTTCAAGCCAAAGAAAAACTAGGAGGAAATAGCATAAACAATAAGAGAGCTGATTTCTTAAAAGTTAGACTTTACAATAGTAGTTTAAAGTTAAAAATAGAGTTGGAATTGTGTTTGGTCATAATATTTTCAAAAATATTTTAAACTTTGAATGTACTACTTTGTATAAAGTAATTAAAAAAAATGAGACCAAATTTTCAAAAAATTGCAAAAATATATTTTCGAAATGTGTTTTTATTTTTATGATCAAATAAGTATTTCAAAATAGAATAAAAATATATTTCAAAATATTATAAATAATATTTATGACCAAATGCATACTAAATAGAAGTTTGAAAATTTCATAACCAAAAAATTTGACATGTTAATGATAAAATAACATTTTTGATAAATAATAATGTATGAAATACGACATCTTTAGACTGATCATAATGTGTAATACCAATTGACATGAAAACATCTTCTATTATCAAAATGTACAAGATAACAATTTTAATAAAATTGAAAAGGAAGGACAAAATATATCTTGGAAAAGTATAATGGTGTGGGGCCTTAGACGTCAGAAATTATATATAAAAAGGTAGGAACATAAAGTGTGATTGAAACAACGTCATTTGACTTTTTTCGTCAATGTGGATAAGGGTACAACTTTTGATGGCACAACTTACAAGACATTTTAGCATTAAACCCAATAAGAATGTATGCAATGACCAAACTGCCCAGCTTTTTTAAAATGGCAAGAAACTGAAACTGAAACTGAAACTGTTACTTTTATTATATAGAAAAGAAATAATAATAATGCTGGGATGAGAGAACCTCTTTTTACCGGAGAAACTGAAAAAAAGAAGCTCAGATTGACAAAAAGAATTATTGCACTCTGATGGTCAACTAAGACTTATTAAACAAGTTTTAAGGTTTTTTTAGGTTGATCTTGAGCCATTATCCAAGCATGAATACCTTTGTTTAATAGATTTTTTTTTATGTAAAAAATCTCAAATTCAGAATATTCCGCTGAAAATCCTTTTTCTTCTAGTCTAGTATAATTAGTTAATTACCCTTTATTTGCTATTAAAAGATAGATCCTCGACAAATAAAAATAAAGAATGACGAAGATATAAATGAGGTTGTAGCGTTCGTTCGATGTAAAATTTTATGGCAAACAGATAATTATATACAAAATATACTCATTTTCACAGCGACTTAATTTGCATGTCCTTAAAAAATAGAAACAAGAAAATTATGTTATAAATATATTACCATATATAGTGAATGTTTAAATTATGTTATAAATATATTACCATATATAGTGAATGTCTACTTTACCATATATAATAAATGTCTATTTATGGAAAAGTAAGAAACCTAAGGTTAGTTTCCTCTATAAATAAATGGGTTTTCCTTCATTGTAATTCACCCATCAAAAATTTCCATGAGAAATAAAGAAGTCCCCTCTCTTCTCTCTCTATTCTTCTTGTATTTACTTTATATTTCATAACACGTTATCATCATGAGACTCTGCCAAACAAGATGAGATTATAAATCTAAAGGTAATTCAAGGTTAGTAAATTCCTTATGTTATTTATCTTTTGTTACTAATGATTGATTATTGTTGTATTTGAGAAAAAATAATTGGTTTGGAACCACTTATGCTTTGTATTTGTTCATGAAGAATAATATTGTAAGATATATGATGATGAATTTAAGTCTCATCTTATTAAGAGGGTAAGATATTGGGTTAAAAATTTCAATGCACCATGATGATAAGATATTGGGTTCAAGTCCCATCGAGTTATAGCCTAAGAAACATGTCCCGTTGATATGCTCTATTCCAATAGAATATGGTAGCAATATATGATGAATCTTAAAGTTGACAACTTGCTCCATTCTTGAAAGGAATGTGGTAGCAGTGCATAATATGTCTGAAAGAAGACAAGTGATTGAACGCACGAATATAAGCGTGAAGGGACAATATGATAATAATCATCAAAAGTGATAGTATTTTCACACGCTTATTATGATTAGTAGATATGTTAGACAAAATTTCTCTACAACATATGTATGCTTCGATTTGCTCATGAATTAGCAATATCTTAAAAGAGGCGATAAACTATCATAATTTGATAGGCTTAAGGCACGATTATATTTCATTTCTGGGGAATGAGAAGATTATTAATGCAAACGTGCCCTCGATTGTGATAGTATCGCAACTCACCTCCGAAAGAGGCTGAATAATTAAGAAGAATTGTTTTAAAATCTACTTCTAAAGTAGTAAATCTGAAATTTATTTATATAATAGTAAATCTGAAATTTACTAAAGAAAAAAGTACATGTCATGGTAAACTTGGAGTTTACTGGTATAAAAGTTCATAAATTGACATGAACGATTGCGACATCCTAAAAATGAGCATAGTGAATATGAAACATATATTGAAGAAATAGAAAATTCTGCATGAACTTTTAATGTTGCTTGTTCTCATGATAAGTTGGTTGGACCAATCAATGTTGGGATTCGATTCCTCAAAATCTGAAAAGTATAAAAGGTAAATATGGGCCCGTTTACCTGCCATGTGATCTATTAAATGCATAGATATAAGATGATGACATGTAAGTTTATTGTCAACCTACAGTTTGACATTCATAAAGTTGTTTGCTCAATATAAATTGAGTTAAGAGCATAATTTTCATATTGTGTAATCAAAGCAATTCATCTTGATAATGCTAGTTAAGTTGGTGTTAAATGCCTTCGATAAATAGATGAACCATTGCTAATGAGAAAAAAGGTTCATGTGTTGGTTTGAAATATTATATGCAAAAGTACTTGTATGCATCAAACCAATAATTATGATTTATTCCCCCTCAAAGTTAGTTTTGAGTCAGGAACTACACGTTGTCCATCTAATAGTTTTAATGTGCGGTATATGATTAATAAATATACCCTGACACACAAAGATGGATTCCTCAAAGAAGATGGAGGATGTATGTTAGTTTTCCTAACATAAGGGAGAGATTATAAGCAGTTATGAAGTATGTTAGGAATTATCATCAGATCCTTATTCAAAAGATAGTTCAAGTCAAATGCTGAAAGCATCTCATATTTAAGCTGCAAGTGCTCCTATTTGGTGTTCCTAAAGGACAAAGTCTATGCATGCGTGGGACATGATAGACCAATCAATTCTAAATAAAATAATTCTTGAAAAGGATAAGGAGCAAATAATCATAATCAGAAGGCAATGTGCTCTTGAAGAGCCTACGACATAACACTTCATGAAATCTCATGAGAGGTTCAGGTACCTAACTAATGAAGTGATGAGATATCAAAATATTATGTCACATTGAGAACTGATACAGAATGACATATCACCAATGAGATCTTTGATACAATATTGACTTAATATTGTGAAAGATTATGGGAATTCGAATTCTACGTTTATTTAAAAATGCTGACGTAGAAACATTTATCAAGTGACATGAAAGGATGCATCTTGGTACGCATAAAAATTATTTGATTTGCAATACAAACATTTGAAGATGTCACTCATGAAATGTTGAATATTGTCACTTGACAAAATTTACATAAAAACTTTTTTTAAGGATTCAAAATGTTAGAAACATATAAAAGTTTTTGGGAAACTTATCTATAATCTTTATATTGCATAAATTTATAGCTTGAGAATTATTGGAACTCTTGGAGAGTTTTCAAAAGCAATAGATTATTTGCTGAAATGAGAAATATATCAATTTGAATTTGTTATGAAGTACCATATCTTAGTTCAGTTGGTGTACTCATGTATCTTGCAAATACTACAAGGTCTGATATAACCTTTTTCAGTTAATTTGTTAGCAAGGTATAGTTCTGCTCCTACTAAGAGACACCGAAATGGGATCAACATGATTTTATTTTGTAGTCCCAATCTTGTTGATTATGCTAATGTTGGGTATTTATTTAACCCGTATAAATCTCGATCTCAAACATGCAATGTGTTCACATGTGGGGATACTGTCATATCTTGGATATATACAAAGTAGTTTATCGTAGCCACTTCATCGAACCACACTGAGATAATAGCTATTCATGAAGCAAGTCGAGAGTGTGTGTGGTGGAGGTTTACGATACATCTCATTCGCGAAAAATATGATTTGAAATGTTACAAGTACCCGTGATTTTTTATGAGGATAATGCAACATGCACAACACAACTTAAGGGAGGACTCAAGGAGATAGAACGAAACACATTTCGCCAAAACTTTTCTATACACACGAGCTACAAAAGAATGGTGATATTAACGTGCAACATATTCGTTCAAGTGACAATGTGGTTGATTTATTCATCAAATCTCCTCCAATTGCAACTTTCAAGAAGATGGTGCACAAGATCGGGATGCAAAGGTTTAAGGATGTTCTGATTAGGGGGAGTTAATACGCGTTGTACTCTTTTTTCCTTACGAGATTCTGTCCCACTGAATTTTCTTTGTAAGATTTTTAATGAGGCAACCTATATGCATATTGTTAGAGATATGTACTCGTTTTCCTTCACTAAATTTTTTTTTACTGAGTTTTTTTCTAGTAAGGTTTTAACAAAACACATTATCTATCAATTAGACATTCAAGGAGAAGTGTTATAAATATATTACCATATATAGTGAATGTCTACTTCACCATATATAGTGAATGTCTATTTATGGAAAAGTTAGAAATCCAAAGGTTAATTTTTTCCTATAAATAAAGGAATTTTCCTTCATTGTAATTCACTCATTCAAAAATCCCTCGAGAAATAATAATCACTATCTTTTCTCTCTTTATTTTTCTTCTTTTTTCTTTATATTTCATAACAAATTATATATAGATGCTAAATTTTTTAACCAATTTTGCACGTGCACCAGACAATTTACACCTAATAATTTTAGAATAATATCTTTTATTTATACATCGAACTTAAAAAACTAAGGAAACTTAGATTTAGATGATACACACTTACCTCCGTACTGAAAACACTCTTAATAGCAGTTGTGTATTTGAACCTGAGCTGAAATAATACTGTGTGTGGAGAAAACAAGGATATGGGTATGGTTACACACTCAACAATATAGCTCTAGTTCACTTTCTCCTATATTAGAAACCACAGTGTGACAGGTGAAGCAGGGAGGAGTCCATTGAGATCCCTGCTTGCTCCATGATTTTATTATATCATTCTTAATTAATTATTATATAATATTTAAATATTAAAAAATTAATAATATTTAAAAAAAATAAAATAGACATTTATGACATGTCTGCTTCAACTGCTTCAATCATAATTTTAATATATCACTCCTAATATATTATTATAAGTACATTAAAAAATTAATAATATTTAATAAAAATATAAAATAGACGTAAAATAGTAAATTACCTCATGATGTTTAGAATTAATTTGTCATCTTATATGAGGTCTACTTAAACTTTTTTCATAAGTATTTTTATAGCATCAATTCCAATTAGTTATTACGTGTCATTTAAGATATGCCTACTTTGCTACTTTAATCTTGGTATTTGGTTGACATCAAAATTTTATCAGAGTCGCTTAAATTAAAATAGAAGAAAAATTATTATAAATTATAATAATTAAAAACTTAAATTATTTTTAAAATATAATTAACTATCAATGCCACAAAAATTTGAACAGGGAAAGTATTATAAATTAGCTAACAACTTAAAATAGTGCATTATAATTTCAAAAAGGTATTATAAATTACAATAATTAAGAACTTATAATATCTAAAAAATAATTAATCTGTAATATATTTTAAAAAATAATTATTTATAAATTACACAAAAAGTTCTATAAATTGCAATAGTTAACAACTTAAAATATTTAAAAAATAATTAATTTGTTATATATTTTAAAAAAATACGTACAAAAATATATTAATCACGATAATTAACAACTAAAAAAATTAAAAATATAAAATATTTGATTGACTCTCGAAATCTTATGAGTGTCACGTTAACAACTTAAATTATCAACTAAATAAATGAAGGTTTTAATCAAATGATAAATTACACATAACGTGAAATTTTTAAATATCAACATTGAGCCTGTGTGTAGCACGGCGTGGTCACCTAGTACTATATAGGCGTGAGTAGGGTGGCTAAAATGAGGCAGCTGGCGGTCGACATACCTTCTTACAGCTGCTTGCTTGTTCCGTAATTTTACTATATCACCCCTAATTAATTATTATATGATATTTACATATTAAAAATTAATAAAATTTAATTTTAAAAAAAGTAAAATAGATATTTATAACATATCTGTTTCAGCTGTTTCAACCGTAATTTTACTATATCACCCCTAAGTAATTATTATAAGTCATCTAAGTATTAAAAAATTAATAATATTTAATAAAAAAATTAAAATAATATAAAATTATAAATTAACTCTTGATGTTTTAAATTAATTTGACATCTTATATGAGTCCCGCGTAAAATATCACCCCTAATTAATTATTATATGATATTTACGTATTAAAAAATTGATAAAATTTAATTTTATAAAATAAGTAAAACAAATATTTATGACATATCTGTTTCAGCTGTTTTAACCGTAATTTTACTATATCACCCTAAATAATTATTATAAGTCATCTAAGTATTAAAAAATTAATAATAGTTAATAAAAATATAAAAAAATATAAAATGATAAATTAACTCGTGATGTTTTAAATTAATTTGACATCTTATATGAGGCTTACTTAAAATATCACCCCTAATTAATTATTATATGACAGTTACGTATTAAAATATTAATAAAATTTAATTTTAACAAAATTAAAACAGATATTTATGACATGTCTGCTTCAGCTGATTCAACCGCAATTTTACTATATCACCCCTAAGTAATTATTATAAGTCATCTAAGTATTAAAAAATTAATAATATTAAATTTAAAAAGGTAAAATAAATATAAAATGATAAATTAACTCTTGATGTTTTAAATTAATTTGACATCTTATATGAGACCCACTTAAAAAAAATTCACAAATATGTTTTATATCAATTTTGTTATATCACTTCTAATTAGTTATTATGAGTCATTCAAAGCGTGTCAATTTCGCTACTTCAATAGTGATATTTGATTGACTCTCGAAATTATGCCAGTGTCGCTTAAATTGAATAAAAAAAAATATTGTTAATTACAATAATTAAAAAATTAAATTACTTTTAAAATATAAATTGACTATTGATATCACAAAAGTTTGAACAAGAATAGTATTATAAATTACAATAGCAAACAAATTAAAATAATAAATTACAATGTCGAAAAAGTATTATAGATTACAATAGCTAATAGCTTAAAAAATCTTAAAATATATTAAAAATATAATTAATTATCTAATTTTATTTATGTCACATAAATTAAGATAAAAAATAATATATCACGGACCTTCGGAACCTAGTTATTTATAAGTGAGAGTAAAAACAATTTAAAATGTCTTAGATTTGAACTCGCATGCTATAGTACTCTACCCGATTAAAATTTATACGAATTCGGTGTATATATCAAGCTAATAAATGCATATCATATGTTTGAATTTAGAGTTTATGTTGCTTAATCATGATTAATTTACATATATTTTACTTAATTTAATTACTTAATCATGATAAAGAGTATTAATTTGGTGTATACACCAGGTGCGTGTAAATTTTTGCCTACTCTACCCTCTTTGGGTTGATTTTTTTTCAACCAACATAAATCGCGACAGTTTGAAGGTTAATTATAGAAAATTTTGATATTTTATATAATTACTGAAAATTTTAATTTTAGGTTTGTTAAGATGCATAATTAATTTGCTCTTGATAATTCAACAAAGATGTATTTTTTTTTATAAAAATACATAATTAGCTTTCAATATATTGTTTTTAATTTTATCTCGGTCGAGATACATAATACATTCAACGAATATATATATTTTTTCTTATAAAGATACATAATTATATATTTTTTTATTTTAAATTTATCGAGATACATAATTAGCTCCCAAATACATCTAAGATACATTATACGAAGATACATTTTTCTTGTAAAGATACATAATTAACTTTTGATACATTTTTTCAATTTTAAATTTGTCGAAATATATAATTAGCTCCCCAATATATTTAAGACTAAAGGTGCATGGCCCGTGTCAGCACAGGCCCAACACTATAGACATCTTTTAGCACCAATATTTTGATATTGATGAGATACAAATATAAATGTACACTGATTTAAAACGATAATTTTTTAAATAATAACTCTTTGACGGTACTCGCTAAGGAGTGAAGTTTTATAAGATAGTTATTTTCCACATGATAAAAAAGTGTGATGTATCGTGTAGTCAGGTTATTTTAATTGTTTGATGATAAGATTGAGATATGTTACGAAATATAGAAAAGATGTAGAACTAATATTCATAGGATTATTTCATATAAAAACTGAAATAAAAGATACTTCAATTAACAACAAAGTCTTGGATCATCTTCTCAAAGATGATTATGGTTGAAGTACCTGCAACAAACATGTCATAAACACATATTTTTCTTGTTTTAATTAAATATTATTGATTTTATAATACATAAATGACTTATAATAATTAATTAGGGGTGATATAGTAAAATTACGGCGCAACTCTTGAAGCAGCCATGTCGAAACTAATGTTTTAATTAAATATTATGAATTTTTAATACATAAATGACTTATAATAATTAATTAGGGGTGATACAGTAAAATCACAGTTGAAGGAGGTCAACTTAATTTAATACATCATGAGTTAATTTATAATTTTATGTCTATTTTTGTTTTAAAAAAATATGATCAAATTTTTAACACTTAGATGACTCATAATAATTAATTATAAGCGATATTTAGAAAAATTATGGTTGAAGCAGCTACAACAGACATGTCATCTATTTTTTAATTAAATATTATTAATTTTTTAATACATAAATAATTTATTATGATTAATTAGGAATGATATGGTAAAATCATGATTAAAGAAGCTGAAACAAACATCATAAATATCAATTTCTGATTAAAAATTATTAATTCTAATATATAAATGACCTATAATAATTAATTAGGGGTAATATAGTAAAAAATATTATTAATTCTAATGTATAAATGACTTATAATAATTAATTTAGGAAATATAATAAATCACGGAGCAATTAGAGATAATATAGGCAAACATATTATCTATTTTTTAAATTAAATATTATTAATTTTTTTAATGCATAAATAACTTATAATAATTAATTTGGGATGATATAGTAAAATCACAGTTAAAGCAGCTGAAACAAATATCATAAATATCTATTTTTTAATTAAATATTGTTAATTCTAATATATAAAAGACATATAATAATTAATTAGGGGCAATATAATAAAAAAAAATATTAATTCTAATATATAAATGACTTATAATAATTAATTAGGATAATATAATAAATCACGGAGCAATTAGGGGTAATATAGGCAGACATGTCATCCATTTTTTTAATTAAATATTATTAATTTTTTTATACATAAATGACTTATAATAATTAGTTAGAGATGATATAGTAAAATCATGGTTAAAACAGCTGAAACAAACGTCATAAATATCTATTTTTTTAATTAAATATTATTAATTCTAATATATAAATGACCTATAATAATTAATTAGGGGTAATATAATAAAAAATATTATTAATTCAAATATATAAATAACTTATAATAATTAATTAGAGGTAATATAGTAAATTACGGAGCAATTAGGGATAATATAGATGAAGCACTGGTCGAAACCATAGACAGACATGTCATCTAATTTTTTTTATCAAATATTATTAATTTTTTAATACATAAATGACTTATGATAATTAATTAGGGATGATATAGTAAAATCACAGTTAAAACAGCTAAAACAAACGTCATAAATATCTATTTTTTTAATTAAATAATATTAATTCTAATATATAAATGATTTATAATAATTAATTAAAGTAATATAATAAAAAAATATTATTAATTCTAATATATAAATGACTTATAATAATTAATTAGGGGTAAAATAGTAAATCACGGAATAATTAGGGGTAATATAGTAAATGCTGAAGCAACTGATTTTTAATTAAATATTATTAATTTTTTAATACATAAATAACTTATAATAATTAATCAGGGATGATATAGTAAAATCACTGTTAAAGCAGCTGAAACAAACATCATAAATATCTATTTTTTAATTAAATATTGTTAATTCTAATATATAAATGATTTATAATAATTAATTAGGGTAATATAGTAAAAAAATATTATTAATTATAATATATAAATGACTTATAATAATTAATTAGGGGTGATATAATAAATCATGGAGCAGTTAGGGGTAATATAGATAGATATATCATCAATTTTTTAATTAAATATTATTAATTTTTTAATATATAAGTGATTTATAATAATTAATTAGGGCTGATATAATAAAATCAAGATTAAAGCAGTTGAAACAACGTTATAAATACCTTTTTTTAATTAAATATTATTAATTTTAATATATAAATAAATTATAATAATTAATTAATTCTAATATATAAATGACTTATAATAATTAATTAGGGATAATATAATAAAAAATATTATTTATTCTAATATATAAATAAATTATAATAATTAATTAGAAATAATATAGTAAATCATGGAATAATTAGGGATATTAAGTAATTGATGAAGCACTGATCGAAATCAGTGCTTCTATTATATAGAAAAAGATACTTAATTAATTAAAATTTATAATTATTTTATAAGAATAATTTTTTTTATAAATATGATAAGTTAAAACGTATATTTATGCTATTTTTTTTCTTTTAAACTTATTTTAAAAGCTTCCACCATTTTCAAAAATGATCGATGTATATCATCCGAACAATTTATTCTTGTCATTATTATTGTTGTTGTTCTAAACTTTTTTTTTTTCGACGTTATACTAAACTATTCTAAATTTATAAATTGTGTGAGCACCCCACCCCAAAGCGGATTCAAGATTCGAAATTTTGGGTGTCACTTATTTTGAATAATAACGTATACTTCATACGATATTTTAGGATAGTAAAATCAATATTCAAAGAGTAAACTATAATTAAATATATCTAACAAGTGTTAGTATTACATGAAGTATTACCTAATTGGTATCATCAAGTTCTTTGTAAAGAAGAGGTCATGGGTTCTATTATTTGTAGCCACACTATGTTTTTTTAAGAGAAAAAAGACAAGTGCTAAAAATTATTCTAAAAATATAGTGCAGGGTTTAACCAACATTGTTGGAGTTAAACCAAATAATTTCGACCACTTATACCCAGGGGCGAAGCCAGCCCTTTGGAGGGGGTTCGTCCGAACCCGCTTCGACAAAAAAATATATCATTTATACATGATTAAAATTAGTTTTTATGTCTCTATAGTAGATGTTGAACCCCTTTGACTGGGTTTTCTTCAAATATTGAAATCCCTGAGTTGAAATCCTAACTCTGCCTTTGCTTACGCTATTAGTCCCTTCGATATTGTGGATGTCAAACATAATATTTATACATTAACTGATACATATATACATAAATATACAAGATTTTATCCGAAAAGTACAGATACCGTGCCATCCCATATCTTTTAAATAGATCCGCCCCTGCCCCACCCCACCTCTCCCACTCCAACCAGAAAAAAAAGAAGGAAAGATACATGCAGATAAATACATGTTTTCCAGTTGAAGGAAGGGAGAACACGTGTTTTCCATTCTATAATTCTTGGAGTAACAGATATTGACACCTTTTTATTTTTGGAGAATCCTTTTAATAATATTAAAAATACTTTACTATTGTCTGTCATTACTCCCTCCGACCATTTTTATGTTCACCTTATTTTTTTTTATTTTACAACTATTTAATTATATTATTACTATTTTATTTTTATTGAATTTCACTTAATAATAAAAAATAATTAAAAAATAAATATTAAAGTAATTTGAAAAGAGACAATATTATAAACTTTACAAAGTCATCATTTATTTCTTAAATTCTTTATCTGATAAAAAACGACACATAAAATAAGATGGAGGAAATAATATTTTTTTGATTATGTACTCTATTTTAAGAAAATATGAAAAATTTGAAACATGTAATTTAAAATAATTTAAAATATTTATGTGACTGTAATTATTGCATTAAGAATAAAAAAATAAAATTAATTTTTTATCTAATTACAATAAGATAATAATTTTTTGAGATAAATTTTAAAAAATATCATATAAAATAAAACGAGTATTAAACCTTTTCAATGGTTAAGTTGTTGGGAGATGTTCTCCAATAAGGAATAAATGGATAACATTCAATCTTCGCCTGTCGCTTTACCACAAAATATTCATCATAAAATGTTCATTCAAAATATAGTGACTACGATAGAGGTTGCGAATTTCAATAATAATAATAATAATAATAGTAATAATAATAATAATAATAATAATAATAATAATAATAAATGGAGAAAATATTATTCTTATTATTTTTGGAAACAAATTTTAATTCGTCAATTTACATTCTTTCCTTTTTTAACCCATTTCAAAATGATAATGTTGTCTTTTCATATCTAATATCAAAATTTCTTAATGTATTTTAATTACTTATTCCGTTTTAAAAAAAATAATATATTTTAATTTATTAGAAAGTTTAAGAAAATAAAAAAATTAAATTTTATAATTAGATATACTCTCTCCGATTTTGTATAATCTAATTTTCTTTTTGATTCATAATCATGTTCGAAAAAGAATGTCACATTTTTTTATTTAACTAGTTTAGAATATATGCGTTGAACATGTATATAACATTAGTAATTATTAATTTATATAAAAAAAATATTGTGTATATATTATATTATTAAGTATAAAACTTGTAAACTAGCGTCAAATATAATACGAATAAAAAAATTATTACCTCTTTACCAACTAATATCACAATTTTGCGTGTACCTTCATATAGTTAAAAACCTTCATGCTTTTAATACTCCTTCCTTCCTAAATACTTTATCATTATAAGGCACTATTCACCCCCGTTTCCCACCCCCACCCCCGAGCTATAGCCAAAGTTAATATGACAATCTTAATTTTACAGGAGTTCTATTACTATTTTAAACTCAATTTTACTGTATTGTTGTCCACCTTTTGTACCTACGTGACATTTTTTGTGCTTACATGACACTTTTTATGACACACCTTAATTGCAAGTTTTTTTAGGTCAAGTAAGCACAAAACGTCGACAATAATATAATAAAATTAAATTTGGGGGAGTGGGGAGATGGATGGGTGGATCGGGTCAAGTCGGGTCGATCCATATGGGCGACCCATGACCCATAATCCAACATCTCCCACGCCGCATATGGTGGA
The DNA here is from genome assembly GCF_002878395.1 of Capsicum annuum. NCBI lineage: Eukaryota > Viridiplantae > Streptophyta > Magnoliopsida > Solanales > Solanaceae > Capsicum > Capsicum annuum. The sequence continues at coordinate 206,282,665 of NC_061111.1, read as the reverse complement.
CAAGACCCGAGCCAATACTATATCAACAAGACACCAATTCATGCTACAAATAGTTTGTGCGACCTGCGAGCATCACGAGCTTTACCTTTAAGGTTTTATAAGCGACATTTAGGAATTCAATCACACGTGGAAAGAATTCTCTACTAATATGAGGATACAAATACTCACAATACCGCAGACATTATTCACTACTTTAGTAGTTGCTTATCCGATCCCTCATCCTCTTAAAAAGGTGAACTCGAGTTCATGGTTAACTTTATATACACAATTACACTTGACTCTTTTATGGTTAGTGTAATAGTCGGTTTGTGTAAACAAGTTAAAATATTCATTTTAATCATCTTTCCTTTCAACTCGAATCTATCTGTTTCAATCAACTGCTTTCTTAGAGATGCACCGCATTACCGATCTCTCATGACTATTAGTAACATGCTAAAGTAACAATACCGACCAAAACTTTAAGAAACAGCTAAAGGTCTAAGGGTACTTCAATGAAAAACTAAAATAACTTTGAGGGTCTCACACAATGAAGAAGGAGAGATTCATTCTTTCATTAACCCATTGGTCGCTAAGCATACGTGGTATGAAACATGTGCTACGAAATTCCCACCTTATATTGATGTGTGTGTCTTATTCTTTTAACTATTAAACATCGTACAAATCTAGGTCTAGACACTTCTAAATGTCTAACCTGAGTTTCTTTCTTTAATAATCCTCAAATCCATATTCTTAAAGAAACTCACACCTGACTTCACAAACCAAGTCATTATCTTATGGTGGAACTTTTCTTTTCATGTTTCTCGACGTAAGAGGCGATTGCTCGTGTGTGAGAGCCAATATCGTGACTTGTTCGACACACTTTATTAATAAAACACGTTTTCACATGTATATGAGATTGAACATAAATTCAAGATTCTTATATTGATAATAATTATAATCAAGTCATCTACAATACATAAACATAATCATATCCTACGTAATCCTAGAGCCATAACATGTTTCTCAAACAAGTCTCTAGATATCGCCTTAATAAAGGGATCAACTATCATTTCTCGTGTAGGAATGTATTGTAAATTTATTTCCCCGCTTACTACTATGTCTTTTAGAAATTTATACTTAATATCAATGTGTTTGGTTTTGCTGTGATATTTAGGATCCTTCGTATATGTGATAGCCGCTTGACTGTCACAATATAAAATCATAGGACCTTTAGAATTCTTTGCGATGTTTAAATGCTCAAAGAATTTTTTCAACCAAACAACTTCTTGTACTACAGATGCATAAGCCAGAAATTTGGATTTCATAGTTGACAAGGCTGTGCAAGTTGTTTCTTAAATTTCCACGAAATTGCACCACCATTTAGCAAGAAGGCATAACCAAAAGTTGATTTTCTATCATACCGGTCACCAACCCAATCAACATATGTATAACCTCTTATGGATAAATCGAATCCACTATAGCATAGTGAATAATCAGCAGTTTTCTTCAGGTATCGAAAAATTCTCTTTACTGCTTTCCAATGATCTCTTCTAGGATTGGATTGATACCTGCTAACTACACCTACGGCATAACAAATGTCTAGATGAGTACATAGCATACATCAAACTCCCAATTGCACTGAAATATGGTACTCGAGACATGTTTTCTTTTTCTTTTTCAGTCTTTGAACACATTTCAAGGCTTGAAGTGTCACCTCTTGCTATAGAAGTATCTATGAATTTGCAACTATTCATTCGAAAACGTTCCAAAATTTTTATTATATATGTTTCTTGAGATAGACTCAAATTTTTTTGAAATGGTCTCTTTGGATTTTAACACCCAATATATAGTCTGCTTCACCCATATCTTTCATGTCAAATGACTTTGAAAGTCATGACTTAACATTTTTTACGTATTTCAAATTATTTCTAGCTAATAAAATATCATCCACGTAAAGCGAAAGAATCACAAACATTTCATTAGACTTTTTTACATAGATGCAATGGTCTTCATCGATCATGGTGAAATCAAATGAAATCACTTCCTTATGAAATCTTAGGTACCACTGCCTTGAAGACTGCTTAAGGCCATATATTGATCTATTTAATTTACAAACCTTCTTTTCTTGGCCTTTAACAACGAAACCAACAGGTTGTTCCATGTAGATTTCCTCATTTAGTTCTCCATTGAGAAAAGCAGTCTTCACGTTCATTTGATGTAATTCTAAATCTAAACGTGCAACTATAGCTAAAAGTGATCGAATTGAGGTAAATTTCACAATTGGTGAAAAAGTTTCCTCGTAATTATCATGCCCCTAAACTGATCGAGGTGGAGAAGGATACGTATAAGAACACATTATACAAATGACTTGTGCTAAGTAAATGAGTCACTATACATACAATCGTAATGAGGAGCTATATATAAGTCACACTATCCAACTATTCACACTACCGCAATCAACAATTGAAACTATAGTTACGTATGACAACTTTAGATTTTCTACGAAGCCTCTAATAGAATCTATAACAGTACAGTTCTAGATGGTCGAGATAGGTCCCCAACATACCCAAACTATAATAAGAAGTACGACCAAGAGTACTATGAGATCTCATCTCTTGATAAGAATGGAGCTTACCAACTGCTTCGCTGAATACTTAGCAACTACCTAATGTGAAGGTCGACTAACTTGTATACCTGACCCTGCTTTGTAAAATATAGTGCCCCCAAATTAAGGGACGTTAGTACATATACAACATGTACTAGTATGTAAAGCAGAAAAAATAACAAGTAGACATACAAGGAAGCTCAATGAATCAAAACAACATGAGCAAGTATAGACAACTGAGTACTAGAAACTCTAGTCTTAAACTACAACTTATGAGCATACAAATTATAGGTACATAATATGAACTAAAACCTATGCATTTGTCTTAATAACCTATTGTATAACGTCTTACGAGTTATTAATTCTTATGAAATGCCTAGTAATTTGCCTAGGTAATTTCTTACAACTGCCTCTATTACAAATGACCACATGATGGCTTACCAAAGGAAATCTAAGGCAAGTATAAAGCTGTAACGACCCGAAAATGCCTCCCGGGATGTCACACGGTGCCTAGGGTTTCAAGTGACCCCAAGCTAACCCTACTATTGGTAAAACTCATAAGCAACTGAATAAAATGCAATAAATCTGAAAGAATAAGGTGGAAGAGAACTCTAATACAAATTTGCCCAATACAAAACTGAAGTCACAAGGTTACAACTCTGCTTTAATAATAAAACTGAGACTCAATACATCAAATCCTACCGACTATCTATGAAGCCTCTACTAGTACTGACCATGGGTAGCTAGGTCATGACTCCCAACCACCCCAAACTCAATACGACTGAATAAGGAAAATACAACACTTTTCTATTATATCACCGGCTTGTGGCCCTGAATCAAAAGGACCCATCACCTGATGGCTAGAAGCTGCGAACTGATTGGACGTGGTACATGTGCTACAATCTTGTACCTACATTATGAGACAATGTAGCAGATAGACGTATATGTAGATCAGTACTTTGAGGATGTACTGAGTATGTGGGGGCGAATGCATATGTATAAAATAGTAACGATATTTTCTTCAATCAAATCATGTATGCATAATGAGATGACTCACATGGCTTGAACAAGTATAAAATGTAAAGGTCATAAATCATGTAGGATGAAGTATGTAACACAATATCGTGATTCATCATTATTTAACTTCAAAATCGAAAACCTTCTCTTACTCTCAATGCCCAAAGGCTAAGGGATTTCAAACCACACTTTCAAGTCATGCATATATCTCAAGAGGGTAAAAGTTTATTAATGCTCAACACTTCACAATCATTTAGAAACTCATATACATGGAATTCGAAATCATAAAACTTGAAAACATACTTGAAGACATTTCATTCACTTTAGAAAATATCTCATCTCAAATCAGTACCTTGATTAGGGAATATCTTTGCAATTCAACCATTTAGGAAAATAGTTTATAGGGAAGGAAAATAAGTATTTAATTTCGAGTTCGAAAGGCAGGGGAGGTTCTTGTAACTGACATAAACCATGCGAGCTACATGGATTCCAACGTTTTGTCCTCCTAAGGAAGAGACCCTACATTGGGAGGAGCGTCATACTCTTGCCAAGGAGTATAACCTAGGTCTAGTGATCACTAAACGAAACTCGGCCTAGGGCCCACTCATAATAATAATAAAATCAGCCTCAGGCTCACATCCTATGGTGGCACGTAGTTTTGGGGGTAAGAAACCGTAGTAACTTACCCGCTCAATGCTAAATACTACTCCCTTTAGATTATCTGCGCTCATCTCATAAAAATCCAATTTTAGAATAATCACATGGTTCACCACGAACCCAATAATCAAATCGATAATCTCATATAGTGAAGTGGATTTCAAAGTTCAAAAACCATTAGGTCAATTCATTTCTCAATCATCTCAAAATACTCAAAACATGGGTGCTCATAGCACAAGAGTTCATAATTTAACAAGTCTCAAATAGGGTTTACTAACCCATAATTCAATCTCAAGTTAAAGCTTATCAAAAACATAATATATAGCATATAGATTCATAAATCATGTGGAAATCTGGGAATTTTACCAATTTACCTCAAAATCTCAATATAGTCATATGTTTCAATATCTCAACAATGCAAATATTAGCTTATCAAAGTGTAAAATCATGGGTTTATACCCAACTATAAATACTCAAGAAAACATGTAGAAATCATGCCATTTAACTCTTAATTCATGGGAAATGTCATGATAATGCATTCAATAATAATTGGTGAAATCCCCCAATTCAAATTCATGTAAAAACCTCATATATTTCAGCAAAATCATGATGTAAACAAGCCTTTTGGGCACAAGGGTGAAAGGGTTACCCTTGTTCAAAACCCCACATACCTTGAGTTAGAAGCTTTGGGTGAACTCTCACTTTTAGGACTCTATTCTTGCTCTAGAGTGAGGGCTCTTGAGGCCCTTGACTTGGGAACCTTGAATCTTGACTCAATTTAGAAAATTCATGGTGGATTCTTGAGATTCTTGGAAGAGGTTTTGGATATTTAGGGTTCTTGATGAGAGAAAACTTGAGAAAACCCTTATAGGATGCTTGTAAATGGCTTTGATTTAGTGTTTCCACGATTTTACAGGCTTGAAAACAGGTCCAAAATGCCCTTTTAAACATCTGTGCAAAACTGAAAAAAAATTGAAATGAAGCCCGATTTCGAAGGCCTCCGCGACGCGCCACTAATCACGTTGGCTCTCTGGAAAATGACAATTGGGAAATTGATAGCCTCCGCGATGCGGAGCCATGCATTTTCCCACTGGTTGGGACCTGGGACTCCTCCGCGATGCACCACTATCACGGAGTCGCACTGAAAATTGACAATTGCTAAATGCACCCTCTCCACGACGCGCTAGGCTCTCTAATGATGCAGTTTTTACGACAAAGGCTTAAATTGGCCATAACTTCTTACTCGAGTGTCCGATTTGCGAAAATCTTATATCGATGGAAAGCTTATCAAATTTTTCACGTGATAAAAAGTCGAAATTAGGGAAATTCTACATGGTTAGCACGCTACTCACTTAGGAAGCCACTTTTCAATCTTTTACGGTCGGAATTACGTCTCACTCGACACGCCCTAAGGCTTAAACTACGAGGGAACTTTATGGGACCTTACAATATCTCCCCCTTGGGAATATTCGTCTTCAAATGTCACTAGTTAGGCTCGGAATGTAGGAAGAACTAAGTACACACAGCTGAAACAATTACTAAATGGTTCAAGATCTTCCTAAATTCATGACCACTCCGGATATCGCATGAACTCATACAACGATAGATGCATAGCTGAAATATTTGTCAAACTAAATCTATACCTTTTTAAACCTAGCACACTTGAAGAATACCTATATTCAAGATGGGAATAACTAGGTAACTGAATCTCAGATTAGAGAGGAGATGAATGAAAGAAGGGTATTACCTTCGTCTGAATCTGGGCTAACTTGCCTTAGTCTTATAACAAAAAGTTAACTCATGCTGAATTCATAGCGTACGATCATCAACTGACTAAATCTGGGATTAAACCTCCCTAAGGGGTGATCCCTGAACCTACTATCAACAATAAGAAATAATTACGTCTGAGACCAGACCTATTTAGTGGGAAATCTCTTAATCTGACAAAGAAGATAATCAACTGAACCCGAAACAGAGATCAAGCCTATCTAACGGGTGACCTTTGGAGCTAATAACAAGAATACTCAATCAAATTTGGGATTGAGATCAAGTCCATCTAGAGAGTGACCTCAGAATAATAATAAGAATACTCAACTGCATCTGAGATCAAGCCTATCTGACGGGTTATCTCAGAATCTGAAAACATTGATACTGAAGTTGATTAACTAAGCCTACTCGCATAAATAGCTAAATTTCCTTGGTCCCATTTATCTGACGAAATAATACTGAACTCTGAACAGAGTACTTGAATACTATAAGGTTTACACTGAACACGGGTATACTACTGGATCTGAACAGGGTAAGAACCGAGGCTAGAGCGCTAACGATACTGAGATTACTCAAGTTCTATAACTGCCTGAGAGTTCTGAGTTCTATAACTCACGAAGTTTTGAGAATCATGGCTCGACTGATATCATCGCAAAAACTGACACGGGCTCTAGACATCAGTTAAATTATCGGGTACATATACCCCCAGGACTCAATAACATAAAGATAAAACATAACCATACTTGACTAGTCATGACCACAGTCATTCATTTATCATCACAATCACTAAGGCATCACTTCATGTATTTAGGAATCATAGACATGCGATAATATAGGGATACATGCTCTCGGCTCACATTCCATTCAACAAGGTCTTGCGTCAAGCACTTAGCACGTATTTGGGTATTGGCATGTTTCAAAGAACATATAATTAGGGAAACTTCTTGTTATCACGTCACAAATCATCCATCAAATACTCAACATGTATCAAAGAGCACCTAATTGGGGGATTTCATACTACCTTTTCACCATTTATTCACTAAGGCTTTCTAACAACCACTTGGTATGCATGAGCTTGCACAGAATTGGGGTTTCCTAGTCAACATGCCATAATGGCTCTAATTCCTTCACATAAGCATTTCATCAAATATATATATGGGGAGCATGCCTTGCTTATTCAATAATTTCTTCACTCAATTGACATGAACACATCATCTAACAAGCAACGTGAAGAGGGTTTACCATGGACATCACATGAATATCACATACTAGAGTCAAACCTTGATAAACTTGTAAACAAACACGAGTCACATCTTAATCATAGCATGAACATTAATTCCAACTCACATGAATCATGGAAATTCATAAACATAAAAATCTTTGAACTTCAGAAAAGGGTTCTAGAGTTTCTTGGATAAGATGGACCCATGAATCAAAATCTATATGCGAATATCTTCCCTAGCATGACACGTCTACTCTCTCCTATCGGCAAAACTGTCTATTATTTCCATTGCGACCTAAGGAAGAGGTCGCTGAAAAGTTAGAACATATGGACCTGAAGTATGAAGGGACATTGTACTTAACTTGGAACTCAACTGAGGCTTGAGGCCTTTAACATCATGAACTTGTCAAAACAGTCTAACCCAAGTACACACATGATATAAATTTGGACTTCGTGAATTACTAAAAGCATTGCTCTAGTACTTAAGTCATGTGTTGCATGACCTGAATTTGGAGTTCAAAACTCATGGGATGTGGTCCTGACTGCCAAATGCACCAGAACTCCCCATTTTATGAACTAGGAGAGTACATAACTCTCTATCATATGCATGAACATAAATTAGGATCATGGATTAGAAATGTAAAACATGAGCAGGTATTGGGACAACTTAAAGTACTGAAATGAGATTGGGTTAAGCATCAATCTTTCTCAAAGCTATTCTACCGCTCACTGGTGCGTCTACTAAAATAATAAGGTCTGACCCTATCACCGACTCTATCATCTCTCCCTTAGACTTAAGCCATCACTCCAAGGCGATGAACCACCACATAAACTCTGGTCTGACCATCGTCACCTTGCTTTAGAGTCGGGGATATAACAATGCACATAAACAAAAGAACTTAACTCAAATGACTACACTTCAAAGAGTAAAACATCAAAACATCTACAACAACCACAACAACAATAATAGACCCAATATATTCCCACATAAGTGGAGTCTGGGGAGGGTAGATTGTACACAGTCCATACCACTACCTTTTAAAGAAGTAGAGAGACGGTTTTTGATAGACCTCCGGCTCAAGATAAAAAGGTAGTATACAAAAGCTTCAAAATCATAGGAGACCATAAAACAACATAGGTACGACATCCACAACGAATTGCACATTGTCAAACCGAGGACATCAAAGCCCACCAATTACCGACTATGACTCATCCATACCCTTAGCCCTCTATCCTAATACTTTTTCTCCAAATCTTCCTATCCAGGGTCATGTCCTCAGTCAGCTGCAACTGGCCCATGTCACGCTCTATCACATCACTTCCCAAAGTGTAATGCCAACTCATAAAACTACCTTCTAAGATACATATTATCCGTCTATAGCCCCAATAGTCATTATTTACTACTTAATGCTTAGAACAGGGACCTCTAAATCTCTGATGGACCACACCACTCCTACCATACCCTATCACTACATCGCCTATAACTTATGTTTCTAGACCATAAGAATCAAATCACACACAACACCTTCATTCATAACTCCTTAACTTAGCTATCACGTACATCATTCACTATCTTCCTAGTCCCACCTAGCAACTCAGCGCCACTACTAACCAGATAACATACAATAATCCTCGAGGAGCAATGCAACCTCAAGGAACCTTGGGCGCACTTCTACATCATACATACAACATCAAACTTGATTATGAACCAAACAAACTTAGGACCTTGCACACACTGTTCAAGCCTATTAGATCACTTCCCTATAAACTAGTACCATCAAACAAGAAGTCGTCTCCTCTACTTTTATGACCACCAATCATTCAAACTTAGTGTTTAGCGCTAATCTTACTCGGACGTTATGAAATAAAACATCAACAATACTCAAAAACCACATGCCCACTCGAACTTCATAACCACCAATAATCGATCACAATCACATGGCCCCTCTTATTTCTAATTCATCAACACATCCTTCTTTTACACATCATTACTATCCACCTATTTATATATCCCCAACTTAGTTCATAGCCTTATAAGTGTCGACCAAACCCCATCTTACAATTCTCAAGGACGCCCAAATTAACAACACCCATCCATTAAGTACTTTCATCAATAACTCATACTTTCCAATGCAACAATCATCATCAACAACTCTTTTCATACTTCAAGCAGCAATATTTCCCAAACAAGAAAGGACATAGCACTTCATCCTAGCCTAAATATGAAACAAAATTCAACTATACATATAAACATATAAATTCAACAATTAGCCCTTACCACTTTTCTTTTCACCACCACTCTAAACCCCCTAGTTTCCACCAACACAAGAACAACAGGATGCATAACAAGTTGCTAGTGGATCGAAATAGGCCTCACACGGCTTCACTAGACTTTGGTTTTGTGTTTTGAACAAGAAAATAAGATAAACAACAAAGCAACTACGCTAGTGAATTAAAAGAGCCCCACACGACTTCACTAGACTTGATATTCTTTTCAAAAACACAATGATAACAAGGTTACATATTGGAAGAGATAAAAACTTGACACACAATATTCAATGATCTACGAATACACATCTCATTCTTTCTCACTTATAAGACCCATAAGAGTAAGGAAATAACTTTAAACATGAGGGACTCATGACACACCAGAAGACCCTTATCAAGCCACTCTGAGAGACCTCTACTGCATATTACTCACCAATCCGAGAACGTTATCTGGGAGGGAACCAAAACTTAAAAATAATAATATCTAAAGAATTATACATGGGTAAGGAAGCATAGCTCCACATCATGGATTCTCATGAGGAATCTGAAAGAATCTCTGACTTGGGCTTAGTGCCTGACTTTTTATGAATCATGAATAATGCACTTCAACCATCAAAACTCAAAAAAACTAATGGGATACTTTCTAACTTGATTACAATTCCACTACTATCTGTAAAGATTCAAGCTTGACTATTTTTGATACCTTGAAAATAAGGCGAAGGTGGCCTGAATAGAGAAAGTTGAGGATCTGCGTAAGCGCATAGAGAATATCTCTATAGCACGATCTAAGACTCAAAAGAATAGCGACATTTTCTAAATGCCTTGTAGCCTCTTGAAGAAAAGTACAAACTTCTTTGTACCATTATGCTAGACTCTACTAGACACGACTTCATAGACACCCTGGGACACTTGAACCTTGTGCTCTGATACCAAGTTTGTAACGATCCAAAAAAGCCTCCCGGAATGTCACACGGTGCCTAGGGTCTTAAGTGACCCTAAGCTAACCCTTATATTGGTATAACTCATAAGCAACGAAATAAAATGCATAAAAATGAAAGAATAAGGTAGAAGAGAACTCTAATATGAATTTACCCAATATAAAACTAAAGTCACAAGGTTAAAACTCTACTTTTACAATAAAACAGAGATTCAATACATCAAATCCTACTGACTATCTATGAAGCCTCTACTAGTACTGACCATGGGTAGATGGGTCATGACTCCCAACCATCCCAAACTCAATACGACTGAATAAGGACTTGTGGTCCTGAATCAAAAGGACCCATCACCTGATAGCTGGAAGCTGCGAACTGATTGGACGTGGTACATGTGCTACAATCTTGTACCTACATTATGAGACAATGTAGCAGATAGACGTATATGTAGATCAGTACTTTGAGGATGTACTGAGTATGTGGGGGCGAATGCATATGTATAAAATAGTAACGATATTTTCTTCAATCAAATCATGTATGCATAATGAGATGACTCACATGGCTTGAACAAGTATAAAATGTAAAGCTCATAAATCATGTAGGATGAAGTATGTAACACAATATCGTGATTCATCATTATTTAGCTTCAAAATCGGAAACCTTCTCTTACTCTCAATGCCCAAAGGCTAAGGGATTTCAAACCACACTTTCAAGTCATGCATATATCTCAAGAGAGTAAAAGTTCTTCAATGCCAACACTTCACAATCATTTAGAAACTCATATACTTGGAATTCGAAATCATAAAACTTGAAAACATACTTGAAGGCATTTCATTCACTTTAGAAAATATGTCATCTCAAATTAATACCTTGATTAGGGAATATCTTTGCAATTCAACCATTTAGGAAAATAGCTTATAGGGAAGGAAAATAAGTATTTAATTTCAAAGTTCGAAAGGCAAGGGAGGTTCTCATAACCGACATAAATCATGTGAGCTACATGGAGTCCAACGTTTTGTCCTCCTAAGGAAGAGACCCCACGTTGGGGAGGAGCGTCATACTCTTGCCAAGGAGTATAACCTAGGTCTAGTGATCACCAAATGAAACTCGGCCTCGAGCCCACTCATAATAATAATATAATCAGCATCAGGCTCACATCCTACGGTGGCACGTAGTTTTGGGGGTAAGAAACCGTAGTAACTTACCCGCTCGGTGCTAAATACTACTCCTTTTAGATTATCTGCGCTCATCTCATAAAAATTCACTTTTAGAATAATCACATGGTTCACAACGAACCCAATAATCAAATCGATAATCTCATATAGTGAAGTGGATTTCAAAGCTCAAGGACCATTAGGTCAATTCATTTCTCAATCATCTCAAAATACTCAAAACATGGGTGCTCATAGCACAAGAGTTCATAATTTCACAAGTATCAAGTAGGGTTTACTAACCCATAATTCAATCGCAAGTTAAAGCTTATCAAAAGCATAATATATAACATATAAATTCATAAATCATGTGGAAATCTGGGAATTTCAGCAATTTACCTCAAAATCTCAATATAGTCATATACTTCAATATCTCAACAATGCAAATATTAGCTTATCAAAGAGTAAAATCATGGGGTTTATACCCAGCTGTAAATACTCAAGAAAACATGTAGAAATCATGCCATTTAATTCTCAATTCATGGGAAATGTCAAGATAATGCATTCAATAATAATTGGTGAAAACCCCCAATTCAAATTCATGTAAAAACCTCATATATTTCAGCAAAATCATGATGTAAACAAGCCTTTTGGGCACAAAAGTGAAAGGGTTACCCTTGTTCAAAACCCCACATACCTTGAGTTAAAAGCTTTGGGTGAACTCTCACTTTTGGGCCTCTATTCTTGCTCTAGAGTGAGGGCTCTTGAGGCCCTTGACTTGGGAACCTTGAATCTTGACTCAATTTAGAAAATCCATGGTGGATTCTTAAGATTCCTGGAAGAGGTTTTGGATATTTAGGGTTCTTGATGAGAGAAAACTTGAGAAAACCCCTATAGAATGCTTGTAAATGGCTTTGATTTAGTGTTTACATGATTTTATAGTCTTGGAAAAAGGTCCAAAATGCCCTTTTAAATGTCTGTGCAAAACTGGAAAAAAATTGGAATGAAGCCCGATTTCGAAGGCCTCCGCGACGCTCCACTAATCGCGTTGGCTCTCTGGAAAATGACAATTGGGAAATTGACAGCCTCCGCGATGCAGAGCCATGCATTTTCCCACTGGTTGGGACTTGGGACTCCTCCGTGACGTGCCACTATCGCGGAGTCCCACTGGAAATTGACAATTGCTAAATGCACCCTCTCCGCGACATGCTAGGCTCTCAAATGACACAGTTTTTATGACGAAGGCTTAAATTGGCCATAACTTCTTACCCGAGTGTCCGATTTGGGCAAATCTTATATCGATGGAAAGCTTATCAGATTTTCCACGTGATAAAAAGTTGAAATTAGGGAAATTATAGATGGTTAGAACAATACTCGCTTAGAAAGCCACTTCTCACTCTTTTAGGGCCGGAGTCACGTCTTACTCGACACGCCCTAAGGCTCAAACTACGAGGGAACTTTGCGGGACCTTACAAAAGCATATGTTACTCACATACTCATTGCTATGATCCCATATGTATAACTGTAATCATAGACTGTGTCCAGGTACACTCCGCTTAAGGGCTCACTATAAGGGTCTGCCCGCAGGACATATATGTCATATGTTGGCTCGAGTCAGGGGAAACCAAGACATGACGTTCTAGCTGTCTCCAATTACAAATGATTCCACAAGGGCGGGTACGCCACAGTGTTTGGGCTCACTAAAATGGTTTGGTCTTGATCTTGTGCACAGAATCATGTCGAGCGATACGCTAAGCCAAACCTATGTACCCTCCTGTTGTTAACTTTATCAAATAGTGACTTATAGGCCTATGTAATTATATTACAGTAAATATTGTTTAGGCACTCAAGTAGCAGTATCCTTTTAGCAACTAATTTCTTTGACCATAATATCCACCAATTCAAGTGTTAGCTCTTTTGTTTTATACTATAACTATGCACTATGTCCGTTTTACATAAAACATTATAGATAACCGACGAGAAAGGGTAATATGAATACTATGACCTCAACGAGTAGACATGTGAACTATGAAACGAGTAATTTCGAGTGAGGAATGGGTGTAGATAATTGGTTAGGGAAGACATATAGGCCCGAATTTGACTTTTACTAAGAAAGGCTCTACTTACATGACAAATAACATATGTTAACTCTTCTAGGAGAAACGGGTAAGCTAGCATCGTGCCTTTATAGAGAAGAAGGTTTTAGCTCTACATACCTTAATTTTTTATTTTTTTTTCTCATATGTAACATCGTCGATGCCCTTCTGGTGACTGTCTTCTTGGATCTTCCCTAATAAGAGTAGCCCCATGAGTTCCGAACAATCCCTAAGGAATCCTATCTCCCCGAGCTCAAAAGTGCTTGGATGAGTAAGTCACTTAGAAAGTAAAAATTCCCTAGGTATGGGATGAATTTAATATAAAAAGATTCTCAACGTATATAGAGAGTATGAAATGATTTAGTTGCATTGTGTTAGGGCCAAATCCCTTAAGCGATGGGTTAAAATAAATAAACTTAAATCCTTGGCATCTACATAGGAGTTGGACTTACGAATTATTTTTCGCTGACTAAGGCTTTTGAGGCGGTGGAAACTTTTCAACTAATATGATTTATTTTAGTAGTATTCAAGTGACCAACTTCCCAAACTTCCTATGAAAAAAACAATTCTAAATACCTTACTACCTAGTTGACTTAGTACATATATGCATATCTACCACTAAAAGTACAACAGCTAGGGATATATTAAGAAAATATTTTACTGTAGTTAATTCACCGTAGAATGTTTACGCTTTACCGATTAGTAATTATATTCATTTAACACTTTACACTATATCTGAAATGTTCTGAGGTATTTTAGTGGTCCCTATGCATTCCCTACATACGTCTAGTGGCTCAAACCTTAGCTCTAAAATACGGGGTGTTACATTTTCCCCTTCTTGAGACCATTCGTCCTCGAATGGGAATTAAGACCTTTTGTGAACTTAACCTCAAAGGTTGTTTGACTAACCTCTAAATGCTAATGTATGACATTTATTTACGTAGAACCAACTTGTCGTTCCTTCTGAATCATGAGACATCTTTCATAGAAGATTTCTTAAAAGCATTGACCAATAATATGAAATTCTAAATCATTAATTCGCACATATGATATTTCTACGCAATGCTCGACTTTTTATTTTTTCGGCATCCACATAACCTCTTTTAACTGTCTAAAGGGCCAAATACCAAAATAATAATTATAACAAAAATAACTAGGTTTTCATTCTCCTGGAACGGATGACTCAACTCCCTCGACCATTTTTTTTCGTAGGCAGGTAGTTTTTTTTTTTTTGCTGGCCATCTACCTAGGGATGAACTTAATATATCCTTGCCTCTCTGCTTGAGTATGGCATCAAAGAAATCAAATTCAAATATAGGCAATTAAGCATAAAAGGCACGTAGTCATGTAAGCATGTGAGCCACATAAAAAGTTTTAACATATATACATGTTACTCTAATAGGCACGAACCTTATAAAAAATAAACTATAAGAGCATTTAGTGATAAGCTTTGAAAACCTTTGGCAGATGAATGCACAAATTATAAAACAACATGTAAATAGATGAACAATAAAATAAATAGCATGTAAATAGATGAATTATGGCACGAAATTTGTTATATAACCACATAAGCAATTAGGCTATAAAAGTACTTAATACACAGGCCTTTAAACTCGAAATACGAGTACCTTATGAGTAATTTAATTACGATATACAAGCATATAAACTTAGAAACACTTATACATGAACTCTAAGATCGTAAAAAATATAACACATATGTGACTTAGTTCTACCACACACATGAACGTGTATTTTGCATTATCGTTAGTATTCAACACTGTAGCAAAATTACGGAGTAAATCAGTGTGTACCTTGATATTTTTACAGCGAAAAGTATTGAATTTTGCCACCGAAAAGAATTGCTCCAAATCTGCCTTGAATCTCTTGGAAACAAAGCGTTTATATCACAAACTAAATGCCTTTTGTTTTTGTTGGTGTCTTGCTGAATGCACTGTATATTTGTTTATAATCTTTTCTCTTAATGTCTCTGTTGTCTGAGGAAGAAGAATATATATAAGGGAATTGGCGGATGAACAGTTATTGGGTAACTGTTCCCACCCCTTTTTTTTCAAAATTAATTGGTTACTCCCTTCATTATCTTCTCTTTTTAGATAATAAAAAATAAAAAAATAATGGGTCGGGTCGGGTCGGTCCAAATGGGCGACTCATGACCCGTTATCCAACATCTCCCACTTTGCACATGGTGGATATGACCCGAACCAGTACATCATCAACAAATTACCAATTCATATGGCAAATAGTTCATGCGACCTGTGAGCATCACGAGCTTTACCTATGAGGTTTTACAAGCTATATATATAGGAATTCAATCACATGTGGAAAGAATTCTCTATTAATATGAGGATTCTATTACTCACAATACCCAGACATTATTCGCTACTTCAGTAGTTCCTCCAACTATTTCATTCTACAACTATTCTTTCTAAAATATTTCTAGACATTACTCTTTACAACTAATTCTGGAGATTCTTCTTCATTAAACAGATATAGGGTGCCAAACCACACATAATAAGAAGTCATAGAGGCTTTACACGTTTAAATTTATTTGGAGTCGTCGAACTTGGTTGCGAAACCATGATCATATATGTTAACAATGCAGCTCCAGGAGGTAAATTTGCTTTAACATACTCAACACACTTTCTCGTTGCCCTTCCTTAATTAGGGAAGTCTAATCTCTATGTGAGTCAAGAATCATCTTTATAAGAGATGGTATGATTCACAGCAGATGTAAAGCATGATAATAATCACTTGAACACCCAATAAAACCAGCAAGCTTGACAATACCACAATGTAATTTCTCTCTTCATAAGTTAAAACACATGAGGAATTGTTAAGCATACATGAGTCAATTCATAATATAATCGGAATACCTTTTTCTTGTAACACACACGATAAGTGAATGGAGGAAGTATATGATTAATTTGGCATGTTGATTAGCAATGGAAGTTTGGCCACAAGTAATAGGAGAAGTAATAAAGTGTTAGTAAAAGTATGCAAAAGCCATCTTTTTTTCCTTTCTTTCTAGTACACAATACCTTCACAATATATCTATGCATGACATATACTGTATCCCATCCTCCAAAGGCAACTACTCCCATCCCATGCATGCAATTAGGCCCATCCCACGCGAATGCAAAGCTCCACAAAAAGTTTTCATTTTTTTCCAAAATTTTTCATCCATTGAAGTAAGTTGAAACAAAGCTAAAAAAAACACCACCCACAAAGTCTTCCTTTCTATTAAGGCACATAGAGTTGAGTGTTTTGAAACTAAGATTTCCAACTTGCATATATGATACTGACAACACAAACATGAGAATCTATAATGAATGTCACCTAATATCAGTTGTGAAGTGCATGGCTAAAAAGGGAAAGGAACAGAGAACCAACTTGAATGACATTCATGTCAATTCAATCGTCAAATCTGATGCAACCTTGGATTACTCCGAGGTTTTAGTAAGGCCACTGGGGTTATTTTAAAAGATATAGAGTATTGAACAACAACGCAAAGAGTTTAGATAACTCGTTTAAATAAATTCATGCAAAATAATTTTCTACTCAATTCGACAATAACATGTTTGTTTCGTCCAATTTTTCGATCAAAAATTTTCAATTGAAAAAAAATAACATATACATAAAACGTTAGATCTTCAAATATACCAAAAAAGAATAACATTTACATAAAAACTTAAGTCTTCAAACATTGAAACGAATAATACAAAAAATAATCCACAAATAAAAAATTAATAAGAAGAAAAGTCCTAAAAGGACTCAAAAATCTGCAAGTTACTCCAAACAAATATGAAGGAGATACTATGTACATTGATTATTTCTGTTGATGCTTGCACGTTGGTACCCATTATATAGCCAAAAGAAACGGTGTTATGTTTTTATTAACGTGGAATAGAATTACAATTTTGTTATAAATGTATTTACATTACAGTGAATGTATCTATCAAGATCTATTTTGATATTTGAAGCATCCGTCTTTTACTCAGACTAGGAGTAAATTTCCCCTATAAATAGAGGAGTGTTGTTCATTGTATTTACAATCATATAATCTCTCATCCCTTAAGACAAGAAATAAGAATTACTCTCTCTATTCTCTCTACTCTTCTTCTTTATTCTTTCTTAGTTTGAATAGAGACTATTCTCTTTACTCTTCTTCTTTATTCTTTGTTATTTTGAATAGAGAGAGTAATTTTTAATTTTTTTCTTGAGGGTCTACTCTTCTTCTTTATTCTTTCTTAGTTTGAATAGAGACTATTCTCTTTACTCTTCTTCTTTATTCTTTCTTATTTTGAATAGAGAGAGTAATTTTTATTTTTTTTCTTGAGGGAACTCTTGATGGTATTCTCTCTACTCTTCTTCTTTATTCTTTCTTATTTTGAATAGAGAGTAAATTTTATTTTTTTCTTGAGGGATCTCTTGATGGGGTGAGAGATCATCAGATTATAAATACAATGAAACCCCCCCCCCCCCTCTATTTATAGGAAAATTTACTCCTAGTCTGAGTAAAAGACGGATGCTTCAAATTCTAATAGATATCAAAGTAGATTTTGATAGATTTTGATAGACATTCACTATATATATTTATAACACTCCCCTTTGAATGTCTAATTGGTAGTTAATGTGCCTCGTTAAAACTTTACTAGAAAAAACCCAGTAGGGAAAAAAATCTAGTGAAGAAAAAAAGAGTACACATCTCTAATAATACCATTTCAGCTGCCTCATTAAAAACCTTACAAAGAAAACCCAGTGGGACAAAACCTCGTAAGAAAAAAAGAGTACAACGCGTATTAACTCCCCCTAATGAGAACATCCTTGACCTTTGCATCTTGATCTTGTGCAGCATCTTCTTGAAAGTTGCAATTAGAGAAGATTTGGTGAATAAATCAGTCACATTGTCAGTTGAATGAATTTATTGCACGTTAATATCATCATTCCTTTATAGCTCATGTATGTAGAAAAGCTTTGGCAAAATGTGCTTCGATCTATCTCCATTTATGAATCCTCCCTTAAGATGTGTTATGTATGCTGAATTATCTCTGTATAAAATTGTGGGTAGATTGTATATTTCACACCACATTTGTCTCGAATGAGATGTATCATAGACCTCAACCACACACATTCTCGGCTTGCTTCATGAATAACTATTATCTCAACATAATTCGATGAAGTGGCTATGATAGACTGCTTTGTATATCTCCAAGATATGACAGTACTACCATATATGAACACATAGCCTATTTGAGACCGAGCTTTATGCGGGTCAGATAAGTACTCAACATCAGCATGACCAATAAGATCGGGATCCCATTTTGATGTCTTATAGTAGGAGCAGAAATATACCTTGATAACAAATTGACTGAAAAGAATATAGGCCTTGTAGTATTTGCAAGGTACATGAGTGCATCAATTGCACTAAGATTTGGTACTTCATAACCAATCCAATTCGATATATTTCGAATTTCAGCAAATAATTTATTGCATTGAAAACTCTCCAAGAGTTCCAGTGATGTTCAAGCAATAAGCTTATACAATATAAGGATTATAAATAAGTTTCCCAGAAACTTTTATATGCTTCAAGCAGTTTGAATCCTTAAAAGTTTTCACATAAGTTTTGTCAAGTGACAGTATTCAACATTTTATGAGTGACATCTTCAAGTGTCTAGACTGCAAATCAAATAAGTTTTACGCTTACCAAAAGGCATCCTTTCATGTCACTTGATAAATGTTTCTACGTCAGCATGGTTAAATAAATGTAGAATTCAGATCCCCGTAATCTTTCACAATATTGCGCCAATATTGTGTCAAAGATATTGATGATATATCATTTCGTATTGGTTCACAATGAGACATAAGATCTCATCACTTCATTATTTTCAGGTATATAAACCTCTCATAAAGTTTCATGAAGTGTTATGTCATAGGCTCTTCAAGCCCATATTACCTTCTTATTATGATTATTGCTCCTTATTCTATACAAGTACTATTTCATTTGGAACTAATTGGTCTATCACGCTTCATGCATGCATTGACTTTGTCCCTTAGAGACATAAAATAGGAGCACTTGCAGCTTAAGTATGAGATGCGTTCGGCATTTGACTTGAATTATCTTTTGAATGAGGATCTGATGATAATTTCTAACATACTTCATAGCTTCTTATAATCTCCCCCTTATGTTAGGAAAGCTAACATACATCCTCCATCTTCTTTGATTGATCCATTTTTGTGCATCATGGTACATTCATTAATCGTATACCGCACATCAAAACTATTAGATGGAATAGTTGGTTCATGACCTTGAACCAATTGAGGGGAAGAAACAATCATAATTTATTGATCTAATGCATACAAATGCTATTGCAATATATCATATTTCAAACCAATACATTAAGTTTTGTTCTCATTAACAATGGTTTAGATATTTATCGAATACATTCAATGCTAAACCATTATCATCAAGATGAATTATCTTGATTACACAATCTGAAAATTATGCTCAATTTATATTGAACAAGTAACTTTATGAACGTCAAACTTAGGTTGACCATGAATGTACATATGATCATCTTATTGATGCATCTTTTTAACATATCACATGATAGGTGAACGGACCCTTATTGACCTTTTATAATTTTCAGATTTGAAGGGATCCAATCTCAATATTAGTTGATCCAACCAACTTGTCATGAGAACAAACGACATAAACAATTCTTGAAGAATCTTCTAGTTTTTCAATACATGCACTTCTTCGAGATGTCACAATCGTTCATATCAATTTATGAACTTTTATTCTAGTAAACTCCAAGTTTACCATAACATGTACTTTTTTCTTTAGTAAATTTCAGATTTACTACATGAATAAATTTCAGATTTACTACTTTAGAAGTAGATTTCGAAATAACTCTTCTCAATTATTCTGCCTTATTCGGAGGTGAGTTGTGGTACCATCACAATCAAGTGCACGTTTGCATTAATAAACTTCTCATTTCCCAGGAATGAAATATAATCATGCCTTAAGCGTATCAAATTATGATAGCTACTACAAAAGCAAATTGAGGCATACATATGATTTATTGCTACTACATTCAATTCACGGAATAGAGCATATCAATGGGATATATTTCATGAATTTTCATCAAATACCCATTATTTTGCCTTAGCCATCATAATATTATCAATACATGCATTGAGATCCAATCTCAACGTCTTATCCATATAAAGACGTCTTAGGCATGAATCGATGGGACTTGAACCCAACATATTATCATCCTTTGTGGTAATATTGTTCTTGAGGAATAAATTTAAAATATAAATGGTTCCAAGCCAATTATTTTTCCTCAAATCCAATAATAATTATATTAGTAGTAGCAAAAGAAAGATAACATAAAAAATTACTAACCTTGAAATTACCTTTAGATTTATAATCTCACCTTGTTTGACAGAATCTCATAACTCTAACCCGAATCCAATATCTTACTTTTTGTGTGATGAAATTAAATTCACCTTTTTACCGATTCAATGGTACAATAAGTCAAAATATTATAGCATGCAACCTTGAATCTGTATTACTTTTGATAATTACAGGCGTAATCATTATACAAACTCCTTTAATTGCTAAAAAGAAAACAAAATCTCCACAAATTCTTTAGAAAATCATTAAAATTAATGACATGTAGTAACAATATAGAGCATAAATACAGGACTGACAAAATACTCTAAAGAAACTTCAAAGTTAATTAAATCAAAGAAAGAATAAAGAAGAAGAGACTTTTCTTTCTTTCATTTAATGAACTTTGAAGTCTCTTTAGAGTATATTATCAGTCGTATATTTATAAATATATTTAATTAATTTTTATTTTAACTTTTAAATATTAAAAAAAAATAGTGAGAAGACGATTTTGTCTAAAGTAAAGACTTTCAATGAAGGGCAAAAAGTTCAAACAACACTTCTAAGGTCCTTCACACGTTTAATATACTAGTTTAGGTGTACGCACCTCGCGCGTGTACCTCACTTTATTGAGTTCAAACGTTAAAATATTTGTTTAATTAATAAAAATGAATACACTAATTAAATTCAACATCTTTTGGAGAATCTATTTTATTAAACCTTACTTTTACCAAAAAAAAATTCTCAAAACTGATCGACATTCATCTACCACCTGTAAACTGCAACAAAATAATATGATGATAGAGACATCAAAACGATACAATTAAATTAACCTTTACACAAAAATTTCCTCAAAGTCGTCCGACACTCATCTACCATCTGTAAACTATAACAAAATAATATGACAATAGAGATATCATATAATACAACTAAACTTTACCTTTACACCAAAAAAATCTCAAAACAGAGATATAAAAACAATGCAATTAAACATAACCTTTACTTGAAAAAATTTCTCAAAGCCGATCGATATTCATCTACCACCTGTAAATTCATCTTCGGCCTATAAACTACAACAATATAATACAAAAGTGATTACAAAACTTCAGTTTTGATGAAATAATTCTTGTCTGAGGGAAAATTTTGACACTAAAGAATGACTTGAATGAAAACAAAGAATATATATATATATATATATCACTCAACTACTAATTTACCTACTTACATACAACCAAATATTGAGAAAATAATTTATGTCTTCAATTGATAAAATAATTAACAAAAAACTAATTACTATGATTGTTATTCTTTTAAAATTTGAATAAAAATATCACAAGCACGAGCTAAATAAGTTTATCTAACCATAATCGATTGAATAGAGAAAATATATTTTGATAAATATGATTGATGGATATAAATGTATTTTATATATTCTTAAATTTGTTGATGAAAATTCTTAATTACTTTCACTTGAATTAATTATTTTATTGAATTTTATCTTCTTAAAAAAATTTACGAATGAATTATTTTTGCATAGATTAGTGCTAAATTTTTGCTTTTTCTTTATTGATGATATTGATTTTCCTTGAATATTTTTTTTTTGGTAAAGAGAATAAACTTTTGTTAATCTATTTACCACACTCGTCTCTATTGAAAATCCATAAAGCCAAAATAAGGTAATCGTTAATATGGATCGTTACGTTATGTTTGATATGCGACTTTATTGACCACTTTTTAATAATTTATTAAAACCATCATAGCCACTATATGACATATATAGGAAATTAGAATGACAAGAAAAAAAATATTAAATTTCTCCTTTTTAAATAACATAATATACTAGGCCTTATATTTCTATAATATAGTTCATTCAAAATAAAAATTGATATATTTCCGTCATAGATTGTCATTTATTATTTTTACTTCACGTTAGTAAATTTTGGTTAAAAGAAGAAAAAAAGATTAGAATATCTGTAATAATTAAAAATAACGTTGTACAATAAAAAACAAATAATGATTTTTTTTTTTGTGGTTGGTTGTAGTTATAAGAAGGGTTTGTGTAAAAATTTAAAGATTATAGTTATATGTAGTAATCATGAAAGTAGGAAATTGTGAAAACAACAAAAAGTTGTTTTCACTTTTTGGAATCCAACATCGAAATAATTTTTTAAATTTTCATGGCCAAACACCACAATTTTCGAAAAAATGAAAAAAGTGAAAAAAAATTTCAAAAAAAAGTCGCTTAATTCCATTATTACTTTAATATAATTTTCCTTACAACTATATACAGTTCCCCCTGAACTAATTGTTTCATTTATATCTTCCCAAAATTGAAGACATTTCCTACAGTAAATAATTTTTGTTGGTTTTCCATGGAAATCCCACCAAAGAAAGCTCACTTTTTCAAACCCATTCTGCCTGGTTTCAAGAATGGCCTTGTAAGTAACACTTCAATTATTTCATCCTTCTTTATATATATTATGCATGCATACATGTGAGAAATTTTATCATAGAAAAGAAGCTGAATATCAAAAGCACGTAACTCCTTTTCGTTTTAATTTGTTTGTCTTAATTTTATTTTTAGTATGTTCCAAAAAGAATGTCTTTTCTTACAATTCTTTAGTTCTAACTATCCATTAACTTCTTAAACCGCCCATCAAGTCAAAATAGTGAATCTCTCTTATTGATTAGTTGGGTTGAAAGTATCACTAGTAGTATAATATATGGGACAAGCCCAACTTTAAATTATACATATTGTTGTATTGCATAAAATCCCTATAGGTTTCTTGAAGTATTTGAGAGGACTTGACCATATTGAACATATTGTACTAAAAAGGGCTGGCAACAAGTGGTTGGTGAAGATGAACGGACGGCGATTAGAAGATGGTTGGGAAAAGTTTGTAGAGGAGCATGATTTGCAGTTGGGAGATATATTGATTTTCAGACATGAAGGAGACATGGATTTTGATGTTTCCATCTTTGATTCAACTCATTGTGACACAGAATATGCAGAGTATAAGCAAATACAAGAAGAAAAGGACAAAAGGGTCGAGGATGAGAACGAGGATGATGAGGTTGTTGAGGAAGAGGAACAGGAGGAGGACGATGATGATGATGAGGATGATGAAGTGTATACTCTTGACAGACCTTTTGGTCGATCTCATTTTGAATTCACTATTAGACAATATTGTCTTTCGAAAGGTTTCATGGTAAGTCTCCAAACACTTTAATTTCTCGAGAACTCTCCAACAATCTACTGGCTAAAGGAAGCATAAATACATCTGCATCATTTTTCTTATTTTTTTTTATCTTTGTTAATAATATATGAAGAATATGAACTCTTTAGTGATGTGTGTATTTACACAATGTCGGTGGATTCCTAAAGATTTTGCATTTGCAAATGGTCTCATCAACCGCAACAAGAAGTTTGGTTTAATCATAATCAATGAAAGACAAACAAGGTCGTGGAACTTAATGCTACATTCATGCAAAACTCAAGCTTATATTGCAGATGGTTGGCGAAAATTCAGTGCTGATAATTGCTTAAAAGAGGGAGATCGAATAATGTTTGAAATAGTTGCTAAAGGAGAGACACAAATATGGAAATTTCAAGTTGTTAGTAATGCAAAAAAACCAATGAGGAAGTTTCAAGGCAAGTTTCTCATGTTATAGTTAACCAGCCTCCTATTTCTTTGATGATCTATTTAATTTTCATATGCACTATCATATTCGTTTTATTTAGAGTGATTGGTTAAAAGAATTCTAAACGATTGTCATTTTGCGAATTTTTATGCCTAAATTATTGGGTTTCCTATTATCCTGTAGATGATAACTCACTTTAGATTTAAAACTTCCATTTGAATATGTGCCAAAATGTTTGAAATAACTTGTTGAGAGGTGTGTGGAGATGAAAAATGTCTTAAACATGACTACACCGGGCACAATGAGAGTTGATGGTAGTTCAGGGGGCTTATGTGAACCACCCAATAGATTAAGTATGAAACTCGCAAAATGGTGATAGCTTAGGGGCATTTTGACCTATTCACTCAAAATGAATTCCATGTGTACACATGCTGCGATAGTGTACAAAATGTCTTAAAAATGAGTACACCTACTGCCAAAATGTTTGGATTAACTTGCTGAGAGATGCGTGGAGTTCAAAAATGTGTTAAAAATGAGTACACATACTGTGATAGTGTACAAAAATTTCAACCTATTCACTCTTTATATATGATTGTAATGTTTCTTCTTTCTTCTTTTCTCGATTACTTTAAAAGTAACACATCTTAGGCCTTATTTGGTTTCATTAAGATTAAGATGTCTGAAATCACAAGCATTTGCTTCAACATTTGCTGATGCCAAACCTCATTTTAATGGTGGTGGGATCTTAACCATCCACCACACCCGTTGACACTAAAAGGATAAATAGCATATGTCAAAAATAAGAAAAGTTGACATAGAAGGCGAAGCAGCATAGTCGAAAAACATAATGTCTTTGGTAGATTTTTCAGCAATTATAAACACTACCTAGTGCGAGACAATTTGAAAATAGTACTCCCTCCGTCCAATTATTTGAAGAGTCGAATAGTTTTTTCTTTGACTTATAGTCTAATTAACAAATGCAACAGGAAAACCAAAGCTCAAGATCAAGACATCAGGGAAGGCATCATTATAACCATACAAGTCCCAACAAGAGACATCATAACACAACTACCTATAAACACTTATATACAACAAGTAGCCCTAAGACAATATTGCAGACATCCTAACAAAGCCACTTGATTCATCACGTTTCCAATTTTTACGTGACAAACTGAATATGGCAGCTGCCCTTGATTTTGCAAGAGGAGTAAACGTATATATCCAGTAACATATGATGCTAACACATGAATGAGAGTTTAATCTGCGGTAAGTGAATTTAAATTACTGGATTAATCAACTTCTTAGACTTTAAAGTAGCTTCACTACACAAAGATGTGCATATAGTAGGTAAGTTATCTTCAGAAAGGTTCTATCTTGTTGGACTATTGATATATTCTTTTGTTCATAAAGTACTTTTTTCAAATATTGACACATCTTTTTGTGTAATTAGAAAATGCTATGGAAAAGCCAAAGCCTAATGTCATGTCATCACACAAGGATTTCCCTGATGTAGAAACGGCTAAGGACATGCCTCGCGGTCGCCCTCGTTTCATTTATACCATCACAGCCAGTTGCATTTCAAAGTATTTTCTGGTAAGTTGAAAACTTAATTCAACTTCCATTGTTACTATAAAAAAAGAAGAAGATGAATTATTTTCGATATGACAACTATTTGTTTCTTTATGTGCAACTGGATATGAACTGTTTCAGCATGTTCCAAGACAATTTGCACGGGAAAATGGCCTCAGAGACAGGAAATGTATAATAACAATAAGAGATGAGCAACAAAGGCCATGGGTGTTTAAGCTGTATACCGCTACAGGCAACACTTTTATTGCAGGTGGATGGCGTAATTTTTGTGCTGCTAATTTCTTGATGGAAGGAGACCGCGTAATGATTGAGATGTTTTCCAAGGGAGAGCAACCAATATTTAAAATTTACGGCAAGTTTTTCATCTTAGCCCTTTTATATTTCATCCACTTCTTTATTACAAAATGGCATTATTTTTTCTTCATAAGGATCCTATCTAGTTATTAAAGTTTCTTGTTGTAACCTTAGCATCCACATAGTTTCTACTTGAGTTTAATGTTCTATATTTGGATTTAAATTCATTTTTTGGTTTCAGTTGATCACATTTTTCATTTGCAGAGCAAATGCATCACTTCAGCCTGAAGAAAAGAAGCCTAATTTGGATGCTGTAAGAGTTTTCACTCAAGGTCTGGGTTACAAAAGCATACCCTTGATTATATGACGTCTTTGGACTTTGGTTGTTTCTGCAATGACTTGGTCGCAACAAAAAAGTCATTTTATCCGACTGTAAATATTTTTGGCCGAGCTGCCTAATGTGTAACCTCCCTTTTATTTTCTGTATTCTGATTTTGACATGATGTTGTGTAATTAACAAATGCGACAGGAAAACCAAAACCCAAGATCAAGACATCTAGCAAGGCTTCCTCCAAAGTAGAAGCTGCTTATAAGGACACGAATCTCAGTCACTCTCATTTCATTTGTACTATTAGACCTTATAGCCTTTCAAAGTATTTTCTGGTAAGTTCACATGTACATTATACTCTGACAATTACTCCGCAAAAAAACAAAAAGAACGAACACATATCTCTTCGATAATTTGGAAGTGTAAAATAGAGATACATATTGATTGTTTATTTGCTACCTGTTTCAGCGTATTCCAAAACAATTCGCACAAGACAACAGACTCAACAACGGGAAATGTAATATAATTATGAGGGACGAGCAATCGTCATGGACATTTAGTGTGTATACAAATGGAAAAAACTCCATCATTGGAAGTGGATGACGTGAATTCTGCATTATGAATTGCTTAAAGGAAGGAGATCGCTTAATGTTTGAGATAGTTTCCAATGGAGATACACCAATATTCAGATTTCATGGCAAGTTTCCCATCTAAGCCCTTGTCTTAAACTTCATCCTGTTTTCTATTGTTTAATTGTTTACTTCTTTAAATTAATTAAAGCAAGATCTATGACTTTATACCTACAATAACCCTATCAAGTTATTAACTTTTATATGTTTGCGATTTCTATTGTTTGAATTTTAATTACTCGACACACATTACATTCTATATCCAAATTGCACATAACAATTGGTTCCTTTCTACTTCAACTTAATGTGTGTTCTTTTGGTTGTAAGTTCATCTTCAGTTTCAGTTTTGACAGTGTTGTTTCGATTAATAAACTAGATTTGAGAGAAAGTCCATCCCTCCAGGCTGAAGTAAAGATGAAAATATTGGATGCTGAAAGAATGTCAGATAAAGGTCGTAGGCTTAAGACCTCGAGCATGACTACTCCGGAATCACAAGTAGCTGCTTCAACATCTGTTGATGTCAACTCTCATTTTATATCTACTATTAAACCTTACACCATCAAAAATCCTACTTTGGTAAGAGTGATTTCAGCAAATTTAGTAAAACCCTGTGCTCTTTCCTTTTTTGATTGTTCTTGTGATAACGCTGTTTTGATCTAATATATTGGGATAAACTTGAGCAGTATCTTCCACTGGACTTCGCGAAATCAAATGGCTTGATGGATAAAAGTGAGATGATACTTGTTGATGAAAAGCAGAGATCATGGTCAGTGTGGCTAGGGCGCATGGGACATCACTTTGGAATTCTAAGGGGATGGACACAGTTCAAAAAAGCAAATGGTGTCCAAGTAGGAGATACTTACAAGTTTGAACTCACCTACAATGGCACAATACCTATAGTTCATTTCCACTGTGAGTATTTCATCTCCCTTTAGTTTCGTGATCCTGTGTGTTAGTGTACGTTGCCATTTTTCATTTGTATCTTTTGTTGACATTTGAAGTTACATGAAACCTTGAACATCTTGTGCTTTTTGCATTGTTAAGGGCTCGTGGTATAAGGAATAAGGGATAACAAGTCCTAGGATTAATTTTAGAATGAGCTTATCCCATGTTTGGTTGAGAGATAAAATGCATGGGATAACTCATCTTGGGATTAGTTATTCCGGGATTGTAGTGTTGTTTTATCCCACCTTGGGAGTGGGATAACTATTCCCGAGATAACTTGTTGCCCAACCAAACGACCCCTTAATGGTTAAAATTCTTGGTTAACTTGCGACTATTGAGATATGGTGAAAATATAATTCAGTGTCCAAAATTTAGATTGAGAATTGAGGCTATGTTTTGTTCTGAAAATTCTAGGTAAATATTCTGGGAAGGATGCAGTTGTTGATGGGCAAAAGGAAACTAGTCATTAAAGCAAGTGGATGTAATGTTTTTGGATCTTGTACATTATCTAACAAGGCTGCTTTCAGGGGACCGAGAATTTAGATATTATATGTTCTTGGAGCCCATGTATCAATCTCTTTGTGCACTGTAATTGCAATTGGTCATTAATCAGTTGTTTTGTGCACTCTGCATGTACTCAAATTTCAATGAAAGAGAAGTAAGTTGCGCGATTATATCAAATATTTCAATTTCGATGATTTTGTGATGGCCTTACTCAGTTGCAGAGCCAGATGTAATTGAAGGGTGAAAACGAACACCTTCTAGTCAGAAAATTATACTACAGCTAGGTAAAAATGTTTTTAATATATTATATTTAATATTTTTTATATATTCAACAAATTTTTGAAGACATGACCTACACTCTTATCAAGGCAACAGTGGGGAATTTTCAACAATCGATGGTAGCATGACGGAGCAATGTCACATGCGTATCTGGGGATTAAGCGTCGACTAACTCTGTGCCAACAACCGCAATAATACAAATGATCAAAGCATAGTTTAGCACTAACCCTTCTCATTGATTTGTAGGAAGATAAAAAACAATTTTGTCCTTCCGCTACTCTATCCATATTCCATATTGGTGGTGGTATAAGATGATACGCAAACTGATGAATTAAGATATTCAAGGATTAAGCGATACATGCATGATTCATTCGACAATCAACTATTGAATAAAGTGATACCATATAAGTATATACCATGATTATTTTCCTTATACATCATTACCAAGTAACTCTAAAAATTATGGTAAGCATCAATTCTACGCCAAAATTGGTGGTACACCAATTCAAAGGCATATGCAGAATTTTCACCAAGTAATGTCGATATTGAAAGAAAACAAAACAATTAGTATTCACATTTACAAGTGAGATGTGTACTTGACCCGTTGGTTTACCTTAGTTATAAGCTAGAAAGGGTCTTGGTTTCAATATTACTTGATTACAATTTTAAGCAATAGAATATTGAGTTTGTCGACCAACCTTAAGGAACAAAACTGAGCACTAGACCAACACGCAATGTCTAGATGTAAGCTCATGTTTCATACGTTTCATACTTGCCTCTTCAAAACACTTTTAAATTACGTTTCTACTCATGGCTAGATGTATGGTAAGGGTGTAACCGGCCCGAACCGGTCCACTAAAGGAAATCGGACCGGTTTGACCCGTTCCGGTAAGCCCAAGGGCTTTAAAGGCCCGGGTCTCGGTCCGGTTGGGTTTTGAATTTGGGCCCGATTAACCCGGACCAGTTAACCGGCCCGGCCCGAATAAGTTTTTTTTTTTTTTTTTTTTTTTAAGATTTTGGAACATTGGGCCAAACTAGCGGTTGGCCCAACGGCTATAACGGCTAGTTTGGGCCCAAATATAAAAAAAAAATTATTTAAAATTATTTTTTAATTCCAAAAAAATTTCTATAAATACCCTACACTTTCAAATCATTTTCCACACAATTTTTCATCCTCTCAAGTCTCAAATCTCATTCTCTCTCACATCTCATTTCTCAATTCTCAAATATTCTATATATTTAATTTCTAAAGTGCTCACTTTAATTTTTTTAATTTTGTGATTACTAAGTACGAGTGAAGTTTCTAAAGTCGCAACCTTCGGATACTTCCAAAATTTGGTATTATCGTTCCGTCTCATACTTTTAATTTATAATTAGTATATTAATTGTTGAATATTTATTTTTATTACTTTTTCTGTATTTTGAATATTTTTTAGTTTGATTTATACTATGGATAAATTAAGAAACCTCGATAAAAGTATCAAAAAAATTTGTCCCGGAAGTGGTAGTGGTAGCAAAAATTGAATTACTAGCGGTAGAGGAACTTCAAGTACTAAATATACCCAAGTGCCTTCGCCTCCGGTACCACTTAGTCAACCTTTTGAGGAAGAAATAGGTGTAGGTGCTCATGATATGAATTATTTAGAAGTTCAGAAAAATTATAGTATAGAAGAAGAAAATGAAGTTGATGAGGTTGATTTAGATGAAGATGATGAAAATACTGGTGAGACACCCGAACTAGGAAATGCTAATGTTAGATCCGAATCGGTTAATCTCCCTCTCCGTCCCCCCGTGCCTCAAGAGCTCGTAAACAAACTAGTATTGCATGGAAATTTTTTGAACGTATATCAGATACTGAGGTGCAATGCAATATTTGTCAAAAAATATATAAGCATAAAAGAGGAGGCAAGCAAGGGGGTACGGGTATGTTAATGAGACATTTAGCTGAAGACCACGAAAGAGAGTTAAAAATTGCACAAGGTGGTGAGGCTGTTGGTGGACCCACACAAACTAGAATGGACCCAACAACCGGTCACGTAATGAAGAAGTATAATAAATTGAGAGACAGAAAGAAATGGTAAAAATGGTAGCTGTAGGTTGTTTGCCTTTTAGTTTTCCTTTGTCTGATGCTTTTATTCATTATATTCAAGCAATTTATAATCCTATGTTTAATGGTATTCCTAGAAGTACTTGTCGGTCTGATATTTTTAGACTTCATTCACAATCTTGTTTTTATTTATCTACATTGTTAAAAAAATATTCAATGTAGAATATCCCTAACTTCTTATCTTGGTCGTGCTGTAATAAAAATGATTATTTAACCGTTACTTGTCACTGGATAGATAGTAATTTTATGATGCCAAAACGTATTCTTGCTTTTTTATATGATGAAGATCGTAAACATACTGGACAATTTATTGCTGACTCGATACATAAAGTTGCAGTATTTTATGGTATCGAAAATAAAATCTTATGTATGGCTTTTGATAACGTTTCTAACAACAAGACTACTATAACAAAGTTGAAATCTAAGCTATCACCGTCGTTACCTGAAATTTTTCATATTAAGTGTGCATGTCATATATATAATTTAATTGTAAAAGATGGTCTTGAGTTTTTTTAGATTTATATTGAAAAAATCCGTCTTGCTGTTGGTTTTATATAAGAAAATAATCGTAGATCGAGAATTAAAGAATTTAAAGTTAAATGTCAAGAAAATGGACTTGCACCGATATTGATGCCTGAGGAAATTGATATTAGATGGAATTCTACGTATGATTTTTTTAAAAACTTGTTATAAATATAGAGTTCCTATTACATTAGCTTTTAACCAATATTGTGGTTCATTTGCTGATTCTGCCGATTGCATGCTACTTGATTCTGATTGGGTTGTAATTAATGATCTTGTTAAGTTTTTGAAAAAATTTTATGTAGCTACGGTTGAATTTTCAATGCTTATTATCCTACTGTTTGTAATATTTTTGGATATATAATCAATATTTCTGATTTGCTCAAAGAATATATAAATAAAGAAGGTTATGAAAATGTTGTTGGTGCCATGTTTACTAAATTTAAAAAATATTTTTTTCCGATTCTCCCTATTTTCTTGGTTGGTGCTATGCTAAATCCGTGTATTAAATACCATACTATGTGCCACTTTAGTACTCTTATTTATCGTAACTTAGAAAGAAATACTAAAAATGACTCTGAACAAGTACAACCTGATTTGTGGACGGCTACGTCTGATGTGAATGCTTAAATAGATAAATTATATAACCAATATGCTGATTTAGTTGATTTAGCTGTACCGACACATATTAGTCCAACTATCGCTCCTCATCCTCCTGAGGTGCCATCATTTTCTAAAGGCCGGTATATTGTGGTTTTCCTGATTCCTTTTTTGATTTACCCTGTTGGAACAGTGTTGAAGAGGGAGCTTACACATCAACTCATCGGGAAGAGCTTAAGTATTATCTTCGGCCGCCGCCAGAGGATCGCAGACGATGGATCAACACGTTGGATTGGTGGAGGAATAATTAATCGCAATATCCTGTGCTTTCAAGATTAGCTAGAGATATCTTGAACGTTCCAATTTCAACCGTTGCATCAGAGAGCGCCTTTAGTCAGGGACGACAACAACTTGGAGACAACCGACACTCATTGGGAAGCAATGCAATGAATGTTCTAGTTTGGCTCAGAGGTTGGATTAGAGTAGAAAGAAGAAATAAAGGAATAGAACCGGAGCCGAATGACGAGCAGAAACTTGAAGAAATTATGACTTCGTGGGAGAAATCAGCAGAATCAAGTCCAATGCATGAGTTTTCCCCTATTGACTTTGACTATCCTACACAAGTTGCCATTAATATTAACATGGATGAGTTGGAAAAAATGATGCATAGTTTGTAGATTTTTTATTCATGTAAATTATAAATTTTGGATCATTTTGCTATCAATAAAATTCAACATTCATTAATTAACTATCAAGTATTATTAATTTATTATATTAAGTAGTATATGTTTTGTATATTATTGTATATATCTTCTAGACACATGTATATTTAACGTATATATTTAATGTATCCAAGTGTATATGTTTTACAAATTAGTATATAACTATATATATATATATATATATACATATTGTAGTATATATAAATGTATATTGTAGAATAGTATATAGTTTATTTAAAATAGTACATATATATTGAATGGTGTGTATATATCTTCTATAGACGTATATATTTAACGTATATATGTGTATATGTTTTATAAATTAGTATAATATAACTATCTATATATTGTAATACAAATATATTGTAGTATATAGTTTATTTAATTTTAAAGTAGTACATATATATTGAATGGTGTGTATATATCTTCTATAGATGTGTATATTTAACGTATAAATGTGTATATGTTTTATAAATTAGTATGTAAGTATATATATATATATATATATACTTTATTTAAAATAGTACATATATATTGAATGGTGCGTATATATGT
>NC_061111.1:206237963-206245837 GCF_002878395.1 Capsicum annuum | reverse complement strand
TGATTCCGGTTTGGCCCGGCCCGTCCCACTTGACACCTTTAATGTATGGTCATATTTCATGCATGTTACGGATACGCTCATACCGACAATGTCATCCAAGGACGACTAAGCGAAGAGTTGATATAAATCAGTACACCAAGATGCCAAAACAGTCCACAAAACGTAAGAAGAATAAGCAACACAAAGGGATACAAGATGACAAACACAAAAACACACGGATTTGCAAAATAATGAAAGGATAGATAGTGAGACCAAGATTATTACAAGATTAAGAACCAAGTATATTTGAACATTAACCCCTAATGAATGTAATAATCAAAACCACACTCTTACGGTGACTGCCAAGGTAATTGACTTACCTCAAGATCCACCATTATATTGGCTTTTCCAAGCCCTATACTAAGGATGAATTTTCCAAGTCCTAACTAAGACTATACTAAGGTGGTTTACTCTCAAGAGAGAGGATTTCAAGTGTTTCAATCTTTCATCTTTCATCTTTCATAAACTAAAGAGAAAAACCCTAATAAGAGACTATATATAGCCTAGTTTATTACATAGAATAATGGACCAAAATACCCTTAATGAAAGGGGAGGTCATAGATTGTTTCTTTAACATGTGCAAACCCCAAAATACCTTTAATAAAGGGTGCTTCTTCAATGCTCCAAAACCATGGGGTCAAACTTCAAAACTTGTAGTCTCGAATTGGCATCAAATGTAAGCCCCCACGTAATCTTCCACACACGGGTTTGTTTAATGGCATGCTCAAAACGGGTCCTCCATGCATGTTCTCGTATCCCCTAGGTGACCAAGTCTTGAGCCTCTATGTGTTGGCCTCTAATGATGTCATCAAAAGATAAGATGACCATTTGTCCCGTATCATCCCCCCCTTCTTAAAAAGGATTCGACCTCGAATCCAAACCTTGCAAGACCGAAGAGAGGACAAACAAATACAAACTCCTCATGGCATGAGGGTTAGGATTACCACAACAAATCATCTCAACATGCCAAGGTTGCACATATTTGCAATATAACCAAGGATCCTTTGAATGAAATATTAAAAACTCAATGAAAAATGTACGAATGATTTGGTTATGGGATTCACCAAGAGTGACAATTTGCTTGTCATGTAGACCAAGCAACAAGTTGGGTGCACCAACATCACCATTTCCATATTTGGCACCAAGGTCAAACAGGGAGAGTGGCTATAGACACGGGTCTAGACACAACTCCCATTTCCCGTGATCTCCACCCAAACTAAATGACATACTCTCTACAATAGCATACATATCATCGAAAGAAAATAGAAAGTAGAGAAAAGTATCACTCAAGTCGACTTCTACTAAGGTGCCCTCATGTGTGTACTCACTACTAGTTTCCCAATCATCACCATGAGTAGTCTCAACAATAAAGTCACACAAAGTAGAAGGAGTAACTTTTAAGACTACACATTCCTTACTCTTAAGAGTACTCTCATCGTCCAAGAAGAGATTTTCATCTTTAGGAGGAATGTTGTCACACCATAGTGGGTTAACATATAGGCTATAGCCTCCAAGTAAGCTATACCATCTTTTTCACCACAAGGCTCATTAAGAGTACAACAACAACAACAAACCCAGTGTATTCCCAACTAGTGGGGTCTGGGGGGGGTAAGATGTACGCAGTCCATACCTCTACCTCTGATGAAGTAGAAAGGCTGTTTTCGAAAGACCCCCGGCTCAAGGCACGAGATACCACACAAACACATAGTAAAGCACAGAAGAAGATTACATAACATAAATACGGCACCCATAAGGAATATAAAACAGAGAAAAACAGAGGAAAGCACACAGATTCGTAATAAACATGGAACATGAAATACGGAATCATAACAGGAATAAAACCCCCACCAAGTAATTCCCTACACTAGCGACCCAAACTGGCCCTAATCCTCTGCCGTAATTCGCGTCTTCCAGACCTTCCTATCTAGGCTCATTAAGAGTGTTTATATTATTTTCAAACAAGACATTATACCTAAAGAGTGGATGATCAACCCACGGGCATATTTGGAACAAGTAAGTTCCTCACTCTCTAAGAGATCAATATTAAGTTTCAAAGCAGTTTCAAGCACAAGATTGTCCCAAGAATAGCTCCCGGGTTCACTCCCCTTTTGTTGACCAACTTTTTCAAATACTTCACTCACTTGAGTTTGATTAATCACATCGCACACATACTTAAGTGGTGGATAATTTTCAAAAATAGGTTGATCAACACCAATTACACAAGATGATGTACTTTCGTTCAACATATATACTTTAACCCTAGGTGGACATAAATTGATCTCACAAGAAGAGTCAATTTGGTCATCAATAGGATCAACTAGTGTATCCACACTCACAACATGTACATCATAAAAAAAAGGCAAAGAATCATTAGACTCACAAATAAGTAAGTTACTACTCCCACTCAATAGGCTACTAGCCACACAATTATCATTCACATGCACAAAAGTGTAAGAATTAGCTATTTTACCTTGAAGTTCCTGAGTCGACTCTCCTTTGCTGTGTTGTGAAGGTCCTCCATAAGCTTGGGCAGCAACTTCACTTCGGCATTACTCTCCTTCACTTTCCATGTCGGTACCTACACAAATGTCCTTAGAAATAGAAGGACAAACAATGTTAGCTCGGTTTGGTGGCAATCCCCTTACTTTGCTCCACACAACCTCTCCTTTTTTCCACTCTCGAATTACCACCTTGCACACCCTTACTTCTCTCAATCTTTTGTCTCTCATAAGCATTTGGATTGGAGTAAGTATTCACTTCTCTTTGTGGCTCGGGTAGCATGTATGTCACGAGGTGATTTTCCCACCGGCCTCTTACAACATTAGGCCAATTTTGCACATTTGAAACTCTATGTTGTGCAAACTAATCGGCACCTAAGCATACATAAACGTATATCAATGGAAGAATATCGCACTATACCTTCTCATGGTATTCAAATTTGGAGAAGACAACTTTGACCCTCTTGGTAACCTTAAACCCGTCCAAGAAGTATGGAACAAGTAAAGGCTCGTAAAATAACCCAAGTAGTCAACCATGGATGGAAGGATGTAGTTTCTATAGTACCTATCATTTAACACAACGAGGCAGCTTGGTATCCCACAAATAGTCAACTTTCTGGAGTGTACACTCCTTCTCGGATCAATATTGTAAGGCACACAAGTACCTCTCGATTTTGGAGATGCATACCCTTTTCTTCTCGTTGTACAACTTCCACTAGAGCTAGTATAACCATTCACACTATAAATAACCTTGATAAGAAGTACTACAAGGTGGAGGATATGAATCTTCACACTCCTCACATGTACTCTCATCATAGCTCTCATAAGCTTTGCGAACGAAAGGATTATACCTAACATCAAATCTAGGTTTGGAGTGAGAAGTGTAAGACTCCTCACATACCTCAATGTTATCATAAGATCCATCACGAGGTCCTACATCATCTCCAAGTTCACTATAAGCACTAGGCACTTTATTCACCTTATTTTCTCCCTCAAAATCGTAACTCTCAAATCTGCCCAAGTTTTGATCATATCTATTTTCATAGCCTCCACAGTCTCCCTCAACTTCGTAGCCATAAAACCCCTCACTACAATCATAGTCTCCCATGTTGTAGTCACAATAATCCCCGTCTATCGAAGACATGTTCCCCTTATATCACCTTTGTACCTACACAATGAACAAACAAGATTAGTAGTAAAAGCTCCTCACCAACACTCGTATACACCCACCTTTGTGATTCTCACAATTGGAGCGACAAATATTAAAAGTTGCTTATACTCCGATAGTCAATAGGATGTTAATTCTACTTGGTGGCTGGAATGGATTCTTGTTTGATCGACTCAAGATACAAAAATAAAATTTACTTACGAACTTGAAACAAAGAAGTTACTACGAGTTAAAAATGAAAAAAACACAAAAATAACGAAGACACGAAAGAAACAGATTCAACAATTAATCTACAACTAAGTAGGTGATTACTAGTAGTTAATTAATTCTAGAATCAAGACATGAAACTAATGAAATAATAAAATAAAACTAAGAATCTAAAATTTTTGAGCTTAAGCACTTTCGGTGATGATGTGGCAGCCTCTTATTGGTTGTTGAAAATTGTCGAAAGTTTTGAGAATTTTTTTCTTATTTTCAATTTGTATTGATCAATGTTCAATTAGAAGAGTGTATTTTCGGTTTTGGGAGGGAAAAAACAAGACTTAGAAACTTTTCAATGTTCAAAAAAAGGCTTGACTTTTCTTTCACCCTTTTGGCAAAACACCTTTTGAAGCCTTTGTCCCCCTTTCCTCTTTTGTAGGTCTTTGGAAGACCCTTTCTCTCTTTTGGTAATAAGACCTTTTGAAAGTATTTTGGCCTCCTTTATTCTTTTATAATAGTCTTGAAATGTTTTTAAAGACTAAAAAGACTACACCTTTTTTCTTCTTTGATTTTAGATCAAACAAACCATTTCTCTTCAACAAAATATGGAGATGTTGAAGAACACCAAGAACACAACTTTGAATCTTGGAGTTCTAAGGTTAACGTTGGACCTCCCAAACATCAACAACACATATTCAAGCTCCAATCTTCAACAACGACATCAAAAAAATATTTTTCCAGCCACCAATCTTCTACAACAACAAAATATTTTTCCAGCACCAATCTTCAACAACAATATCAACAACCTTCCAAGATTCAAGAACCACTTGGATTTAGCTAAAAATTTAGGTGTAGACTCTATTAGCGTTAGTGAAGAAGGGACTAACACTAGAAACAACAAAACACACAAAAAACACAAGAAAACCAAGCCTCAAATCTTGATCCAAATACAAAAAGGGACAAATTACTTTTTTTGGCGTTTTTCAGTTTTTCCAACACTATTTTTCTGATTTTTCAAGATATCAAGCCCAAGATTGATCTCGTAGGAATGAAATCAATGATGGCTCTGATACCAAATGATACAAATCAGTCCACCAAGATGCCAAAAAAGTCCACAAAACGTGAGAAGAACAAGCAACACAAAGGGATACAAGATGACAAACACAAAAACACATGGATTTGCAAAATAATGAAAGGATAGATAGAGAGATCAAGATTATTAAAAGATTAAGAACCAAGTATATTTCAACATTAGCCCCTAATGAATTTAATAATCAAAACCACAATCTTATGGTGACCGCTAAGGTAATCGACTCACCTCAAAATCTACCGTTTCCAAGCAAAGAACAATGTTGACTTTTCCAAGACCTATACTAAGGATGACTTTTCCAAGTCCTAAATAAAACTATACTAAGGTAGTCTACTCTCAAGAGAGAGGATTTCAAGTGTTTCAATCTTTCATGTTTCATAAACTAAAGAGAAAAAACCTAATAAGAGACTATATATAGCCTAGCTTATTACATAGAATAATGGACCAAAATACCCTTAATGAAAGGGGAGGTCATGGGTTATTTCTTTAACATGTACAAACCCCAAAATACCCTTAATGAAGGGTGCTTCTTCAATGCTCTAAAATCATGGGGTCAAACTTCAAAACTTGTAGTCTCGAATTGGCATCAAATTTCAGCCCCCACGCAATCTTTCACACACGGGTTTGTTTAATGGTATGCTCAAAATGGGTCCTCCATGCATGTTCTCGTATCCTCAAGGTGACCAGGTCTTGAGCCTCTATGTGTTGACCTTTAAAGATGTCATCAAAAGATAAGATGGTGATTTGTCCCGTATCAAGAGTGTAGGCTCGAGATGTCACATAACATTGTTGTTGTGGTGGGCTAGACTTGGATTAGACATTAATGTGATATGTAATTAGATACTACTACAATATTGGATAAGATGGTAATCACTGATTTTATATGGATGGGAATAGGGCCTGCAGGATTGTACCCAGAACGTTTCGTATTCCAAGGCTAACTTTCCACAAGTAGAAAGTTTCCACCAACTTTCTAAATTAACTTTCCACAAGTAGAAAGTTTCCACCAACTTTCTAAATTAACCAAGGTCTCTCACTAGGGCTCGAGATAGTTTATAAAATACCTTCGGTATTTGGTGGTATAATAAATCTATAGTCATAGTTTATGCAACTCCCACTAATATATACTCGAATAATGAAAAATTGTTACTTCAACTTTTTAAAAAAAGGTCTCCGTTACACATTTAGCAATATATATTCAAAAGAAAGTACAAACAACTCTCTTTGTTAATCAATTATTAAAAAAAAAAAAGTCAATCAAGATAGTGATGTCAAAGCTTCAACATCTAAACATTTAGTTTCACACTAATAATAGAATTTATATTTGTTATTATAGTATTTTAGTAGTAGTATATAAATTATTTATATATATAACATATACTATGATATTCTATCTTTTGACATATTATTTATAAATACCAAATATCATATTGAATAAGAGAAAAATTTTACCATATCAAAAACTACAGTATCAAAAAATTCAATTTGATGTCTCAATTCAATATTTTTCATACCATGTCCATCGCTAGTCAAATCTCTCTCTCTCTCTCTCTCTCTCTCTCTCTCTATATATATATATATATATATCAGACTTAGAAATATGCTGATGTGGATGTGACATACTTCTAAGGCCTCCATTTCTATTTTTCTTTTCTCTCAATTTTTTTCTATTTTTTCTCTATTTACTTGCTATATTAAAATAATTAATAGTAATGTATTTTAATTAAAAAATTTTAATTACACCTTCCCATTTACTCTTTATTTACCCATTTACTAAAAGTTATTACTATTAATTGCCATAAACTGATCATTAGAGAACAACATCCCTGCTTAATCTCTAATTTTTCAGGATAACAAGGAAAGAAGTTTGAGTTGTGTTTACGCTCAAATTTTTGGTACACTACTAACATTTCTCTCATTTCCCGAGATTATCTTTTCCTTTAATTAGTGTATGATAGAGTTGCGATATTGTCACGCCCCAAAATCCCATCGGGCCGGACTGGCACCAGAAGCCGAGAAGGCCCGGGAGAACCCGTTCAAATACCTGTACTTTACTTACATGTCACCAAAAATTGGACAGCACTTCGTTGCATATAGAAGGATCTAATTACTTGTATCAGCACAACACGCGCAAATATATATATATATATATATATATATATATATATATATATATATATATAATACTTGGCCGTCGGGGCCACCACATATACAGATATAACATCACTATATAAACTTCCATGACTTTACCCTTCCTTATGTCTACAAAGCCTCTAGGATATACATGACATAACTAGGGTCGGGACAAACCCCCGCCCACACATGACTCATGTACAATAACAAAACATAAGGAACCGACTCGGAAAGCTCCGAAGCAAACTGGAGCTCACCAATAATAGATGTATGACCTGGCTCCTACTTGTGCGGTGTATGAGCTGAGGTACCTGTGCTTGCAGCATGAAATGCAGGTCCCCCGTGAGGTACGTCAGTAGGAAATATGTACTGAGTATGTAAAGCTGTAAATAATCACATATGATATAGGAGCTCAATAGAAATCAGAAACAAGTGAATAATTCGTAATAGGAGTGGACCACACTTACTAGAACTTGTGACAACCTGTACATTGTATTTATTCAATCACTTTACCTTCGTTCTTATCGTCTTTGTAATCATTACTGTACTGTACTGTGACCATTAGGCTGCCTCCAGTACATATCAACTGGGATCGACCCATGCTAGGCTTATGCCCCTGGGATACCACCCATAAACACATAAATAGGGATCGACCCATGCTAGGCTTATGCCCCTGGGATACCACCCGATAAGAGAGAACTTCCATCACTTAGTTCAATTAATCTTTGAGATTGTTATTTCGGTC
>NC_061111.1:206138653-206234963 GCF_002878395.1 Capsicum annuum | reverse complement strand
CCACCACATTTTTGATACTTTGAAACAATAATACATCAATAGGAACCAAGTAATAGACCTTCTATACAATAACGATATAATAAAGACTCATTGGTACATCAACAATGTGTTTCAGAATCATCAATATCACAACAATGAAATAGGAGTCTTTTGGTATATCAATGAAACATTTTTGACACTTTATAGAATGGAAACAACTTCGTTGGTAACGTAGAACAATACATGTTTTTGGACAACCTCGGAATCTTACTTGATGGAACATTGGTGTTTTCATGCCAAAGAACATTGTTAGAGTATGTTTTACATACCTCGTTGTAGATTCGGATACCAATTCAACACAACTTCCCGCCTTTACAAATCACTTATCTACAATGAAATGTTTGGCATCTAGTATTAGCAACCCAACACCACAATTCTCTTCCATAATTCCATACTACCAATATTTGCAAAACATTCCAAAAATCAACTTGAACAATAGGTTTATGTGTATATATATATATATATAATCATCATTTCAATACCACATCATCACACCAAATTCCTTCACAATTCAACATAATCCAACATCATTTCCCAATCATCTTTCAACAACAATCAAATAACATACTTCTTATGCTACATGCATATATATATATATATATATATATATATACATATCCATATAAATAACACCAACATAATTTACATCCTTACCATAAAATGACCCTTTTGATTTTGAAGTCCTGTTGGCACAAATAAGGGGTGCTTCTCGAAGCCCTTGAGATGGTGAACACAACTACGGAATCAATTTGGATTTTCTACGGTTGAATCACAAGATAATTGGAGCTGAAATTTGGCTAGGGTTTCTTAGTCTTCAATAATGGATGATAAATAATGGATATGAGGCTAAGTATATGTATATAATGACCAATTTTCGTTCATGAGGTGATGGAAAATGACCATATTGCCCTTAAAATTTTAAGTAAATCCGAATCTGTCCATGGTGGACTGTTTTGATAGGCTAAAGTAAATCGGCCATAACTCTTTGCTCCGATATCGGATTTGGGTGAAATTGGAATAGTTAGAAAGATAATTCAAAGGTATTTCATTTCATATAAAGTAGGACACCCAGTTCGTCCTGTACAAGGATTTATGATCGTTTGAAGTTGACCCTAAAAAACTGTTTTGAGAGGCTGAAGTAAAATGAGTATAACTCCTTACTCAGATGTTGGATTTGGATGAAACCAATCGAATTGGAAAGAAGACTCAAAGATCTTTCTTTTGATATGTGGTAGCTCTCCCAGTTCATTATATTGATGGAGTTATGATCGTTCAAAGTTGACCCAAAAAACTGGCGGGCCTCAGTAGTTTGTGTGCAGGAAATTTTCCTGCACATTTACTGTTCACAGCATCCCGGCCACCGTTTTATAGTTTCGAACGTGCTCGATTATATCCGAAACTTATCCGTTTTTGGAAATCTTTATATAGTTGAAAAGCTTATTCAATAACCTTCGTATGGAACCATCAACGGGCAAATTCCGGTATAAATAAAGTCGATTCCTATACACATATAATCAAACTATACACTTGAAACCATCTCAAAATAATCAATACTCATACTTAAACTCATATATACCTAAATTAGGATCAATACATATACTCCAACACATATAACAATGGTTAATGCACGTAATTAAGTACGGGGTGTTACAGATATTCTTGATGCTTTTATTTCAAGCTTTCAACCTGGGATTGAAGTTTGACTTTTCTTACCTAGCCGATTCCTGAACCTGGTTTGAAGGATGTTTTGAGGGTTCATCGAGTGCCTATGAATTTTCATGGGTTGAGAGCGTTAATGTTTGAACTCGCCTTCAATTTTAAGTTTAGTCAAGTAGCTTAAATTGTTGTTCCGGATACAAAATTTATATGTTTCAACCTAAACTTTAATGCTAAATTGAAGAACAACTTTCAAGAACTACAATGAAGTTACAACAACTTCAAACACAAGTCCAAATAAACAATCAAATGAACTATCAAAATGAAGTGTTTATCAACTTTAAGAAAGAAGATTAAATAAAAATATCGATACCTCAAATTTTTAAAAAATTCAAACACACTCAACGATTTGATGATCAAACGAGAGTTTTTAGAAAAAGAAGAAGAAGAAGAAGATTATTTTTCTATTCAAAAATTGTCGATTGTTTTTCTATTCAAAAATTATCTGAGGAAAGATTCAGGTATTTATAGTCATCAAAGTGTCTTCATGAAGAGAAGCAATGGTTCATAAAGTTGCACCCCTTCATAAAGGTGCAACTCTTCGGAAAAGTCACAACCCATTGGAAAGGTCATAACCATTCAATCCGAAA
Organism: Capsicum annuum; assembly: GCF_002878395.1. NCBI lineage: Eukaryota > Viridiplantae > Streptophyta > Magnoliopsida > Solanales > Solanaceae > Capsicum > Capsicum annuum. Next base: position 206,232,618 of record NC_061111.1, on the reverse strand, counting down.
AGGTGCCTATTCAAATTGCATTCTTTCTCTTGGTGTCTTTTTGAAGAAAACACCTATTCATTTTTCATTCACACCTCTTAAAACCCAACACAAATGAATTTCTTTTTGAATTTTTCATTTGAATTTTAGTTTGATTAAGATGTTCGTCTAGGAGTTTTTGATTTGTTGACCCTGCTAAAGGTCGTGTTTAAACAATATTTACTGTGGTTTAAAGATTGAAAAAATTGCTTCATCTAAAAAAGACGAAAGCAATCATTTCTAATAAGTGCCTACTGTTTTTGCTAATGCCGTAGAGATCCCTTACGTAATATACAGATTCGAGAAGGTTTTAGCTTATCAAGATATAGAGGTCCAACTTTGATGTTAAGTTTTACTTTTATTTGTTCATATTTCTCGATAAGAATCATGAAATTGGACCATAGGCCAATTGTGATCTGTATGTCAGCCTTCCGTACAGGGGCAACTCAATATATATTGTGTGGCCTAAAGCAAAATTTCAAAATGAGGCCTTAAAAAAGATTTTTATATATTTTTTATATTTAAAAATTTATTTCTATAACTTTTTGAAATACAAAATTATGAATAAAATTGTTTTACAATCAATCACTCAATAATTTTCATTTCAATTAATTGTATACTTAAATCATTTTATTTTTGTTGAGATGATATTGATCTTAAGTATGATTTTAATAATTAGAATTTAAAAAATTTCTTTCAACTGAGACAATTATTATAGGATTAAAAATAATTAAACTTTTTTTTATCTTATTAAAATATTTCTTACCATTCTACTCCCTCCATCCCACTATAACTATTATTTTAATTCATTTCACATCCATTACATAAAATAATAATATAAGGTATAATTATTAAGTTGCCCTATTTATTAGATTTTGTTTAGAACTGAGAAGTACTAAAACTAGATCTTCTTTGATGTTAAGGATAAAGTGGAAAATAATTGTCAACTTTAATCTTAAATTCCTAATATGATATTTTCTTTGAGCTAAAATAACATTAAATGAAATAATATTTTCTAATAAAAAAAATACTCTTAAGTATAAATTTATAATTGCTAAAGAAATGAGGCCCCAAAAATTGGGGGCCTAAAGCAGTATCTTTAGTGGCTTTAGGCTAAAGCCGGCACTACTTCCGTATATATATGATATTGTGTTTTAGTTTGTTCGTTTTGTCTTTAAAGTTGATTTTAATTGAGACTTTGCAATGTATTCACCACATTTTGTTGTTGATGTTTGATACTTAATTTTCTACTGAAAACTCAATTATTTATATTCATTGAATTTTAAGGTTGGTAACAAGGTGCTTATTGGTTGGAGTACTTCTTTATTAAGTTGTTCGGATTCTTCAAAAATATCATCGTACACATATCATAATCTTCAAAAATGAAATAATTGCCAATGAATTATTCAAGTCGTCTTTCTGTTTTTCACAAGCCAAAATCATGCACTACGAACAAACCTTTGGAAATGCCACTTGAATGCATATGCTGATATGGCATCGGGTAATTATAGATTAGATGAAAGTAATTCATTTCTATTAAGTTTTATAATTTAGACCATATTAGTTCTGATTCTTTTTTTCTTTATAGTTTATGTTGTTAATTGATTTTTTTTTTTGTTTTGGGATGTTGATTAATCATATTATGGAAATTACTGAAATTTCTTTATGTTTTTTTACACCAATCATTAATAATTCAACAATAACATTATTTATTTTAAGTAAAGGTGGTAAAGCAATGTCACTGGAATTTTCAGCAGAAATTGATGCAATATTTGGAGTCTTTTGTGTTCTATTATGCTCGAAAACTCAAGGTTCATTCTCTATTCCCACAAAAGTCCAGTGAGCCAATTCGTTTCTTACAAAACCAACATGCCCTTTTGAATACGAAAAAAAAAGACGAGAGAGATTTCGACAAGTACCTCTTTGAAAGTTTTAACTTCGTTGAAATACGTTAGACAACTTATTTCATTGATAGGTTACTGCTAATCTAAAATAAGTAAATCAGTAGGTCTTGTACTCTATCACAACAATACTTGTCCAATTTAAAAAATCAATGATTATTCTGCACCTTTTCTACCCATTGAACAACTTGCTATGGATCTCTGACTTTCTCTCTCAACAAGCATAACATATGCATCATTGATGCTTGGAGTTAGTTCTACCGTTATTATTTGACTTCTTGATTACTCATAAATCTCGTTTAGCCTCATTAAGAATTGCATTAGTTTTTGCCTCTCCATATGTGTAGTAAACTCCCTAGATATAGGGCAATTGCATAGTGATGGTACTATACTAGCAAATACATCCCACAAACTGCGTAATTTCAAAAAGTAACTAGGAATACTATCATTCCCTTGCACTGTAGTAGTTATAGCTTTATGTAACTGATAAATTCGAGATGCATTTACCTTGTTGAATCATTCACGAAGATCCTCCAAAATTATTTTTGCACTGGTTGCATAGATAATTCCTATATGCAAATCCTGTGTAACCGAACTCATTATCCATCCTTGAACAACAACAATGCACCGATCCTATAGATGCCCTAATTTGACTCTAAAATCCTCTTTTTTCAGAGTGCCATCTACAATTCCCAGCTTGTTCTTCCCCAGCAATTGAATTCGTATAGCCTTGCTTCAGATGGAGTAATTATTGGATCCTGTTAGCTGCATCGAAATGGTCGAAGCTCCAGTAGTATCAGAAGGGTGTAGAAACAGAGCGTGATTGTGATTGAACTTCATAGTCGACGCCATTGTTGAGCTTCAACCAAATGTGCTAAAACTTTCAACAAGCTTGAAACTTTACAAATCGTCTCTGATAAACTCACAATCATAGTTATTTGGCTTTGATACCATGTTGAATTTCATGCAATTGTTCAATCGTAATTTGTCATTGTAGATCGAATTTAGCTCAGTAGATAGGAAAGTAAGAAGATATTATTTCACTAAGAAGGAAAAATAAAAATTTGTAACTACTTACAATGGAACAGTAGTATTTATACACTGTCGACACTAACTACTTTCTAATAAACTCATCATTAACCGACTAATAACCTTACCAATTATCTAATTGCCCCTTGTTCATTTGTATACAATATCAAGTAATCCCTATTTTATTAGACATATAACTATTGACAGAGGTGAAATCAGGATTTTGAAGTTTGTAAGTTTTGTGTAAATGAATTGAAAGAGACAATAACAAATCTATTTATACTCTTAAATGTGTAAATAATTAAGACTTAGACCTTGAGATTTAAGTGTGTAAATAGACTTGTCCTTGTCCAAATAGACTATATGCATTTGGCAGGAAAATCAATGAAATGAAAAGAGACTTTATTAGGAGGGAAAAACATGTTGTCCTGAACAGAGAAATTTCCTTTGATACCAAATTACAAGGCCTAATTAATGTACATTTGTACCCTTTTATTGTTACTGTGGTTTGAATAATGTGTTTAAGTTATAACTGGCGACTCAAATTGACAATCCAGCTTGACTTCGATTTTGTTAATTCTTGTTCTATTTTATTTTTATGTTCATATAGGTGCGATAGAATCTATTTAATCTCGTTCATTTGAATTGAAATTGTTATATATACATAAATTATTAACAATGAAAATTTTTAACTATTTTATTAATTACATTTTATTCCGGATTTTTGAAATAGTGATACATATATTATATTTTTGAGCCCGAGGTCTATCGGAAATAACCCGTCTACTTCTTCGGAGATAGCGGTATGAATTGTGTACATTTTACCTTCCCCAGGCCCCACTTGATGGGAATACAAAGGGTTTGTTGTTGTTGTTGTTGTTGTTGATACATATGTTATATGGTGATACATATAAAAAAGTGATATATTTGAAACTGACAAGATATTTATTTAAGGAAATAACAGATTCTCTTTTATTCTGTGGAGCAAATCACGCATAATCAGTTACACAATGAATTAATCAAATTCAAAAAAAAAATTCAACACCCTAATTTCTGTCAATCCCAATTCAATTCAATATGATCCTATCCACTTTCTCTGCTGACCCACCTTTCATGGCATCCAGCTCTACTGTTTTGTCCTTCATCGTCCGGCACCGAGGACCCTGGCGACTTCAATTGGTGACCGCCATAGGGTATTATTACGTGGACTTACTTGACTCTTTGCCTGAGATTGTTCCATTACTGTACAGTGTAAGTTGTTGGTTGGGACTTCTTGTGTAGTTGGGATATTTTTTACATCATTTTGAGTCTTCCTCTCATAGCCAGTTACTAGAAAGGCACTTTGGAGATGCACTAACTGAAGCAGATAGACAACAATAAAAGTTGCAACACAGCATGCAGCAGTTGTAACTGCCACTCTAAATGCTGTTAATGCATATGGTGAATGGGTTCCCTTGCCAGATCTTGCAAAATATGGAATAATACATGGGGTGGTTTTTTGGATAGACTGGTATGGAGATTTCTGGTGGTGAGTGAGTCGTTTTTTAGTGGATCAGCGCTGATTCACCGGAACAGTGAACTCTGGTGATGGGATGGCTGCTCCGTTTTTAGATACAGTGTGAACAAAATGTATCACCCATTAATAACATATGAATCATTCAATAATTGAAATAAATAACTATATTTACCAGATAAATCACCATAATACTATATATATCACCCATTAATATCATATGAATCACCCAATAATTGAAATAAATAACTGCATCTACCATATGAATCACCATAATACCATATGTATCACCCATTAATATCATATATATCACCCGCTAAAATGATACAAACTGTATCTATTGTATGAATCATCATAATACCCATATAATGATATCATATTTTTCATTCATATGAATCACCATTAAAAGAATAAACATGTATGACTAACTAAATAAATTTATATATGTATCAATGGATTTTAAAAAACAAAAATTGGGAGAGATTTTTAGGAGAGGGAAAAAAAATAGTTGCATGCGTTAATGGAGGAGAAAAAATCAAGAAGGGAGATGATTCAAAAGTTAATGGAGGAGCAAAAATCAGCAAGGAAGATGATTTAATTGTTGATAATTAGGGAGATATTTTAGGAAAGGAAATCTTTGAAAAAAAAATAGTTTGAATGAGTTAATGGTGGAGTAAAATAGGATGTAGAATTTTGTTGATATGTATCAAGAGTAAAGTTGAAAATTGAAATTTTATGTAAATTTTAAAAAAGTAAGGGTTATTGGGTAATATAGTCTCACAAGTTTGGGTTTTGTGTAATTTAACCATTAAGTTATGCAGGTCATTCGATTATCATTAATTTACACCGAATGACCAATTTTGTCATTTTCCCAATTCTACTTGCTTCCAGAGTTTGGACTTGAAGCCAATTTTTCCTTTTTTTTGGGGGGGGGGGGGGGGGGGGGGGAGGACAAAAATATCACTTCAATGTAAAATAATGCCACCAAAGTAGCCATTGAATCTGGTATCGCTCTTTTTAGCTTTTTTAACCTTTTTGAGCTGACAACAATTCTTTTATCTTTTTGGCTACTCTTCATTTGACAAAAAATAATCAATAATTATAAAAATTAGATTATTATTGTATAAAATATTCTTTTTTTTCAAATACATATCTGATATCAAATATATAAATACATATTTTATACAAATAATGATACAACTTATATGCACATTATAACAATAATTGTATAGTTTCTATACACATTCTATACAATATTTAGCTACAATAATTATTTAGGTACAAATTCTATACAATATTTATGCAGTTTATATACATCCTATAGATATACATATTCTATACAACAATGATACAAATTCTATACAATTCATATATTAAAAAATATATTCTATACAATACATATACAATTTTTTTACACATCTATACAATAATTGTATAATTTTTATACACATTCTATACGACTTTTGGGCTACAATTATTATTTGGATACGTATTTTATACAATAACTACACAGTTTTTATACACATTCTATATATACGTATTTTATACAACAATTATACATTTTCTATACACATGCTATATATTTTTTTTAACTATATTTTATACATATACATATTTAATATAACTATACAACTTCTATACATATATTGTATATAGGTACATATTATTTACAATAACTATACCATTCTTATACAATCATATTTAATTGTTATTTTTAAACACATATACTATATTGATATATATTCTAGTTAATAATTATACATTTTTATACAATTGTATTTACTTATTATTTCTTAAAATAAAAAAGCAGATGTTTTTAGTCAAAAAATTTATAAAAAGAAAAAATAAAAAGCTGAAACATTTAATAAGAAGGGCCGAATGACCCAACAGGGAAAAGGAGAGCCGAAGCAGCTCAATGGCCATTTAATGGCAATACTTTGGCCGAATGACCATGATTTGACAACTTCATCAAATGTTGATCTTTTGTTTTAAAAATGGCTAGGTGGTGTCTTCCTTTTTTTGTTTCCAGTGTCTTTAACCCCTCAGAATTATAGCCTCTTTTAAGGGAAAACAACAAAAATGTAGTAGCTTTACACTATAATTACAGAAAGCAACATAGATTTCAAAAATTCACAATATCTATCGTGTATCTCAGATACCTCGATTGAGATCGTGTATCTATGTATCTTGAGATACACGAGTTTTGTTGTGTTAGGCGTTGTTAGAACGTGGATCTTTAGGTGCACACTGCTTTGTAATTTTCTTAAAATTAGGTATAGTTATATAAGATGAACACTGATATTTATCTAATTCAACGTGTATCTTCAGATACACGAGTTTTGCTATGTTAGGCGTTGTTAGAACGTGCATTTTTAGGTACATATTGTTTTGTGATTTTCTTAAGCAATACTTGCAATATTTTAACCTTTTTAGAGTTAGGTGCGTGAATTTCACCAATTACTTTACCATTACCTATTTTCAAGCGATTTACCATATTTCAGTTCCCTCAACTTCAATGATTCCTTTTATTTATTGCCATTTACCATATTTCAGTTCCCTCAACTTCAATGATTCCTTTTATTTATTTTTCAAAAAATGCACTTTGCTCTATAATTTTTTATAAACTTGTTCCCCAATAATTAAGGTAAGCATATTTTTCAGTTAATGCATGTTATTTTTTTCATATAACTTCTTTTTTGCAAATCAATTTCGACATTATTCAACCTACATCTGTGATTCATTTTTTTGTTTTTTTTTTAAAATTTTTCTGAGTGTTGAAATTTTTGGAGTTACGCGATAATGGCAGTACATGCACATTGTAGTAGTTCAGTTAGTGGTATTCCACCGTTGAATTTAGATTCCGATGAACTACCATCGTTTAGTCTTGATTTGACGCAAGATGAAGAAACTAACTTGATTTTTACTAATGTTCAGTCGAAGGGTGGTGTTAGCATAGAAGAGGTGAGATTGAAGAATTGTAACGATCTGAAAAAGATTATCGCAAACATAAAATGAAAAGCATTGAGAGAATCTTCATCCCCAACACCCTCAAAAAATCAAAAATTCAAAAATTCAAAAAAAAAAAAAGTCAATCGAAACAAGGAGAATCTAGGAAAATTGCAACTCCTGTTTCATCTGATTATGAATCTGAACAAGAGAAAATGAAGAGGTAATTTTGCATTTTTAATCTTTTCAATTTATGATAAATATGTCCATATATGTATTTTTTATATTTTATAATAAATTTTTATTTAAAATGCATTTTTTACATTTATGATATGTATTTGTATTTTGATAATGATTTGTATTATTTTTGTATTTGGTTTTGTTAAGAGTTATACTTATTCTAATATAGATATATATTTGTATTTTACTACTGTAAGAAATGTATTTGTTACTTATAACTGGTAAAGTATATTTGTTAAAGTATAAATACATATTTTTGTATTTGTAATATTATATTGTTGATGTACAATATCTATATGTATTTGTTATTACGGATTATTATTTTAAAATATATTTTTTACACTGTCTATATGTATTTTGTATTTTGATACTGTTTACTCTTGTATTTGTATTTGTATTGTGTACTGATAAGAGTTGTTTTTGTTCACGTGTAGATATATATTTGAATATAGTAATGTATAATTTGTATTTGTTACCGGTAACTGATATAATATAATTGCGATGATATGAATAGTTGTTTTTGTATTTATAATCTTATATTTGATGGACAATATGTTCTATTATGTATTTATTTCTTTGTAATGTGAATATATATATTTATATGTTACATTACAATATGTATTTGTATTTTATGTAGTGTATTTGTGTCCAATATAGATGTGTATTTCTGTTTGATACTGATATGAAACTTCATTATGTATTTGTAGATACATATGTGGTATTGTTTTGACATATAACTATACTTCTAAATGTTAAGACATATATTAGATATGCTCTGTTTTTAGTTTCAATATCACTGTCACTTGAGACAAAGAAAAGTTCTTCAAGTGCCATAGTCTACAAGTGCAAATGGTACAAGTCTTCATTTCAGTCCAAGAGAGTTTAATGTGGTCTTTGGTTTGAACTGTGTTTCAAACAAGGATGATTTACTGTTTGATGAGTATGTATTTGCAAATACTTACTTATTCATTAATGTATTTGCAGGAATTGTGGTTTATATACGGTGACATATGCTGAGTGCCTTACTTTTGGTGACTGTGTTTCAAATATTAACTTTGATTCAGATTTTCTTCGCACGAGATATATTTTAATGTTGTAAAATTATGCTTCAAGGAAAGAAGATGAGAAGGCTGAAAGTAATGATGAAACATCAATGAGGCCTCCTAGGGATATTGGGCTAACAGAAGATACTGAAGTGCATGATATTTGAAGTTTATTTGTATTTATTGTATTTGGCAACATTGAACTTTAGGAGGACTAAGATATAGTTGAAAGATGATATCTTAATATATTCTTTTATGTGATTGTTAGATTTTTGATCGTTATACTTCTAAAATAGAATTGTTCAATCTTACTTTATGTTATTGTTATACATATTTTGGTATGAATATGTGATTTTACACATATTTTGGTATGAATATGTGATTTTCATTTTTGAGTATAATTTCCAATAATGAATATATATGTTTCAGTCATCATATGTATTTTTCAATGGTGTATTTGTATTTTTCATTGTATGCATATGCATTTTTTTGTAATACATATACGGTAAGTTGAGGTTGCATATAATATTTTTCATTGTATGAATATGTATTTTTTGTAATGCATATGTATTTTGGGTAATGCATATTTTTTTTCCCCAGTTATGCACATATACTTTCGAATAATATAAAGTTATTGTATTGTTTTACATAAGTCCATGTATTTTTATGAAGCATATGTATTTACGATTCATACATACATAGTTATTCGTATATATCTATAAATAATGCATATTTATTTATGATTATTGCATGTGTTTTCTTTAAAAAAAAATGGATTTCAAGTTCTGATTAAGTAATTGATAAGTCATTATATGTATTTTTAATTATTTTTATTTATTACATAAATATATGTTAACTTATTTTTAGTTTTTATGATCGGTATATGTTTTTGTTAGAATCTCATATGTATTTTTCATACCAAAAAATTGACTTGTGTGATGTACACTCTTTTACGTATAAATGAATAATGGTATATGTCTTATAAAATATATTCATGATGATAACATTTGCAACAATTTAACTACAAAAAAAATCAACATCATCAAAAGTTTGTATCAAAATTTAGAATCATAAAATAATCAGTGAAAAAAATAATTGTTTTTGAACTGAATACATCTGTAAACTTATCATTTATTCTATTTTCTACATGAACGCCTATTGTGACCTTTAAATTCACATGAACTACAATAATTTTTGTTTTTCTTCTCGAATATATCTCTTTTCGACTTTCCACAATCCTTCTTTGCAGGTCTTTCAGGGGGTCGCTTGTATTTTGGGGGCAAAACTATCTCCTTCAATATCTCCTGTGGAATCACCCAATCATCTTTGTGTGGTATAGGATAAATGGGAAGATCATACGTTCTTGACACAGTTTTTTATTTGTATAGATCAGAGTAATATGATCCCTTTTGAAAATTTTTGCTATCAAGTACTTCATAAGCATGCACACACGGTATCTCGTCTTATTGAAATGCATGACAAATTTTTTTTTCTTAAGGCAAACAATAAAATGTTTATCCTTGTCATGTACTATACAGACATACTCCGAGGCTGGTATAACCTGAAATTATTAAAATAAAATTAAAATTATAACAACAATTATTCATTTGACATTTGTAATTGTTCCAGTTTAGCAATTGTATTTTACCAACTCTGCATATGTATATTGCATGTCTCAATATGCATTTTTAGAAATATACGGCCTTCATATTTAAAAAAGTCTCAATATGTATTTTTAGAAATATATGGCCTTCATATTTAAAAAAAAAACACAAATGCAATCAAACTCTTAAAACAGAGTGCATATGTATTTTTTAAATGCATATAGCTGGCAGCATATGTAAATTGAAATACATAAAAGTAACTACCAGTGATCACATAAACAGACTGCGTATGTATTTTACATATAGCTGACAGCATATGTAATGTTAAATACATATATAAGACGGACTTACGGTTCCATCCATGGTATAAGCAGCTACAAAAGTATCAGTATACAATTTTCTGAGATGACTTGCATCAACGATTATTACAGGTCTACAATGTTCGAACCCTTTGACACAATAACTTATTAGTATATACAAAACTTCGAAACGAAATCCAACAAGAACAAATTATTTAATTGAAACAGGGGAAAATAGAAAATAAACTGTAACAATTGTATATCAATATTCAACCTACATAACGTGATGAAAAACTCTAATTTGTAAAAAGAAATTATCGATCAAATGACTTTGTTCGAGAACTGATCAAACCATTGTTATCACAATTTTTCCAGCAATTTTCACAAATATAGTTTGAAAATTCACAAACAAAATCATATTTGGTTATTGATACTTGTATTTGCAGCGTTGTTTTATCAAACTCTTCTCAAAATATTAGACGATGGACATAAATTTTGGAAGCAGTCATTCTTTTTTAAATTGATATAAGTTGTAGATTATGAAAAATGTTTTTGAATTTTGAATTATATTGTTGTAAAATAATGGTTGTGGTTAAAATAGAGTCATTAAAGGAAAAGATATCTGTAAAAAGTTAAGAAATCTGTCAAATTAAATGCTCCTTAAATTAAGGAACCGTTTTTCCCATATTAAACTGAAACAAGAATTAAATTAGGAAGAGAATTTTTAATTGTATATGTATTTAACTAGCAACAGTTTAATTAAATACAAAATACATATTGTTATTTTTTGTAATTTTCAAAGGGTTGCTATAAAACTTACAATTAAGGCTCTATAGTTGCTATTTCTGAAATTTTTCCATATTTATTTCCAATTACTTTGACTGAATGGGGCTTGACTCAAGATTATTTGGGCTTTTTCATCCCAACTTAAGAAATAGAATGGAAGTCCCAATGGACTCACCGACATTGCACGGAAATAAAGAGAAATGGATTAGTGTAACACCCCATTTTTTCGGGCGAAGGTTTGAACCGTCGTTCTTATGTATATAGACCCGAACCCAGTGATTTCTACCTAAAATAAGTATGAATAATAACTCTTTAGACTGGGAACATATTCGGAGATGGATTGAAGTTGTTAACATCACCTAGCTCAAAGTTAAGTTGAGCACTTTCCTATCTATTGAATTTTGGTGTACAATTTTTCTTGGGTCAACTTTCAATGACCATTACTACTATAATATAAAGAATTATGTGACCCATTATATATCAAATTAAAGCTCTTCGAGTTCTCTTTCCAATACAACTAATCGTTTGTCATTCCAAGTTTGGATTCAAAACTTATAAGTGTTTTAGTAAGACACTGTTCAAGATCCGCGTTAGGCCAGCACAGAGGAAGGATCGTGAAAAGCCATTAGAATGGGTTTTCTATGCCTTGCACCACAAAAACAGTGGTTTTCTTTGTCCTTGCACTGCAAAGCCTCTCTCGGGCGTAAAAAAAATGCTCCGTTTTGATTTATTTTAAGGGTAAAAAGGTCCTTTAACCCTCCATAACTTCCCTAATCCATCCTATAACCCTAAAATCGTCCCAAGACCTATTGAAACCCCAAACCCTCATTCTCTCAAGAACATCAATTAGGGATTTCTCAATTCTAAAGCTTGTCGATTCCAAACCCAATGTTATTCTTTAATTTTTCTCCATCAAAAGGTAAGTGGGACTATCCTAAATTTCATGGGCATAAGTTTATTGTTTTAACAAGTTCTAAGGATATATAAATGAGAAAATACCCAATTACTCTCTTGAACTATACCCAAAAGGGCTATGCCACACCTCAACTTAAAGGGGGTCCTATTACCCCCCTCCCGAACTAATTAAAAGTGGAATTTTCACCCTCTTAGTGCCTATGTGGCACATACATGACACTTACATGGCACAACACACTAAAGTGTCCACGTAGGCACACGCGTGTGCCGCGTATGTGCCACATAGGCACTAAGGGGGTGAAAATTCCACTTTTAATTAGTTCAAGGGTAATAGGACCCCCTTTTGAGGTGTGACATAGTCCTTTTGGGTATTATCTCTATATAATTATGTATATGTAAAGGGTTTTTGAAAATCATTTGAAGTGCATGTATCATGAACCGATGTTTGATGAAATTATGAAATTACCAAGGTTTTTTCATGAACTTGAATTATAGTCATGTGTACATATGAGTTTCGAAAAGTGATTTTATAGCCCGATTTACGAAATCTCCATCGCATGATGAAATTTATTGTCTTAACTTGTTATGAATTATAAAATGGGCATGAGAGCATGAATTATAAGAGCATGAATTATAAGTCCTTTTTTTTATCATGAGATTTATGTATAACTGATGTTGGGAGCTGCTTTATGAACGATTATATTTCTTGAGTTATAAATGCCTCTTTATCAATTATGCTTTGTTATTTTTCATGTTTTCAAAGAGGCAATTCTTATTCTAAAAGCTCTTGTTCCCTAATGAAGAATTGCATGTGTTTTAAGTAAGAATTGACCACCATATGTTAAAGTCTTGAAAAGAGGGTGCTTTGCACAAGTTTCATATGATATTTGATATAAGAACTCTCTTATGTGATGTTTAAATCTTTTGGATGGTCATTAACATGCTTATGAATAGAAGGTCTACGGATATGATGTGGTATGATATGAATGACTTGCAAGTCTGGGTATGACGATACCCTATTATGATATGCCCTTAACAGTATCAGAAATGAACTTTTATAAGTATGAAACATGATTTTAAGAGGTTAAAAATGGGCTTAAAGAGAATTAGATGGTTACCCGAAAAAGACACGAGTTCAAATAACTCACTGCTCGAAATTGTGTTTTGCCGATACAGGATTTATTGTGCCCTGAAAGAAGGGATTGTACGTTAGCGACGGTCATATGGCATATTATAGATCATGTACTCCAATCCTTGCGGCAAACTTGGATTGGGGGGCTTGCCACAGAGTCAAGGCGGATTTCATATAGCCCGTAGGATTTTAGAAATTTAGTGTAACCATCTAGCTCAGAAGTAAAGTAAAGAGTTGAGTCAATGTTTTACAAGCATGAATTGAAGCCTTTTAAATTATGTCCATGTATTTTTATTTATATATATATATATATATATATATATATATATATATATATATATATATATATACAGACACACACACACACATTATGCTAAATTATTTTCACAACGCTCTCAATATGTTATACGAAATATATGTTATTTTTGGTTAGTTCTACATACCAATACTTTTCAAATATTGATCCCCTCATAGTACAGGTTACCCTCCCTAGACCCCACTTGTGGGATTATATACCATTGCATACATCTTACCCTCCCTAGACCTCACTTGTGGGATTACACTGTTTTTTTGGTTGTTATTACATCGAGACCACAAAAATGGAGATTTATTTGTAATACATTTTAACTAATATAATTGTGTGAATATATTACATAAATTGCTAATTTGGCTCGTCAAGAACATTTCCAGTGGACCTCCCATCAGAAATACCATAGTTCCAACGGTGTTTCTGTGGGAAAACGTTGTCAAAAATGTGTTTGTTTTGGTAATGATACCTATGTATACTGTCAGAGCATAGAACTTAATCTCAACAAAAATACGTTAGAATAGAAAGAAAACTTACAATAGAAGTGTGCTATAGGTATTTCGCCATTCTTGATCAGTTCAAACTTGTAAGCATCTCCTACTTGGAGTCCATTTCCTGTTCTGAATTTTTTCCATCCGCGTGTAATGCCAAAATTAGTTTTAAGTCTCCCTAGCCACACTGACCAACATCTCTCTGTTTCATCTTTAAGAATCATCTCACACTTTCTATTCAATTCATTTGACTTTGCAAAATCCAGTAGAAGATACTACCAAAAATTCCATTATGTAGAACAAATTTCAGTTGTCACCAAAACAAAAAAAGAAGCAAAGAAGAGGACTACAACAAAAAGAGTTGCAGGTTTTGTATACTGACGGAAAAACTTACATGCCCCCAGTACTTATAACAAACCAAGTGATGCAAAACATGTATCTTTTATAAACCTTTTCACTTTAATTTCTAATTACTAAGGTTAAATTGTGAGGCTTGATGTAAACTCCACCTGCACATGTAAAACTTTTTACGCTATCAAGTTAAGTTGCCTAAGACAACAGAAATGTTGCAACCAAGAAAGTCGAGATAACAACCTACTATAACAAGTTAAATCACACTGGTAGTGTAAAAATCCTTACACGACTAGTGGGAGTAGTTTAACTTGAACACTAACAGATATCAGTTCAACTGACTTACCAATTCTGTCATGCAGATGCAATAAGGTTTAATGATGGAAATAAAATAAGGATGATCATCATCACCAGAAGTTGAAGTAGATACTGGTGCATTGAGAGGACTCATGTTTGAGGGTTTTTTCATAATATCTGTTGTTTATGAAGAAAAATATAGAAAGAGAAAGAGAAAGCATAATAAGGAAGTGTAACAACTAAGAAAAAGAAGAAGATATAGCAATGGATATGTTTCTAATGGAATTAGGCCATAATTTCTTGTTTCTATTGAGTGGAAAATGTAAAAATATGTTCTAGACTTCAATCTACCAAACAAACAAAATAAAAACTATAAGGCAATATTTTCCAACATGAGAAACTTGCCTTGATACTTCTGCAATGGAGTTTTTGAGTCACTAACTCGAAATTTCCATGTTGGCGTCTCTCCATTAGTAACAACCTCAAACATTATACGATCTCCATCCTTTAAGCAATTATCAGCAACAAATTTATGCCATCCATCTTCAAAGTTGATAGGAGAATAATCATGAAAATGGACTTATGTGGGTGTGCATTGAAAGCGTCTAAGTGTATGTGCAAGAGAAGTGTAATTAAAGGCCCAAATACACACCAAAACAGCCCACTCCATACACTAGAGGGGCGGCCCATTCTTGAAGGGCCTTTTTTGGTCATTTTAACTTCTATTTATTTTGTAATATATAAGGAACATGTTAGGGTTTATTCACTTAGTTTTTGAATGTTGAAATGGTAGAACACACTTGAAACACTCAAGTTCTCTCTCTTGTGAGACTTGGCCGAACTAGGTTACAACATTAGAGTGGAATCTCTTTTGTTGTTTGTTTGCTTGGAACTTGGGGTGCTTGAAGGATTAAAGTCCATCTTGTGTCTCTTTGAAGAGTGTAGGTGGTCTTTGTGTGTCATCTACACTTAGGTTCTTAGTCATTATAGTAGTTTATGTCTCACTATCTATCCCTTTGTCTTTTGTAATCTTGTAATGTTATATCTTGTTATTATGGAATCCGAATCTGGTTGTTCTTGTTGTCATTTTGTTCATCTTGTTATTGTTGTGTTGTTGGCTGTTTTTGGGTGTCAAATACACCCTTGTTTCTTGTATTCTTATTATACTTGTCGAATTCGAGTAAGGTTACCTTTTGGTCCATGGTTTTCTTGAATTTGTGAATTGTTTGGGGTGTGTTTTGTGCTTCCCTTGTTTGTCTTGTATCAAATGTAGACTTCAGTTTCCCAATGATTCAGCTTTAAATTCCAAGACCTTTGTCTTTCATCTCTTATAATCAAATCACACTTCTTGTTGAATAGACCGTTTGCGAATGCAAATTGTTTGGGAAGGTACTGAAATGGTGAATAACCATTTGCACACATCAGTACTGAACAGTTCATATTCTTAATTCATATTTGCACTAAGAATAAATCTAATTAGCAAAGAGAAAAAAGATAAAAAGGACAAACAATGTTAAAAAAAAACCTTATGTGGAGCAAAGTGTTTGCCGGTTAAGAAATCCCACATCCAAAAGTTGAAGGTGTCGGAGATGAAGATGTTGAGATGGATGTGTGGACTTATTAGGAAAGATAGGATTAGAAATAAGATTATTAGGGAGAAGGTGGGAATGGCCTCGATGGAGGACAAGATGTGGGAAGTGAGAGCTGCAGTGGTTCGGGCATGTGATGAGGAGGTGCAAGGGTGCTCCACTACGGAGGTGTGAGAGGTTGACTACTACTACTACTACAACAACAACAACATACCCAGTGTATTCCCACATAGTGGGGTCTGGGGAGGGTGGAGTGTATGCAGACCAACCACTAACTAGGGTGAAGTAGAGAAGCTGTTTTCGATAGACCCCCAGCTTAGGACCAATAGCAGTATAACAAACACAAAACATAGATGTATATAAACTAGTACAATATGAAAAATAAACTAACGCCGCTAGCCACAAGATAACACTATAACCACAAGATAATACTAAAACTATCTATCTGAAACCACAAAAATCACTCAACACCGTGAACAAGAAACTTCCGACATAAATAAAGAACACTCCCCTACTATTTCTGATGCACTCCCACCCCCTAACCCTCTATCCTAATTCGCATCCTCCACACTTTTCTATCAAGGGTCATGTCCTCCGTAAACTGTAACTGCTCTATATCATGACTAATCACCTCCCTCTAATATTTCTCCAGCCTACCTCTACCCCGCCTAAAACCATCCATAGCCAGTGTCTCATACCTCCGCACTGGAGCATCAGAGCACATTCTCATCACGTGCCCAAACCAACGTAACCTCACTTCCCGCATCTTGTCCTCTACCGAAGCCACTCCTACCTTCTCCCGAATAATCTCATTCCTCACCCTATCTTTTCTGGTATGGCCACACATTCATCGAAACATCCTCATCTCCGCCACTTTTAACTTTTGGATGGGGAGTGCTTAACTGGCCAACACCCCGCTCTATATAACATAGCTGGTTGGACTGCCACTCTGTAGAACTTACCTTTTAGCTTCGGCGGCACCTTCCTATCGCATAAAACTCTTGAAGCGAGCCTCCATTTCAACCACCCTGCCCCAATACGATGTGTGACATCTTCGTCAGTCTTACCATTGCCCTGAATAATAGACGCCAGATTCTTGAAACTCTCCTTCTTTTGAATGGCTTGAGAGTCCAGCTTCACCACCACGTCAGCCTCCTGCGATACCTCACTAAACTTACACTCCGAGTACTCTGTCTTGGTCCTGCTCAACCGAAAACCTTTAGACTCAAGGGACTGTCTCCAAATCAACAACTTATCATTAGGGGGAAGTGATTAGACATGATATGAAACAGTTACAGCTTACGGAGGATATGACTCTTGATAGAAAGGTATGAAGGACTCAAATTGGGTAGAGTTTTAGTGAGTCAGAGTTCAGCCGTTATGGTAGGGAAAAGTGTTTTGTGTGTATCTGTGCCTGGAGTTTCTTCTTCGTGGTGTTTCGATGATGTCTAGAATTTTGGATAAATAGTTTATAGTAGTACCTTGTGGATTTCTTATTTCCTTTATTATCTAGAAGTGTGTTATGTGTTTTTTTTGTTATACTATTATATGTCCTGAACCGGGGGTCTATCAAAAACATCCTTTCTACTTCATACGATGGAGACTTTACCCTCCCCAGACCCCACTTTATGGGAATACACTGGTATGTTGTTGTTGTGGTGGTGGTAGTAAGTTTAAGGATGTTGCGATGGATATGTGGACTTACCAAGAGAGATAGGGTTAGAAATGAGATTATTCAGGAGAAGATGGAAGTGGCTTAGGTGGAGGACAAGATGCGTGAAGAGAGGTTGTGATAGTTCGGGCATGGATGAAAGGGGCACGGATGCTCTAGTATAGAGGTGTGAGAGTCTGACTATGGATAGTTTCGGGGAGAGGGTAGAGGTAGGTCAAAGAAGTATTGGAAAGAGGTGATTGGGCATGGCATGGAGCAGTTACAGCTTATGGAGGACATGACCCTTGATAGGAAGGTGTGGAAAACGCAGATTAGGGTAGAAGATTAGTGGGTAGGAGTATGTCTGTAATAGTAGGGAAGATTTCTTTGTTTGCATTTGTGCTTGTAGTTTCTTTTAGTCTCTTCTTCGTGGTGTTTTGGTGATATCTATGTTTTTAGCATAGATATTTACAGTATTATCTTGTGGGTGTCTTGTTTCCTTTATTATCTAGCGGTGTGATATCCCTCGTTGTTGTTTGCTTTTATGTATTTTGTTTGTTATATTGTTATCTGTCCTGAGCCGAGAGTCAATCGGAAATAGCTTCTCTGCTTCATCTGAGATAATGGTATGGACTGCCTACACTTTACCCTCCCCAGACCCCACTTGGTGGGAATACACTAGGTATGTTGTTGTTGTAGCAAGTTAACAATTTTATTGGGTTACCAATTAATGCTTACCATAGAAGTTTGCTTGCAATTGTTTATAAGTAGTCTGACTGGGTAAAAAGATTTACAAAATCGGAGTATAAAACCAATTAAACTCTGATAAACATGACACATATGCTTCCTGGTATAAACTTACTTGCACAGGGTGTTTACACCAAACTAATGTATGCAGGAACTGAGTTTGAATACACACAATTATTACTTAACCATAATCAATTTAACATATATTTTCACTCCATTAAATCACTTTAATCATGACAATTACTTGAATTATATTGGTTCGGCATAAACACTCGGTACGGAAGAGTAGCTACCCATGCTACTTCAGTTCTATCAAAGTTTAGTCGATAAACTAAGACCTGAGATGAGCTCCTATAGCGACCTCTGGAGAGTTCTATGGAGTTGGAGTTCGAGAGAGAAGGAAGGAAGAATGTAACATTTGTGAAATGAAAATAAATCTCAAACTCTATTAGCTGTAATCAAGCAGATTATATAGAACAGATTAAGCAAAGAAAATATCTGGCTAATCTAACAAACTGCTAACAATCTAACAGTGGGTAACAACTGGCAAACTGCACGTGTGCTAACTAACTGACTAATACTATAATTAAATAACTAATGAAAGTAACTCAGCTACAATTAACAAGTATAACACACTAATCCTATAAATAAATCTCAATACGCCCCTCAAATTGGAAGTGAGGTAGAACTGTCAACTTATCTAGAAGAGCTGCATGCTTTACAACTAATGAAAGGAAGGCATTATTGACTGACATCTAATTGGTAGATGTTCTGTCTTTTCTTCATTGCAGTGGCCACCCAGGATCTCACTGTGGTCATTTTTATAACTGGGGAAAAGGTCATTCTGTAATCAATTCCAACTGCTGAGAATAACCTTTCACCACAAGTCTTGATTTAAGCCTTTTAATGCTATCATCGGCTTTATGTTTTACTTTGTACACCCATTTACACTCAAAGACTTGCTTGTTTGCTGGCAAAGGAAAAAATTCTCCTCAAACTCGTGTAATAGACATTTACCAAACAGGATTGATGGTTGCCTCTTCATATGAAGTTGGTACATTGTCCTTATAAACATTTTCAACAAGTTCTTGATTTTCATGGACTAACAGATCAGGTGTAATGTGGTGGTTCATTGAAAATAAACCATTGAGAAAAATGTTGGAATGAGAGTTGACATAGCTAGTTGGTTCGAGGGTGGAAAGGGAATGGACATAGTATTTGAGGTGAGTGAGCGCTGTGGGCTTCCTGTGTGATCTTCTCACCTCCTGTTTGGAAAAAAGTTACAGAATTAAACTAGGTCTAGCATTCTGCTTAGGCTGGCATGTGCACAAATCAAGGGATATTGGTGCTAATGTTGGTGAAGATGGAAAGGATTCATTATAAGTTTCATGTGCAACAGGATTCCTACTAGGTGACATTTGATAAGATATAGCACTTTGACTTCCTTGATTATCAAATACAACAACAACAAACCCAGTATATTCCCACATAGTGGGGTCTGGGGAGGGTAGAGTGTACGCAGTCCATACCACTACCTCTAAAGAGGTAGAGAGGCTGTTTCCGATAGACCCCCGGCTCAAGATAAAAGGCAGTATACAAAAGCATCAAAAGCATAGAACATGATAAGATAACATAGGTACGACATCCACAAAAAAAATGTACATTGCCAAATAAAGGACACCAAAGTCCACCTAATTACTGACTACGACTCATCCACACCCTTAGTCCTCTATCCTAATGTTTTTCCTCCATATCTTCCTATCTAGGGTCATGTCCTCAGTCAGCTGTAACTGCTCCATGTCACGTTTAATCACTTCTCTCCAGTATTTCTTCGGTCTACTCCTACCCCACTTGAAACCTTCCAAAGCCAACATCTCACACCTACGAATTGGGGCATCCGTTCCCCTCCTCATCACATGACCAAACCATCTCAACCTCACTTCCCGCATTTTATCCTCCACTAACACCACTTCCACCTTCTCCCGAATAAATTCATTCTTTGATTATTAAATACATGTTCTAATTGATCCTCTCGTAATGAGTGGAAGAAATTTATAGCGTCGGGAATGGATAGAGAACAATCAGATCAGGAAGATTAGAAGGAAATGTGTTTTCATGGAAAATAACATCTCTGAAAACATACTCAGTGCCACTCTCAGAACTTTGCATACTTTGGTTTCACAAAAACATATGGAACTGTTCCCAGTTTCAAACTTGTGTCTAAGGTTTTTAGGTACAGTAACATGTGTGAGTAATCTGCTTTCTTTGCATATAGGATCTCAAAGGGGCACTTGTACTGTCATGTGTGAGTAGTTTGCTTACTTTTATACAGGATCTCAAAGGGGCATTTGTTCCTAAGGTGAAGTTATGGGATGTCTATTGATGATATAGGAGCTGTCAATATGCACTCCCCCTAGTACTTAACTGGAAGTTTGGATTGAAATAAGTGTATTGGCTATCTCTAAGAGTGTGGTGTTTCCTTTCCACCACACCATTTTGTTGTGGTGTTTAAGGGCAACTTTTCTGATATATATGCCTTCGGCTTAAATGAGTCCAAGTGCACCTACTGTAGTCATCCACCATGGTAGGAAAATACGTGTTATTTACATGGGTAGACACATGATAGGGTCCCGTAGATCTATGTGTAACAGCTCAAAAATCTGGTCTCTGAAGTTTTTTTTTTTTTTTCGGAAAAGGTAGTTTGGTTTTCCTGGCCATGGGGTAGATGAAACATAGCAAAGGTTGTTTGGGAGAAAGACTGGCAGGAACAGAAGATGCACTTCATTTTACCAAAAGGGATGTGTCCAAGTATGATGTGTCACATGAATCCACATTATTCCCATCAGGCATACGAGAATTGATAGCAAGCACTTTATTAACAGCAGAATTAGTCACAAAGTACTTTATTAATAGCAGAATTAGTCAAAAAATCATCTGTGTTATAGTGCACTTTATTGAAAAGAGGAGTAGCAAGTCCACCATTGTTTACACAATCAACAGAGCTAGAATAGCAGAACCAGACTTGCAAGAATAAGAATTAGAATTCTTTGTTGGAGTGGCTGAATTTCTCAAGTAGAGAGGATAGAAGGTATAGGTCATCCTCCACTTCACCAATCTCCGGAGGCCTCTTCAATGAAGGGGAAGCATTGTCAGCTATGTTGATTGGACTCTCAACAATGTCAACGGGTGTGTGTCGGATTCTCCAAAAGTAGTGTATTTTTGGAGAATCTGACATGGGCGCATCATCAGCAGTGAAGAGTTCGCACAACTTAGATTTTCAGTAAAGAAGGTAGTGTCTTAAAGGTTTAGGGTCAAACAATGACATAAATAAGATTGTATTTCAAAGAAGGAACAAAGAGAATTTTGTACAGAAAAATTTTAGGAGTAGATGCTACATTACTAATCCCAGTCACCTTTACTTTCTATCCATTAGGAAGACCAATAAACACATGATATGGTAAAACTGTAATGTTGGACAAATGAGATTTGTTAAAGGTCATGTGATTGAGGCACCTGATTCTACGATCATGGATCAGCCCTAGTTTTCAAACATTTTCATGCATTTTACCAAATCAATTGAAGTGAAGAGTTCGCACAACTTAGATCTTCAGTAAAGAAGGTAGTTCCATAAAGGTTTAGGGTCGAACAATGTACAAAAATAAGATTGTATTTGAAAGAAAGAACAAGAGAACTTTCTTTGTATTTGAAAGAAGGAACAAAGAGAACTTTGTACAAAATAATTGACAGCATATTTGTAGGAGTTCCATGTACATTTGCTACTTTCCTCAACCCTTCCAATCAGGAATACCTATATCGTACATGAAATTTTGGTTCTGAGAATTGAGCCTGATTTGTCTTTATTTTCATCATGAATAAAGAGAAAAAGCTTGTGCGTAAGGGATTCATCATCAGAATACTTTCCCGAACTGCAGTGTACACTTCGTTTAATACCATCAAAACTGGATTAACCTCCTGTCATGTTCTGCTTTATGGATGTTTTCCTTGGCAGTTGCACTGAGTTTTAGCACTCAAAAGTATTCAGTTTTTCCCAGAGTTTCTTCATTCTGGTATAGTAGCTGGTGTCTAAGGTCCCTTGTGATAGGTCGTTAATTACCTTCTGAATCTGACAGTTTTGTCCCATTAATCTGATTATACGATCCTCCAATTCATTCCACAACTCAACTGCATGTTCAAAATCCACGGAGTAACCTTATCATCACCGGTCTCCCACAAATGATAGTATGGAGACTTCAAATCTGCCGTTTTGCATTCTCCTTTGACAAATCCAAGTTTATTCTTCACTGTAAGAGATCATAATGCGTCTCTTCTCCAATATCAATATCCAATTCCATTAAAGGGAGCTGGTACAAGAATTGCACCTGGATTATCTGACGGGTGCATGTACAAAGGGCTAGTCGAGTCAATGGCAGACTAAACCTCCTTGTCAGTAACAGTCATGGAGATACTCAATCAATTGATGATTTCCAAGGAAAAATTCAGAAACTGAAGTGGAAATGAGAAATCCAGCTTCAATTACAGAAACTCACATAAATCTGTAATTGCATGCCTAAACTCGATAATCAAATGCGACCAATTGTTGACGCAAAATAACGTAGGTCTTCGAGATAGACCAAGGCTATGATACCATGCCAAAGTTCAGCGTGATAAACTGAGCTCTGAGATGAGCTCCTATGGTGATTTTCGGAGAGTTCTACAGACTACAGAGATGGAGTTAGAGAGAGATGGAAGGAAGAATGTTACATTTGTGAAATGAAAATGAAAGATCAACCTCTATTAGTTGTAATCAAGCAGATTATAAACGAACTGCTAACAAACTAACAGCTGGCAGAGCCCACTTCGCTTGTGCTAACTAACTAACTAATGAAATAACTCGGCTACAACTAACAAGTACAACACATACTAGCAATAAATACTTCTCAATAAGTTTAATGAGCCTTGAGACTTACCAAGAGACCTCTTGAAAGACAGTATTCTCTAATAGTGCATTCAAAATGAGATTGAACAAAAGGTTTGTTGGTAGCAGCTTCTGCATGGGAAGAAGTCTCATTTGACAACTTGATGCTGCGGCTCGGTCTTTCTGTTACATTTTCAAGAAATTAAATATGACAAATGATACATGAAAATATTAGCAGAATTTAAATATCCATCCCCACCTTTTGACTAATCCAACATCAGTTTTTCTTATAACATCAGCATCATTTGGCTTATGTATCATTTCCCATTAGAAGTTGCGCAAGTTTAAACAAGAAAATGACACTTCTATATAACACTTCGATTACACCATCTCTAGCGGAAACAGAAAGTGTAAAACTTATTTTCTAAATTTGTAACTATGCTTTGTATGATTTAAAATGTTTGTATGAAAAATTATTTAATTTCATGAATTTTTTTTTACAAAGCTATTAACTTAATTAATAAATCATTTCTAGCTAGCAAGGGCAGATCTAGGTTCAAGCAAGGGGGTTTATAGAATTTCTTTTGCTGAAAAAATTATAATGTGCAAATACAATAAAATGAATCTGTTTTTATTATGTAACTGTTGAATCTTCATGACACAAAGAACGATTATAATATAGCGATAATAAAAGAAAATCATCAAAAAAATAAAAGGCTGGTTATAAGATGAGAAACTTGCCTTGAAACGTCTTCATTGGAATTTCTCCATCAGTAAAAACTTGAAATTTCCATATTGGTGTCTTCCCGTTAGTGACAACCTCAAAATTAATACGATCTCCCTCCTTTGTACAATTTTCAGCGATGAGCTTACGCAATCCATATCCAATGTAGGTTCGAACTTGAGTACCGCCAAAACTTAGCTTTAAATTCCACGATCTTTGTCTTTCATCTCTTACAATCAACCCGCACTTCTTGTTGGTGAGCCCATTTGCAATTGCAAATTGTTGAGGTACATACTGACATGGTGTATATATGTTTATAAACATTTGAACACGCCATTAAAAAGTTCACGTTCTTCAAACTTTCACCGCTTTAAATTCCACGATCTTTGTCTTTCATCTCTTACAATCAACCCGCACTTCTTGTTGGTGAGCCCATTTGCAATTGCAAATTGTTGAGGTACATACTAACATGGTGTATATATGTGTATAAACATTTGAACACGCCATTAAAAAGTTCACGTTCTTCAAACTTTCACCGCATTTATAACACCAATCAACAAAGAAAATAAAAATAAAATTGTGCAATGCTTCCGTTAGCGCAGTGGCTGAGATAGCGGCGGAGCTAGGATTGGAACTTTATGGATTCTAGATGTTAGAACTACTATTTCAAGTGCTAACAAGCAGGTTTTAAGTTTAATAATTGTCCATATTTAATGAATTTCTTAGTACAAATATACTGTTAAAGAAAAAATATTGGGTTAGGTTGAACACGTAACGGGCCTTATATCTCTGCCCCTGACATCCAATCAAAAGCATTAGAACCCCAATCTACTCAAATTAACAATTATTCAATATTACTTGCACAAAATGATGCATATGATATTGCTTAAGCCTTAGATTGGCAGTGTAAAGATTTATGAGATTGCAGGTTTACCATTTCTTTGGGCTACCAATTAATGCTCGCCATAGAAATTTACTAACAATTGCATAATAAGTTGTGCAAGCTGGCCCGAACACCATGGTTATAAGAAAAATTACATAATATGTAATCTGATTGGGTAAAAAAAAAAAGATTTACCCAAACAGAATAGAGAAAAACTTATTAAACTATAAGAAACATGGCACACATGCTTCCTTTAGTGCAATGAGTTTTGAAACTTACCAATAGACCTCTTGAAAACATTTTTTGTGTAATAGTGCATTCAAAATGAGATCGAACAAAAGGCTTGTTAGTAGCAGCTTCTACATGGGAAGAACCGAAGAAGTCTTATTTGGCAAGTTGATGTCGGGGCTCAGTTTTTTCTGTTACATTGTCAAGAAAGTAAATACGATCAGACCACAGTCATCCTATGTGACAACATTTCGTTATAACTACCAAGTTTTCTATGAAACCATATTTTTACGTTATGTTATATTATATGTTCTCTATAATAATATTTCGAAAAAGCTATCTAGACAAACAATGTTGTTACAGAGTGGTCAACTGAATAACAAATGATACTTAAAAGGATTAACATAATTTGTTTTTGTTTTTTTGGATGAAGTTGTTGTATCGAAAAGGCATCAAGAAGATGCATGAAAGATTACAAAACAAATGGTTATAACTCCAAATACTGCAAAAGAAAAAACAAGTATAACTGGGAGTTAAGAACCAAAGTCAAAAAGCTCTAAGCCACTGAGAGGGAACTGATAAAATCTAAAAGGGGGATGATATCATTTACGGGGGAAGATTGCTCCAGCTATAAAGGGTCATCAAACACTTGACCTAAGAGAGCAGTTCGGAGTTGAAGTCCCATTAAAACATCTTTAATTCCTTTCGTTCCATAAACACCAAAAAGTACAAGTTGGGTATCTGCCAGATCTTATTGATGGTCTTATCCACTTTCGATAAACTCCAGCTTTCAACTGCTTGCTTTAGGTTGAGGGAGGTCGTAAACTAATTCCAGAAATAGCCAAAAACATAGTCCAAAGATCAGCGGCCACAGGGTAGTGCAATAGCAAACGGTTTATAGCATCAAAGTTGTTTTGGCACACAAAGAACCTGTGCACCACTGGAATGTCTCTCTTCCTTAGGTTTTCCTGGGTTAAAATGGCACTATAAAGGACTGTCCAAGTGAAACATTAAACTTTGGGGGTAATTTTGTATTATAAACCAACTTCCAGGGCCAAGGTGTTGTCACTCCCTCTTTCACTATGAAGAGCCTTTCTTTGAGTTCCCCCACCTTAAGTTGTCTGAAAGTTGGGATTGAGCAGTCTGTCAGTAACCTGTATAGATCAGTAAGTTCCTCCAACTCCCAATCTTGTTAGTTTCTTCTTAGATGAATATCACATGTGTTGCCATCGCTATTATCAGCTGAAAAGAAATCTAGTTCTGCAGCTAAGAGGAAAATCCAGTGATGAGTCTTTGAGGGGATGGTTGATTACCCACTTATCTTTCCCAAATTTGACCTTAGAGCCATTTCCAACCTTAAAGGGCATTCCTTGAAGAAGTCATCCTGGAAATTGTCGATATGCTTCCAAGGGCCAACATCATGAGGAAGTGTATTCCGTCTGGTGCACCAATCATCCAGTTTGCCATATTCTGAATTCACCACTTCCTTCCACGTAAGTGTGTGGTTCCTTGGATATACCTCCCACCACCATTTCAAAAGAAGGCTTTTCTTGTGTTTGCTAGGATCTCTAACACCTAGACCTCCCTGTTCCTTTGCCAATATGACCTTATCCTACTTCACAAGATGGAATTTATGTCCTTCACAATTTCTTCCCATAGGAACGCCCTTCTTAGACCATCCAATTTTTCTTTCACCTCATATGGCATTGGAACGACAGCCATGATGTAGGTAGGAATGTTGTCCAGTATAGTATTGATTAGAGTCAGCTTTCCCTATAGATAGATATTGTATATTCCAGTTTGTCAACATTTTTCCCACCTTCTCCACCACTCCATCCATATCTCAAGTGTTTTGTATTTTGCACCCAAAAGGAGGCCCAATAAGTAGAGGGGAAGGAGCATGTGTCACACCCAGAATCCCTATCAGAGTATTCGAGTTTGAGATTTCATTGACAGGGTAGATCTTGCTTCTCATCGTGTTAATATGCAGTCCAGAAACAACTTCAAATAGCATGAGGGTTAGATTGAGATAAAGAACTTGGAGTGTCTCTGCCCCACAAAAGATTAGGATAATATCGGATTATAATAAGTGGGAGATTGAAAAAGAATTGTTTGGGCCACTTTCTACCTTAAAGCCCTCAATCCAGTGATTTGCTTTCGCTTTGTCCAATATCTTGTTCAAACCTTCCATGGCTAAAATGAATAAGAAAGGTGCAAGAGGGTCCTCTTGTCTTATTCCTTTTTGAGGGGAGAAAAGGCCAACTGGCCTCTTGTCACTAGGATGGAGTATTTTACAGTTTAGAGACTGTATTTGATCCATCTACCTCCAAAACTTAGTTGCTTTAGCATATCTATCAGGTAGGGCCAGCTCACTTCATAAAAGCTTTCTCCACATCTAGCTTGCATATTAATTCAACGAGTTTCGGATTTCTGTCTGCCATCTAGATTTCATTTGTAATCAAAGAAGCATCAGTGATTACCCTGTTCTTAAGATAAGCATTTTGCTCGCCATAAACTAGTTTCCAGATTACTATTTTGAGTCTCTCAGCTAAAATTTGGGTTAGGGTCTTGTAGACACTTCCTATGAGAGTTATAGGCCTGAAGTCTCCAACATGTAATGCTCTCTTTCTTTTTGGTATAAGAGCTATAAAGGAGGCCAGATGATCGGATTTGACTAATCAGCAGTGCTGATGAAAATGGTTGAGAGCTCCCATAATATCATACTTGGTGACATCCCATGCGTTTAGGTAAAAGGCCATTGTGTATCCATCAGGCTCCGGACTCTTGTCAGGAGCACAAGAGTTAATGGCTACTAAGTGGTCTCACCTCTTCTTCTTCAAAGTTTCTTTCTAGTCAAATTTTCTCTTCTTGAGTGATGATGTTGAGATTCTCAAAGCTTGCTTTGGGCCTTCACTGTTCATCCTCCCTGTACAAAGCTTGGAAAAATCTCAAGATCTAACTAACTTTTGATTTCTCCCCAGTCTTCAAAGATTCCCCATTAATCAACAGCTTATCAATTTGATTGCTTCTCCTGTGAGGATTGGCTACTCTTTGAAAAATTTTGGCGTTCCTATCTCCTTACTTTAGCCACAAACATCTTGATTTCTGCCTCTAGGATACCTTTTTAATCTATGCTAATTCCTTTGGTTTTAGCTTTAGATGGATCGTTCTCTCCTTATTCCCCTGTGACATAGACCTGCCTTCAGTAGCTTGCTCAAGGATAGTTAATTCCTCCAAAGGTCTCTCTGTTCCAGCTAGTAATGTCTTTTTTTAGATTTCTAAGCTTTTGAGATAGGACAAAATCTGGACTACCACCAATGTTGTACTTCAACCACCAACCTTTGATTATTTCAGAGAAATCTTCTATTTTTAGCCACATATTTTCAAACTTGAAATAGGGAATTAGTGTTTGAATCACCACTTACCAGAATCAAAGGTCTGTGGTCTAATATAACTCTAGTCATGGTTAATTGTTTTATAGCATTGAAAGTATCATTCCACTCCGTGGAGATTAGAAACCTGTCTATTAAGGATGAACAGAATTTAAATATCCACCCCGCCCTTGGCTAATTCCATATTAATTTCTTTTATAAAGTAAGCATCATCTGGTTAATGTATTATTTCCATTACAGGTCACATAATTAATAAGAACAATTTCCAGAAATAACAGAAAAATTAAAGTTGAGGACCAAAACTGGAGTTTACAGATTTCAATCTATAAACTTAAATGAATACATACACAACAAACTGCACTTTCAGTGGACTTTGATTTAAAGCCAGTTACGATGTACTCTAGTTATAACAAGAAGCAGCTAAAAAGCACATTTTTTCATAACATTTCAATAACACCATCTCTAGAGGAACATAATTGTGTAAATTTATTTTCTTCATTTGTGACTATGCTTAATACAAATCATTCCTAGCAGGGGCAGATAAAGGTTAAAGCAAAGGGGTTCAGTAGAATTCCTTATGGTGAAAATTATAAATAATGTGCAAATAGGATAAAAACGGATGTTTTAAATTATATATAAACTGTTCAATCTCCTTGATATAAGGAAAGATTCTAATATAGCGACGATAAAAAAGATCATCAAAAAATAGGAGGTTGGTTATTAGATGAGAAACTTGCCTTGAAACTTCCTCACTGGTGTCTCTCCACCAGTAACAACTTTAAATTTCCATATTGGTGTCTCTCTATTAGTGATAACCTCAAACATAGTATCATCTCAAACAATTTTCAGCGATGAATTTACGAAATGCATCCCCAATATAGGATCGAGTACTGCCGGAACTTAGCATTAAATTCCACGACCTTTGTCTTTCATCTCTTACAATCAACCCACACTTCTTGTTGGTGAGACCATTTGCAATTGCAAATTGTTTGGCACATTCTGACATGGTGTATATAAGAGAAAACATTTGAACACATCACTAAAACTTCAAATTTTCACTGAATTTCTAACACCAATTAACAAAGAAAATAAAAATTATGCAACGCTTCCTTTAGCCCTGTGGCACAGACAAAGGCGGAGCTAGGATTGCAATTATATGGATTCTAGATTTTAGAACGACTACTTCAAGTGCTAATAAGTGGGTTCTAAATTTAATGTGTCCATATTTAATGAATTCCTTAACACAAATACACCGTTTAAGCAAAAATTATTGGGTTTGCCGAACCTGTATCAAGGATTCTACCTCTGCCCCTGACTTCCAATCAAAAGCATTAGAACCCCAATCACCTCAAATTAAAGCTAATTAACCAGCATGGAACCCTACTTCAAACAATAAGTCAATAGTATTTACACAAAACAATGTGTATGGTATTGCATTAGCCCAAGATTCTTGAAGAGCATGTGTGAAATGAGTTTTGAGACATACCAAGGAACTTCTGAAAAGACAATATTGTCTAGTAGTGGATTCAAAATGAGATCGACCAAAGGGCTTTTCATGAGTAGCAGCTTCACAGTGTGAAGATTTTTTTTACATTATGAGATAGCAGGTTTGCCATTTCTTTCGTCTTCCAATTAATATTTACAGTAGAAATTTACTTACAATCACATAATAAGTAATCTAATTGGGTAAAAAAATTTTACAATATTGGAGTATAGAACTAATTAAACTGTAAAAAACATGGCAAACATACTTCCTTTAATGTAATGAGTCTTGAGACTTACCAAGGTACCTCTGGAAAAACAATATTGTCTAATAGTGCATTCAAAATGAGATTGAACAAAAGCCTTGTTAGTAGCAGCTTCGGCAGGGGAAGAAGTAGTCTTATTTGACAAATCAATGTTGGGGCTCGGTGTTTCTGTTACATTGTCAAGAAAGTAACACAGTAAGACCACAGTCATCCTCCATAACGGAATTTTGCAGTAGCAGCCAAAAGATATGTTGTTATAGAGAGAATTGACCATATAACAAGTGATACTTAGAAATGAACAAAAATCAAATATACTCCTCTAGAACAACATTTCACTATAATGACCAAGTTTTCTACGAAACAATTTTTTATATTATGTTATATTATATGCTCTCTAGAACGGCCTTTTGCAGTAGCAGCCAAAAGATATCCAAACAAACGATGTTGTTACAGAGAGTATTGACCATATAAAAAATGATACTTAAAAATGCACAAAAATCAAATATGCACCCCTACCATTTGGCTAATTCCAGATTAGTTTTTCTTACAAATTAAGCATCATTTGGTCAAAGTATTGTGTTTCCATTACAGGTTGAATAATTAATAAAAAGAATAAAACAACAACAACAACATACCCTGTATATTCACACAAAATGGGGTCTGGGGGTAGAGTGTACGTAGCCCATACCGCTACCTCAGAGGTGAGGTAGAGAGATTGTTCACGATAGACCCCTGGCTCGAAACCAAACAACATAAGAAAAGACATAATATAAGAATAAGAAACAAAAGTACTACCTCCGTCCCATTTTATGTGTTGTCATTTGACAGGGCACAGAGTTTAAGAAATAAGGGAAGACATGGTTATGTTTACCAAATTGTCCTTTATCAAAAAAGTGTTATTATCTTTTTTTAATTAAGTGGGACCAATAAGGGTAGAAATGGAATTATATCTTTAAATAGTTACCAAATAAGGAAAAATGACATTCTTTTTGAGACGGACCAAAAAGAAAATGATGACATATAAAATGGGATGGAGGGAATAGTAACAAAACAGCAAACACTAGCAGAAACAAAATTATCACCAAGTACTACCACCAACAATCTGCCCCTTAATTTTTCTTTTTTTTGGCATCTTAGACGTCCTTAATATGACATTAAACAACTCAATCAGCTACTTCATACTTGCCTTGCCTGCATACTTCAATAAATCCACCGGGATCTCATCTAGCCCAGTTGCTCTTCCCCTTCTTATTTTACGAATGGCCTCTCAACCTTCATAGCCTTTATGCACCTGCAATACCCAAAATCTCTACGAATATTGGAACACTCTAACTCCCCAGTAGGATCCTTATCCCCTTCTTCATTAAGAGCATTGAAAATACGTTTGCCATCTTCGTCTAATGTGGGCCTCTCCTACCAAAACTTTGCCATTCTCATCCTTGATGTACTTCACTTGGTCCAGGTCACAAACTTTTCTCTCCCTCACCTTGACAAGCTTATAAGACTACATATCCCTGCTGTCGTAGTCAAGCTCTCCCTATAAGTACTGAAAAATTATTATTTTAGCCGTTGTGATTGCTAGATTCGCTATCTTCTTTGTCGTCTTATATCTCTCTCTACTCCTCCTATTCTAAGCTTTTCACTATCGTCGTATAAGCAAGCTTTTTGTCTTTCACTTTCCCATAGACATCTGCATTCCACCACCAATCCCTTTTATGCCCGCTTGAGCTAACCTTCGAGACCTCAAATACCTATATAGTTGCTTCTCTATTGCAATCAATTATCCTAGCACACATACTATTTGTGTGCCCGCTATTCCCCCGCCTTAATTCTAGAGGAAACAAAATATGCAAATTTATTTTCTTCATGAGATAATGGTCAAAACACATCTAAAGTATAAGATTTTGGCGAGTTTCCAACCAATACCATCAAATCTTTGCATTTCCTTACACTCTTTTTTGTTTTAAAATGGTGTCAAATGGCACTCCACACAGATAATTAAAGGTATTAATTGAAAATTTTAAGAAATTAAGAGATAATGGTCAAAACGCACACCTGAAGTATCATTTTTTTTCTGTGTCTCCTACCTAAACTATCTTGAGTTTGAGTTTCTCCTGAAATTTCACAAACCATTTATCAAAACCCGCCTCAAAATTAATGAATTAGCTATTATATAGACGAAATTTTATGGGCAAATTAAGTTGTCATGCGCCTTTGGCAATTGTATTCAACCAATTAGCCTAGTCAACATCGAGGTGTACTTTGATAAATAGTTGATAATAATTTAGGTACACCTGAACTAAGGTATGACGCTCGCAAAAAGTGATAGTTCATGTGTTAATGAACATTATCTCTTTTTTCATTTGTAACTATGCTTTGAATCTCATGAAGAACGTTCTACAGAGTGATTCATTTAAATAAAAATTCATTCCTAGCAAGGGCAAATCTAGGTTCAAGCAAGGGGGTCTAATAGTATTGCTTACTATGAAAACTATTATTGTGCAAATAGGATAAAAATGAATGTTTTTACTATATATAAACTATTAAATCTTCTTGATATAAGGAAAGATTCTAATATACCGACGATAAAAAGGATCATTAAAAAAATAGGAGGCTGGATAAGACGAGAAACTTGCCTTGAAACTTCCTCACCGGTGTTTCTCCATCAGTAACAACTTGAAATTTCCATATTGGTGTCTTTCCATTAGTGACAACCTCAAACATAATATGACCTCCCTCCTTTATACAATTTTAAGCGATGAATTTACGCCATCCATTTCCAATATAGGCTCGAGCCCGAGGATTGTAGGAACTGCAGAGCTTTAATATCCATGACCTTTGTCTTTCATCTCTTACAATCAGTCTGCACTTCTTGTTGGTGAGACCATTCGTAAGTGCAAATTGTTGAGGCAAAAACTGGCATGGTGTCCGTATAAGTATATAACCATTTGCCCACATCATTAAATAGATCATTGTATTCTTCAACTTTTGACAGATAATATAACACAAATTAACAAGGAAAATAAAAAAGTGTACAATGCTTCCTTTAGTGAAGTTGCAGAGACAAAGCCGGAGCCAGGATTGCAACTTTATAGATTCTGGATTTTAGAATGATGATTTCAAGTGCTAATAAGTGGGTTCTAAATTTAATATTTGTACAATGAATTTCTTAACACAAACACATTGTTTACACAAAAAAGATGTTGGAGTTTTTGGAACTTCACTCACTAAACTTCAATCTTTTCCAACTAAAATACATATTCAATCACAACTTCAAAATTCAAATTTTCACGTTTGAATTTTCAAATTTAAAATCTATAGTCAAATAGGAGTAATGATTCTTCAGGAGTTTCGCGTGAAAAAAAAGTTTTGAGGCATACCAAGGTGCTTCTGAAAAGGCAATATTTTCCACTAAGTGTATTCAAAATGAGATTTTTCACAAGGCTTGTCATGAGTAGCAACTTCTTCTTCCTCCTCCTCCTCCTCCTCCTCCTCCTCATACTCGTACTCCTCCTCCTCCTCCACCTCGTACTCATACTCCTCCTCTTCCTCCTTGTCCACGTCCATCTCATCCTCGACTACGTCTTCTTGCATATACTATGCATATTCTCTACTACAAAAATTGAAACTTCAAATTCCATATTTCCTTCATGACTAAACACCAATATATTTCCCACTTGCAAATCAAACTCCTCTATAAATTTTCCCCAATTACCCTCTTCCAGTTTCCGGACATTCACCTTAACCCTCCATTTCTTACCATCCCTTTTCAGTACACCACATTTAACATGTTCCTGACCCTTCAAATACTTCAAGAAACCTATAGGTATTTTCTGCAGTAAAACAAAAAAATTAGTCTTGTCCCATATAGGCCATGCAGTGTTAGGATTATCACTTCCAGGTTCAAAATATAAAAAAGTAAATGCACTAAATATGAAAAAGTAAATGTACGAACTACGAGGGGTTCAACCTATATTGTATAAAAAGTAATTTTAATCATATATAAATGGTGCAATTTTTCATCAACACATAAAAGACGATTTAGTTTTGTCTCACACATGTGGTGGTGGAGTCAGGATTTTCAACTACAGAATTCAAAAAATATGAAAAAGTAAAGGCACGAACTGGTCAAAAAGGTTCAACATTCATGATAGTTTAAAATCCCTATAATTTAGTAAATTTAATTTAATTTACTAAATTAAGTAATCCCTCCATCTCATTTTTATGTATCGCCATCTAATCGGATATAGAATTTAAAAAATAAATAATGACTTTATAAAATTTATAAAATTATCTCTTAAAGTTTACTTTTAATTGTCTTTTTTTATAAAGTGAGACCCACTAAGGATAAAATAGAAATAATGTCATTAAATAGTTACCGAATAAGAAAAGATGATATTCTTTTTTAGACGGACCAAAAAGAAAATGATGACACATAAAATGAGATGGATAGAGTAGTTGTTTGGTCATGAAAATTAAAAATTTTTAGAATTGGAGTTTGGAATTGTGTTTGTCATGAATATAAATGAGTTTGTTTTTGATTTTTTTGTCAGAGAAGTGAAAGTGAAAAAAAGTAAAAATAAAATCACTTATCTTCTCTTTTTCAAATACAATTTTAAATTGTATTTGAAAATTCTTATAGTCAAACGCAAACACTATAATTTTTACTAAGGTGAAATAATTTTTCAAAAAAAAATAAAAAAAAGACATTCTCATGGCCAAACACCCCTAACTTTATGAATGGTATTTTTGAAACTCTAAATTTGATTAGTATTATTTTATGTTGTTATTTAGTACTGAAAGTAGAAAGAAAAGAATATAACAATTTTTTTTGATTTTATAGGTTAGACAAATACATTAAACTAATTATTTTTAGTATGAAAATCAAATAAAATGAAATGGGGAATGTAGTTATGTAAAGATTAATTACACACGTGGAATCATGTGGTGGGTTGGGTTACACATGTGCATCTATTAACTTCAAAAAGAAATATGTATTTGACCAGTCTCGTGATGAAGAAAATTTTTAATGTTGAAGGATGTTGTCACGATAACTTAATTTGTAAACAACTCGAGGCTCCTTAACAGTGCAGTTTGCATAGTTTGTAGCCATCGTTAGAGAAAAAAACTTAGATTCATTAACTGTAAATCTACCAATTGTTACTAGGGTGATGGGCCAGAGGAATTTTCTTGATTCAACTCCAAGATGTTCGAGAATAGTGTCACACTTAGATTTAGTAAGTTTTGTTTCTCCATAAGTGAGAAAGAAATATAACTCAGCGGTAGAGTGTTACTTTGACATGATAGCAGTTATCTATTTATATATGAGTATATATTTTGAAGAATTATTATTAGGGCAAACAACATAAATTCGAACAGTTTACAACTTGATTATAAAAAATTCTTACATTTTGCATAATTATTAAAAATTTCAATTTTTGGTCTGTCGAGATACATAATTAGCTTTCGATATATGCAATAAAGATACAATTTTATTCCTTTGTAAATATACGTAATTAGATCTCGATGCATTTTTTTCGATTTTGAGTTTGTCGAGATACATAATGCATCCAACGAAGATATATTTTTTCTTTGTAAAGAGTACATAATTAGCTTCCGGTATATTTTTTTCGATTTGAATCTGTCAATATACATAATTAGCTCTCGATATATCCAACGAAGATACATAATTAGTTGAAAATTTTGTAATTACTTTGTAAGGATGGAGATTTGTGTAAATATGATAAGTTAAGGCGTGTTTATGTTACCTTTTCTTATTATTATATTATACTAGTTTAGCTGTACGCTTCGCGCGTGTACCTCACTTTATTGAGTTCAAATGTTACACTAAATAGGATATTTGTCTAAATAACAAAGATAAATACAATAATTAAATTCAACATCTTTTGGAGAATTTATTTAACTAAACCTAACCTCTACCGAAAAAAATTGCCAAAGCCGATCAACATTCATTTACCACTTGTAAACTGCAACAAAACAATACGATGATAGGGACATCAAAATAATATAATTACACAAAAATTTTGTCAAAGCCGTCTTACACTCATCTACCATCAGTAAACTATAACAAAATAATACGATAATAGAGATATCAAAATAATACAACTAAACTTAACCTTTACACAAAAAATATTCTCAAAGTAGAGATATAAAAACAATACAATTAACCTTAATCTTTACGTAAAGAAAATCCTCAAAGCTGACCGACATTCATCTACCACCTGTACAATAATCTACGACCTGCAAACTACAACAAAATAATTCAATAGTGATCACAAAGCTTCAATTTTGATGAAAATAATTCTTGCGTGAACGAAAATTTTGACCCTAAAGAATGACTTGAATGAAAACAAAGAAGATATATATATATACACACACGTTGAATTTTATTATGTTGACAAAAACAGTGAAAGAGTTGAGGGTTAGAAAATTAAGCATCCACCAATCTAGACATGCAACCGAATTAAGTTAGATGAGCATTAATTATATTTTTTCAATAAGTAAATTGATTTCTTCGGTAGTTTAACCTGCATCTCAATATTTATAAAAGTATTTTCTTAATAGAGTCCTATTTTAGAAGTATTTTTCTAATTGATCAGTAGAAGAAAAAATATTAATTGATTATTCTTTCATGTATTTTAGGAGTCCTATATATTTTAGGCGTCTATTTAATATAATAAAAATGATTAATAATAATTCAAAAAAATAGTGAAAAGATAATTTTATTAAAGAAGGGTCTTTTTAATAGAGGACAAAAAATTTAAATCACTTTCTATAAGGTCTTCACACTTTTAATATGTTATAGATATAGATAATATAGTGTAAACGGACCTCTTAAACATATTTGTTGGATTGAATTATTTGGTCAAACACGTCCTTTAGGCCCTTGAACGTTGGTGTGCAGCCCGAGTTACTTCTTCTGTTTAAAAGAATGACCTACTTGTTTTTATCTGTTTCAAAAATAATAATTCTTTCCCTTTTTTAGAGACATTTTAATTTAAACTTTACACGTGATATATTTAAGACGACAAGATTAAAGAGCATATTAGTACATTTAACATAAATTTAATTTAGAACCATAAGATGCGAAAGTCTTTTTTATTTTCTTAAATTCAGTATCAAGCTAAAATAGATCATTTTTTTGGAACGAAGAGAGTAATCATTTTGTTAGATTTAGTTGTTAATTAAAAAGGGATAATTTACACAAATTTCACAAGTTTTGAAGCTAATTATCTTTTCTCCCACAATTTTGACATATCACATAAAATTCCATATGATATAGATTGGTGATACACATGAAAAAAATAAATTAAATCAATTTTGTTATGAAATATAAAATAAGAACAATAAGAATAGAGAGAGAAGAGAGAATAATTATTATTTCTCTTGAGAGATTTCTTGATGGGTTGAATTACAATGAAGGAAAACCCCTTTATTTATAAGGGAAAATGTCACGACCCGAACTAGGGTCTGGCCGTGATAAACATCCCGAACCATGAAGGTTCGGACGTCCTACTCTATCTGGTAGTCATGCACAACATTCATCTAATAAAATAAAATACGGAATTACGATCTAATACGGAAACATGGTCATACTCTGGATTAAGTTTAACAATAAGGAATATAATCCGAAAATTACTAACAACATCTGGAACAGTCTGCGAAATCTCTACTACATGAAAATCTGACAACTATCTGAAAACTGGGACAAGGCCCCCAGTAGACCAAAATTGAAATAGATGACATAATCTGAAAAGATAGGCCTTCTGGAATAGAGAAGGCTTACCACTACACAATTTGATCTGCTTTCTGAATTATCTATTACTTATCTGGACCCCTAGACTGAGCCTCAAAACCTGAGAGGTAGGGGAGGGGGATCAATACAGATGTACTGGTACATAGAGCAAATCTAAAATAAAGCTTTTATATAAATAAAATAGTTGAGAGTTAGTCATAAAACATCATGAAAGATATAAATTCAAACACATAGGCATTTTTGAAAACATAAAACTTTCTGTTAATGCAATTCTATTCTTCGTATTACTTCTGAGTTAGATGGCACTCCCTTACAAGTCTGATATTCCACGGGCTATATGGAATCCGCCATTAACTCGGCGGGGAAGCCCTCAACCCAAGTGTGCCGCAAGGATTGGAGTGTCTGAGTTTGATACGCCATAGGGCACTAGGCCAGCGCATAATAATATACCCGGATCGGCAAATTATGATTTTGGGCAATGAGTTATTTGAACTCGTGCCTTCTTCGGGGAACTACCTAAGCTCTCTTTATGCCCAATTTTAGTCTGTTCTAAAACACGCATCATTCTAGTTTCAAAATCTGAAAATCTGATTTCAAATATGCATTTTATTCTGTTCTGAATTAACATGGCATTATCTGAGTTGGTGTCGTCACACCAAGACTTGCAAGTTCTATTTCTGAGCCATGTTGTACCATGCATGATTCTTTCATTAAAACTCAATTCAGACCACCCAAACATGCAAATAGTATAAGAGATTTCATATTCCGAAACATAAGTCAAAACTATGCAAGAATTCTTCAAACATATGGTGGTCATGTGCTTTTGACAAAATCATGCACTCTTTCATTATATGTATATTCTACATTTACCAACATGCACAACCCTCTCTTTTGATTCAAAAATTATATTCAAGTCATAGTATAAATCAATACATTTCGTATCATGCTTTTCAAGATGCATTTCAACATAATCCATATCATATGAAAAATGGGATAAATCATATCAAAAGAGGGATTTCATGTGAGTCATGCTCTCAATTCAAATATCAACTAAAAACACATACATACATATATGTAACATTTAAAATCACTTCGGGGGAAGTCCTAAAGACCAAACAATATTAGTTAAAGCTTCTAAAGCATGCTAGTAATGGTAAAATTCAAACCCTTTCCGTAAAATCATGATTTCTAAATCTTTAACATGAATTAAAGAAGGTTTCTTTGCCAATGAATTTTTAGAAAAACCCCACGTACCTTAATTTATGATTCTTGAAAGATGGAACCTAGATCTTGATAGATGAAACCCGGATCTTGATTTGTTTCTTGGAGATCTTGAACTTAAGGCTTGATTTCTTTGAATTTCTTGTTCTTGGAGAAAACCCTAATTTGATCTTATTTTGAGAGTGAAGAGGAAGTTTTTGATATTGTAATACTGATAATGATTGATTAATAACACTTAAGGGGGTGATTTAATTCGTGTGAAAGATTTTTGGAGTGAGGGAAAGACCAAAATACCCCTAAGGAACCCAAAAAAATTGCATATTTGCATCAGTTGACGACCAGGGTTGATGGACCGTCACTCAGGTGATAAGTCGTCACCCAGGTCGTCATTTTTAGGATGGTTTTCACCATTCACTGCCTTAGTCTGACGACCAGGTCTGACGAGCCATCACACGGCTGATAAGTTGTCAGCCTCGTCGTCACGTTTTGGCAGACAAAGAACTTTCATTAACAGTGGCGTTAGAAAAAGGACTCAAAGAACTTTCATTTTATATATAGTAGGTCTCCTAATTCATTATATACAAAGAGTTATGATCGATTAACATACCAAATTTTCATAGGATTTATGGCTTTTGGAACATCTACGCGTAGGAAAGACGATTTTTATTCTAGCCCAAAATGCGGGGTGTTACATTATCTCCCCCTTGGGATCATTCGTCCCTGAATGATGGGTTGGAATGTTGAAGCTTAAAGGTATGAAATAACGTAGAAATGATGTGTCTTCTAAGAAAGGATATAACTGATCTTTAACATTTAAACCTCTATCATGAAACTGAATTCTGAGTTGACTTGCCCTTACTTGTTTTAAGGAGCTGATTCATGCTGAGAGCTTAGGATTCTCCCCGAAGTGTTTATGCTCAAATCACACAAATTGGATTTAGAAGTGATAACTTATGTAAGTATGAATCATGAGGCAACAAGATTTAGATCGTACAAAGGTATTAAGCTGTCTGAGCTAAAATAGCTGAAAAAATTTGAGATTATATGTAGAACTCTTATGAACTGAGTCATGACTAAATAACTAAATTTGAAACATGATGCTTGGACTGAACTGAGTTTGCAACTTACACGGATGGAATAGATTATCTTTTGGGATGGTCATACATATTGGACTTCAGATA
Source organism: Capsicum annuum (assembly GCF_002878395.1). Lineage (NCBI taxonomy): Eukaryota > Viridiplantae > Streptophyta > Magnoliopsida > Solanales > Solanaceae > Capsicum > Capsicum annuum. Next base: position 206,191,690 of record NC_061111.1, on the reverse strand, counting down.
GTTGGACTAGGTGAAAAGGTGGAAAACCACGGTAACTTGTCTGCCTGACTGTCAAACTGAATTCCTGGATATACAGACGAAATTATACTGGACACTTATACATAACTGGAGTATCTCTTCAACACTCTTTCTAAAGAAGTCCTAGTAGCATTAGGGAGCAAAAGATCTTGGACACAATTTACACCAAACATCCAACTATGGGATCACAACATTGACACTACTCTATAGCACAGAATATAGACATGTAACTCATAAACTAGGATAGAATTACCAAACCTTAGGCAATGCAACTTCTTACTTTCAAGGTTAGCCACACTTCTAAAATACTCTCTCAACTATATTTTCCCTTTAAACACCATGCTCATTGATTCAACTTATTTTTATCACATGGCCGCTAATATTTCCATCTACTAATGTCTAAAATGAACTAAATCCCCTCACTATCTTCAAGCCTAACTTAAAATCACAAGACACACCACATAATACCGTAGTACTAGTCTAAATCATGAATTCAGTACACCCTGCATTTCACAGTTCCTCATCTAATGCATAATTCTTATAGCCACTCCAGCAATCACCTTCAACTTTGCATTAGACATTTACAAACACTCAAAGCATCTATTCGTATGTATACAAACATGACATTCAAGCCTATCTTCATACCCACATATGCATTTCTAAACAAGCACTCATAAAGCATCTTTCTCATATTCTCTAATACTTCTATCCATAACAACTTTCCTGCACTATTAAGATAATAAACATAAAATATTCTCAACTAACCAAGCCATATACGAAACTTTACCTCAAAATTCTTTCAACTTATGGACTTACATAAAACAAGCATACAACAACTTTTCCCAAATATAACACATAAAACTTCAACTAACTTTGACATGTATCAAAGACTTGGCCTCAATCTTGCTCCACAATTACTACCTTAACTCAAATAAGCACACAACCATCTTTTATCAATAATAAATGTTTACTCTTTCCCATCTAGACAACTATTTATCATCACTATCTCGACCTAAGAGAAAAGGTCACTGAAAAATTAAAATATCAGAATCCAAAACATGAGGGAAGTACTAAGCATAACTTGATACCCTACTGAGGCGTGAGGAATAGAGCACTTACGGCATGAACTCATTAAAGAGATCTAATCTTAGGACGTACCTAATATAAATCTGAATTTTTCACTGATCGTTAAGAGTATCACATGTGCACAAGAGTCATGAACTGCATGACCTGAATTTTTGGAATTCATAACTTACGGAAAGTGATTCTGACAGTTGAACAAACTGGAAACTCATTATACTAGGAACTAGGAGAGTACATGATTCCTTATCATATGCATGAACACGGACTATGATCATGAAGCTGAAACATAAAGCATGAGTATCTATCAGAATAACTGAAGTAAACTACTGAAATAAGAATAGATTGGGCATCGTCTTTCTCACGGCCAATTCCATAACTTACTGGCACATCTATTAGCATCTGAAAACTTGACTTGGTTACTCGTTCTATCATCTCCCCCTTAGATTTAAGTCATTACTCTAAGTCTGTGAACCACTATATATACTCTGGTATTTTCATGTATAGCGACCAATGCTAACACCTCCTTTTAAGATTCAACACTTAGGTTTCTATAGCCTCAAAAGTCAATCCCATAATACTTGAACACTTACTAACTTCAAATCCTCGTGAGTATCCCCATAGTAGGAGTGCACACCTTATAGTGCTTCAACTCTTATTTCTGTCGGTTCAACCTTCAAAAATTCAAACTTAGATTCTAAAACTTAACATGGATATCACCAAACCTTTGATGAATCATACTGCTAGTCTTTCTCCACCTAGAAACTCAATGGTACTACTATGTCTACTAGCCACACGTAACATGCAATAGCCTTAGAAAAATACCGCAACCTCATATCACCTTGGGCATACTCCTACCTCATACATACAACATCATACTTTATTACGAATCAAATAAACTTAATCTATTGCATACACCATTCAAGCCTATTAGATTACTTATATATAACTAGTACCATTAACCAAGAAATCATCAAATCCACCTTCATGGACATCAATTGTTCAAACTTAATGTCTAGTGTTAAACATGACTTACAACCCAACCTGACACACAATTCTCACAAAACATTCATCATTAATCTTAAACCATTATTCTTACATCCACATTCTACATTAAATTCAAGCCTATAGTCTAACATCCATCATTTACCACCAATGAATAATGCAACATAATATACTATAATAGTCCATCAAATTGGGGCATTCTATCCAAATACCTCAAAAATCTACTGCATACCTTCTCATAAGTACTACTAGTTTACAACTACCAACGAAAAGAAAGTCGGGGGGGAGGGGGGGGAGTCACATAAAAGACATAGTCAACCTTAATCTTATATTATAACCCCATACACTCTTATCTATTTATACGACTTTCTCACATCACACTTACTTACCCAAGCATACATTTAGACTACCTTCAAATTCCACAACAACCATGAGTCTATAATTATAACCTCCTGGCTAATCTAGCCTTTTTCATACTTCAAGCAATCAACAATTCACCTTGACTAATAACTCCTTGTCTACCTTCTACTAAACTAGCACACAAGGACGTATCACCTCATTACCAACTCAATCTCATGCAAAAAGATTCGGCTATACTTATATTCAACCAACACAAGAACAATAAGTTGAACAACAAGTTGCTAGTGAATCGAAATAGAACTTACACGGCTTCACTAGACTTTGAGTTTCAACAACACAATGATAACAAGATTACAAAAGATAGAAACTTGACACACAATATTCAATGATCTAAGAATACTCATCTTACTTTGTATAAATAAAAATCTGAGTCAAACACTCCCCCCACAGACTACCATACAATCCACACATACTACTAGCTACCAAATGAGTTTATCACTATAAAGGGGTAAATCATCCTCAAATATCGGTTATTCAAATAAAATATTTAGTTACACAAAAGTCACCCTCACTGTAACTTCTAACTTTGTGACTTCATATTACCAACTCCTTGGTCCAACATCACTACCAATAGGTCATGACACCGATACTTTAATTGATACTACTATTCGGGTGGAAATACTATTCCAACATTCTGCTACATATCATTCTTCTTTTTAGGCATGACATCTGCAACATAAATTTTTGGAAAGGACTTAATACACTTAATACCGCAGGCTTAAAAGCACGATTTCATCAGAATCAAAGCTTACACTAAAATCAATACACTCTAAGGCACTAACAGACTCTTCACAAGTCCTTGCACAATTTTTAAAATCTTATATGGCTCAATCAGAAAGGACCATACCATTTAGATTCTAGACTTCTACACCTGAATCACCCCAACAATGAGACATATCTAAAAACATCAAGGTAAAAAAAGAATTGGGATGACTGTTACCTTCATATGAGTGACACCATAACACAAATTAAAGTATGAAAGAGAAACATTCTGAATCCATAGCATGAACCAGAACATGAAGAAAGAAAAATATTCCTAAACGCTTAGTAGCCTCCTGCTTATAAGTATGGCACGGTACATACCCATAAATAAGACTCTACCAGATGCGATTTCAGAGACACCCTGGAACCATGAACCGTTCTTTGATACCAAGTTTTTCACGACCCGAACTAGGGCTTTGCCGTGATGAACATCCCAAACCATGAAGGCCCGGATGTCCTACTCTATCTGGTAGTCATGCATAACATTCATTTAATAAAAGAAAATGCGGAATTACGATCTAATATGGAAACATGGTCATACTCTGGATTAATTTTAACAATAAGGAATGAAATTCGAAAATCACTAACAACATCTGGAACAGTCTGCAAAATCTCTACTACATGAAAATCTGACAACTATCTGAAAATTGGGACAAGGCCCTCAGTAGACTAAAACTGTAATAGATGACATAATCTGAAAGGACAAGCCTTTTGGAATAGAGAAGGCTCACCACTGCATAATCTAATCTGCTGTCTGAATTATCTACTACTTATTTGGACCCCTAGACTGAGCCTCAGAACCTAAGAGATAGGGGAAGGGGGTCATTACAGATGTACTGGTATGCAGACCAAATTCAAAATAAAGCTTTTATATAAATAAAATAGTTGAGAGCTAGTCATAAAACATCATAAAAGATATAAATTCAAACACATGGGCATTTTTGAAAACATAAAACCTTTCTGTTAATGCAATTCTATTCTTTGAATTACTTCTGAGTTAGGTGGCACTCCCCTACAAGTATGATATTCCACGGACTATATGAAATCCGCCGTTGACTTGGCGGGGAAGCCCCCAACCCAAGTGTGCTACAAGGGTTGGAGTGTCTGAGTTTGATACACCATAGGGCACTAGGCCAGCATATAATAATATACCCGGATCGGTAAATCATGGTTTTGGATAATAAGTTGTCTGAACTCGTGTCTTCTTTGGGAAACCACCTAATCTCTCTTTATGTTCAATTTTAGTCTGTTTTGAAACAAGCATCATTCTAGTTTCAAAATCTGAAAATCTGATTTCAAACATACATTCTATTCTGTTCTGAATTAACATGGCATTATCTGAGTTAGTGTCATCACACTAAGACTTGCAAGTTTTATTTCTAAGCCATATTGTTCCATGCATGATTCTTTCATTAAAACTCAATTCAGACCACCCAAACATGCAAATAGTATAAGAGATTTCATGTTCCAAAACATAAGTCAAAACTATGCAAGAATTCTTTAAACATATGGTGGTCATGTGCTTTTGACAAAACCATGCACTCTTTCATTATATGTATATTCTACATTTACCAAAATGCACAACCCTCTCTTTTGATTCCAAAATCATATTCAAGTCATAGTATAAATCAATACATTTCGTATCATGCTTTTCAAGATGCATTTCAACACAATCCATATCATATGAAAAATGGGATAAATCATATCAAAAGAGGAATTTTATGTGAGTCATGCTCTCAATTCAAATATCAACTCAAAACACATACATACATATATGTAACATTTAAAATCACTTTGGAGGAAGGCCTAAAGACCAAACAATATTAACTAAAGCTTCTAAAGCATGCTAGTAATGGTAAAATTCAAACACTTTCCTTAAAATCATGATTTCTAAATCTTTAGCATGAATTAAAGAAGGTTTCTTTGCCCATGAATTTTTAGGAAAACTCCACGATCCTTAATTTATGATTCTTGAAAGATGAAACCTAGATCTTGATAGATGAAACCCGAATCTTGATTTGTTTCTTGGAGATCTTGAACTTAAGGTTTGATTTCCTTGAATTTCTAGTTCTTGGAGAAAACCCTAATTTGATCTTATTTTGAGAGTGGAGAGAAAGTTTTTAAGATGGTAAAACTAATAATGAATGATTAATAACACTTAAGGGGGTGATTTAATTTGTGTGAAAGGTTTTTGGAGTGAGGAAAAGACAAAAATACCCCTAAGGAACCCAAAAATAAATCGCATATTTGCATCAGTTGACGATCAGGATTGATGGGCCGTCACTCAGGTGATAAGTCGTCACCCAGGTCATCACTTTTGGGTTGTTTTTCACCGTTCACTGCCTTAGGCTGACGACCAGGTCTGACGGGCCGTCACACAGCTGATAAGTCGTCAACCTCGTCGTCACATTTTGGCAGATAGAACTTTGAAGTAAAATAAGCATAACTTTCTACTCTGATATTGGATTAAAGCAAAACCAATGTCATTGGAAAAAGAACTCAAAGACCTTTCATTTGATATATAGTAAGTCTCATAATTCATTATATACAAAGAGTTATGATCGATTAAATTTAACCCAAATTTCGACGCTCACTCAAACTCGAATGATAGGAAAGCTTTCAACTCATCCTTGAGTTAGGGGACCTCTATGATCTCAATTCATGCTCAATAGGTTCCCACACTACATAATTGATTAAAATACCAAATTTACATAGGATTTATGGCTTTTAGAACATCTACGCGTAGGAAAGATAATTTTCGTTCTAGCCCAAAATGCAGGGTATTACAGAAAACTAACCTTGGAGTTTTTAATTTTTTCATAAATAGACATTCACTATGTATGGTAAAGTAGACATTCACTATATATGGTAAAGTAGACATTCACTATCTATAGCAATATATTTATAACACTCCCTCTTGAATGTCTAATTGATAGATAATGTGTCTCGTTAAAGGTTTACTAGAAAAAACTCAGTGGAAAAAAAAATCGAGTGAAGGAAAAAAAGTACACATCTCTAATAATACGCATATAAGCTGCCTCATTAAAAACCTTACAAGAAAAACTCAGTGGAACAAAACCTCATCAGTAAAAAGAGTACAATGCGTATTAACTCCCCTAATGAGAATATCCTTGAACCTTTGCATCCCGATTATGTGCACCATTTTCTTGAAAGTTACAATTGGAGGAGACTTGGTGAATAAATCAGCCACATTGTTACTTAAATAAGTCTGTTACACATTAATCTACCATTCTTTTATAGCTCGTGTGTATGCAAAAGCTTTGGCGAAATGTGTTTTGTTCTAGAATCCTCCCTTAAGTTGTGTTGTTGCATTCTGCATTATCCTTATAAAAAATCATGGGTGCTTTATCACATTTCAAACCATATTTTTCACAAATGATATGTATCGTGGACTTCAACCACACACACTCTTGCCTTGCTTCATGAATAGCTATTATCTCAACATCATTCGATGAAGTGGCTACAATATACTGCTTTGCATATCTCCAAGATATGGCAGTATCCCACATATACACATAGCTTATTTGAGACTGAGCTTTATACGGGTCAATAAGTATCCAGCATCAGCATAATCAATAAGACCGAGACTACAATCTTTAGAATAAAATAAGCTCGTATGTTTGATCTCATTTCTATGTCTCCTAGTAGGAGCAGAACTATATCTTGTTAACAAATTGATCAAAAGGGCTACATCAGACCTTGTGGTATTTGCAAGATACATGAGTGCACAAATTGTGTTGCAAGATACATGAGTGTACCAATTACACTAAGATATGGTACTTCATAACCAATCTAAATTGGTATATTTTTTATTTCAGTAAATAATCTATTGCTTTTGAAAACTCTCCAAGAGTTTCAATAATTTTCATACTATAAATTTATGCAATATAAGGATTATAGATAAGTTTCCTAGAAAATTTTATGTGCTTCAAACATTGTGAATCCTTAAAAGTTTTCATATAAATTTTGTCAAGTGACAATATTCAACATTTCATGTGTGACATCTTCAAGTGTCTGGACTGCAAATCAAATAAGTTTTATGCTTATCAAGATGCATCATTTCATGTCACTTGATAAATATTTCTACGTCAGCAAACTTCAATAAACATAGAATTCGGATCCTCGTAATCTTTTATAATATTGTATCAAAGATATTACCAATGATATATTATTTTTTATCGATTTACAATGCGACATAACATTTTAAGATCTCATCACTTTATTATTTTTAGGTACCTGAACCTCTCATAAGGTTTCATGAAGTGTTATATCGTAGGCTCTTCAAGATTACATTGCCTTCTTATTATGACCATTTTCTTCTTATTTTTTCAAGGATTATTTCATTTGGAATTGATTGGTTTACCACGTTTCACGCATGCATAGACTTTATCCTTTAGGGACACAAAATAGGAGCACTTGCCTCTTAATATGAGATGCTTTCAACATTTGACTTGAATTATCTTTTGAATGAGGATATGATGATAATTTCTAACTATTTCGTAGCTTCTTATAATCTTCCCCTTATGTTAGGAAAACTAATATAGATCCTCCATCTTCTTTGAGAAATTCATCTTTATGCATTATGGTATATTCATTTATCAAAACTACTAGATGGAATAATTGATTCCTGATTTTGAACTAATTGAGAGGAAAGTATTAATCATAATTTTTGGTCTAACACAAATAAGTGTTATTGTATGCAATATATATCATACTTCATACCAACACGTGTGTCTTTGTTCTCATAAGTAATGATTCAACTATTTATCGAAGGCATTCAACACCAACTTAATTAGCATTATCAAGATGAATTACCTTGATTACATAATCTGAAAGTTATGCTGTTAACTTAATTTTATTAAGCAAGCAACTTTATGAATGTCAAACTGCAGGTTGACAATAAATGTACATGTGATTATCTTATTAATGCATTTTTTCAACATATCACATGATAGGTGAACGGATCCATATTCACCTTTTATAATTTTCAGATTTTAAAGGATCCAATCCCAACACCAACTTATCATAAGAACAAGCAACATTAAAAGTAATGAAGAATTTTCTAATTCTTCAATATATGTTAAATACTCAGTATGCACATCTTTGAGATGTCACAATCGTTCATGTCAATTTGATGAACTTTTATTCTATCAAACTCTAAGTTTACCATGGCATGTACCTTTTCCTTTAGTAAATTTTAGATTTACTATTACATGAATAGATTTCAAATTTACTATTTTAGAAGTAGATTTCAAAATAACTCTCAATTATTTAGCCTCTTTCGGAGGTGAGTTGTGATACCTTCACAATCAAGTGCACATTTTCATTGATAAGCTTCTTATTCCTCGGTAATGAACTATAGTCGTGCCTTAAGCCTGTCAAATTCTGTAGCTTATAACCTCTTCCATGATATTACTACTTCAAGAGCAAATCGAGGCATATATATAAGGTAGAGAATTTTCCTCTAACATAACTTATAGTCATAATAAGCTTGTGAAAATATTGTTACTTTTGATTATTATTATCATATTGTCCCTCCATGCTTATATACGTGCATTAAATCACTTTTTTTCTTTCATACACTGCTACTCCATTCCTTTCAAGAATGGAGCAAGGTGTCAACTTTCAGATTCGCATATCCATTAATGGAGGATTTTGACTCTAAACGAAGGAATCTGAGCTTTATCAACATTGATAAGCATCATATATTGTTATCATATTCACTGCATGGAATAGAGCATATCAATGGGATGAGATATGATTCATGATTTTTCATCAAACACCCATTATTTTGCCTTAGCCATCATAATATCATTAATATAGTGCATTGAAATTCAAACTCAATGTTTTATTCATATACAGGTGTCTTAGGCATACATCGATAGGACTTAAACCTAATATATTATCATCCCTTTTAATAATATTATTCTTGAGGAACAAATTTAAAACATAAATGGTTCCAAACCAATTATTTTTTCTCAAATCCAACAATGTTTATATCATTAGTAGCAAAAGACAAATAACATAGGAAATTACTAACCTTGAAATTACCTTTAGATTCATAATCTCGTCTTATTTGGCAGAGTTTCGTGCTGATAACGCGTTATGAAATATAAAGTAAGAACAACAAGAATAGAGAGAGAAGAGAGAGTAATTATTATTTCTCTTGAGAGATTTCTTAATGGGGTGAAATACAATGAAGGAAAACCCTTTTATTTATAGGAGAAAACTAACCTTTTCATAAATAGGCATTCACTATGTATGATAAAGTAGACATTCACTATATATGGTAAAGTAGACATTCACTATCATAAATAGGCATTCACTATGTATGATAAAGTAGACATTCACTATATATGGTAAAGTAGACATTCACTATATATGATAATATATTTATAACAAATTTTGTGATATATTAGCAATTAACCTGAAAAATTAAATTCCTTAATATAAGGCGGAAATCAAGGAATCTTCTAATGTAAGGAAAAATAAAGGAATGCATTTTGTTTGATTAGTTTCATTTTATTACTATTTAAAAATTATAAATTTATTAATTTTATTTTATTACTCTTTAAAATAATAAATTTATTATTTATATATTCATATGTATCGTGAACACTTACTAATCTTCTAGATACGCAAAAAATAATGGATTTTTATATAGGATGAATAGAAAAAGATTCTTTATGTATCATAAATTCATACTAATCACTTAGATAGCTATAGATTTTTGAACTAAAATACATGTGCACATGGATACATTCGTATGTATCAAGAATAATACATTGTTGTGCGTATATACTCATATGTATCATGAACACATACTAGTCTACTAAATCATAAAAATAGACAAATTTTAATACATGAGCATGAAAATGCATTTATGTATTTATGAACGAAAAACTAGATATTTTTTTATGATGATACATATGCACATAGATACATTTGTGTATATCATAAACAAATAATAAGCTTCATATTTCATATGAATTAGTAGACTATGATATATCGACATGTAGGAACATTCGTACTTATAATGAATAAAAAATTATATTTTTTACTATCATCTATGTGTATACTGATACATACGTATGTCTCATGAAAAAAAAATTATGAATTGATCTTATTCTTTATCTTCACACTTTCATTCTATATATCTATTAATGTCACTACTCATTAACTCTCTCAACCTCGATTTAAAAGCAATCAAATACACCAATAACTTTTCCACTCTCCATTGTTTTTCCTTCATGAACTCTATCTCTGGTGAACTGAGTCGTCGAAAATAACACCTCTATCCCACTACTGCTTCACCTCCACCGCCACACCACCTCCAAATACACAAAATCAGCCATCATACTCATGTTTCATTAAAAGAAAAGAATTAAAAAACGACTATCAACTTCAGCCAGTAACACCATTAATAAATCTATTTTATTTTCTATATTAACTAGACTCAGTCGAAAAATCAATATTACCCTTCGTCGTACAAACAACTTTCACTTATCAAATAGTAGAAAAAAAATCCCTATTTGGCACCGAAAAAAAAAAGATAACAAAAAGAACTTACGAAATATCTCAATTATTATGATTTGTAGAAAAAAAACACTGAATATCTTATTTTGATTAGTTAATAATTTGTTAATCAAACATTTTTTAAATAAAAATCTCTAAACTCATACTCTCTCCTTTTCTTTTTAGTTCATATTTAGGTTTTTGAAAGTCAATTTGATTAATTTTAAAGTTAAACTAGACTAGATTAATTCAATATTGTAAAATTAATGCGGACAATGAAATTTTATTTTATTTATATCCTTACGAAATTCAAATTGTATTAAATTCAAAATACATTAGTCTATATAAATATTGTGGATTAATATAACTGGATTAATTATTTAAATCCAAATATGTATGGATTTAATTAAAGTCTGATTTTTATTGGGCTAGTTCATTAATTTGGGCTACAAATGATAAGCCCACTTTGCTAAAGACCAAGATATTGACATATTCTAGAGGCCCAAATGAGCGTCACGTATCGAATGGCGTGGCATGTTAAATCAAGAGAAGGAGTTAATATGACCACGCTACATCTCAAAATGATGCAGCAGGCCTAGTGAAATCACAAGCCTATAAAGGGCGTCATGTCACTTGAATCTAATTGGTCCAAAGAAATTCATATTCACCATGACTCTTTACTTCCTACAACTATAAATAAGGGTCTCATAATTCAAAAAAAGGACCAATAATTCTAACAAGAAGCAAGAGAAAGCTCGTGGATCAAACACTATAATTTCTCAACAAAGCTCAAGCATTCAAATCCAATTCATCAAGATTCAATATCAAGACCACAAGACTCAATAAAAAAACCCAAAAGCCCCTTGAATTCAATCACAAGTTAGGATTAAATCCATCAAATCAATTAATCAAGTTTAAATTCAAAATCAGCTCGAAGCCCTGGAATCTATATTTGAAAAGACAAATCAGAAGATTCATAGAGATTGTAACACTCACATATTGAAATCAATAAATCAACTGTTGTAATATTTTTTACTGTCCCTATTATTATTTATTTTTCAGTCTTGAAATATTATTGTCCAATAAATTATGGCATGTCCATTGGGACAATCTCTACCTCGCATCTCAATTTTTCAAACTTCAAAGTTTAAGAACACTGAAATGACTTCTAAGAAGGTCAGTTCTCAATCAACTTCTTCCAAGGATGTTGATTCCAAGTTTTCTACTGAAATAAAAAGCATCCTTGTTATTACTATCGAAAGATTTAGAGCCGTCACGAGGAGCGAAGCCAGCATGCTAGGACAACAAATACGTCAACTATCGTCCGTACCGACTCTAATGTTTGGATTTTCAACCCCAAAAGGAGCGAGTTCCTATGGAAGTGCTTTAAAAAAAGGAAGCAATGTGGCAGAGTCACTTAATAAGACTCTAGCTCTACTTGAGCACTCTAGTTCGAAATACTTTGACGCAAAGAATGATGGTCGTTCAACCAATGCACCATCTCCACTTATACCGCATAAGTTGAGTACCTTAAAGATCAACCTCTACGATAATCTGTGTTCCTCTCCAGCATCCCCAGTAATTATGCAAGTAATGGTGACTAATGCCTCGTCTATGGAGGAGCAGTTTGCAAACCTGACAAAGGAAATTGAAACTCTCACTAAGTATGTGCAAAATTAAGATACTCGGAATGATAAGTTGGCAGGCATGATGGATGGCTTAATAGAAGGAGAGTCTATCCATGCACCTAGGAAATATCCATAAGTTCATGGTATAAAACATTCTGGAAAACAAACACCACTAGCTAAGGAGGTACAAGTTTCTTATAAGGAAATGGTCCCAATTGATCAGTTGAAAGAGTTTATTAAAGGGAAAGACAAGTATGATATGGTCACTAAGTCTTCCTTGACATACATCAAGCCTTACACTACAAGAATTGATAGCCTCAAAATATTTGTCGGCTATCAACCAACAATTTGAGGACAAAGAAAACCCAATACAACATACCACACACCTTGTTGAGACATATAATAATGCTGAAACTTACGGTGACTATCTTGTGAAACATTTTGTTCGTTCCCTAAAATAAAACGCCTTTGATTGGTATACGAACCTTGAGCCTAACTCCATTGATAGTTTGGAGAAATTGGAGCATGAGTTTCTAATTGCTTTTATAGCACAAGGCATACAGTGAGCATGGCAGAGCTTACGAATACTCAACAAAGAAAGGATGAGTCAGTCATTGACTTCATCAATCGATGGAGAAATATGAGTCTAAACTATAAAGACAGGTTCAGCAAACTTCTGCAATAGAGATGTGCATCCAAGGAATGCACTGGGAGCTTCTCTATATCTTTCAAGATATTAAGCTAAAATCTTTTGAAGAGTTAGCTAATCATACTCACGATATGGAGTTGAGCACGTATTCTGGTGGAATGAAAGTAACACTTATCTATGACCCTCGAAGGGGCAAGGATAAGAAGGAACCCAAAAGATAGGGGAACGTTTGTCCCTAAAAATGATAATAAATCTATGAATATTGACGTGTCTCCTGTGAAGGTCACCACGAAGGTGAGCAAGAAGCAAAGCGTGAAGACGTCTTCTCGAGCATATTCAAATGAGAAGTTAACTTTAAAGGAGATGCAAGAAATGGAATACCCCTTCCTTGATTCTGATGTTGCTGAGATTTTCAATGAACTCCTTGAGCATAAGCTAATTGAATATCCAAATATAAAGCGACCTGATGAAACCAGAAGGAACAATGACCCAAATTATTACAGGTATCATAGGCTTATGAGTAACCCTCTGAAAAGGTGATTTGTCTTCAAGGACAAAGTCATACAATTGAAAAATAAGAAGATCTTCTTCGATAATGAGATGGGCAGTTCTCATCAAATTTTTATCACTTTTGGCTCGTTAGATCTTGTCCAAATGTGCATCAAAAAGCATAATGAGGAACTATTAGAGCATAACAAGTCTTCAGTTGACAAAGGTGATGATGAAGGTTGGACTCTGGTGACTAGGTGCAGAAGAAAAAAGACAAGTCTACGAAAAGAGTCATCCAACCAACCAACTAGAAGAAGGATGGTGAAAAAATTAAGAAAACAGAGGCTAGTTGAGCTTTCAAAGAAGATGGGGCTAATGGATCTTTACCGCCAAAAACCACAACGCCATTTGACTTTAGAAGAATATTTACCAAGTTGATTCCGTGCAAAAGTGACTTAAGTAAACCTTGACGCAACTTATTTTAATACTGGCAAAGACGGGGCAAAGGATGAAAATCTACCCATGGAAGTTCCTTTATCTTTTGAAAAGACTATTGAACCTCTTAGCCAAGAAACACATGTATGTCATACAAAAATCACATTTACAAATGATGATCTCTTAATTGGTGAAACCCTACACAATCGTCCTTTGTACATAGTGGGTCATCTTTTGGGAAAAAAGATAAATAGAATCTTGATAGATGATAGATTCGAAGTCAACATCCTACCTACTCGCACTATGAAGAAACTTGGAATCGCTAATATCAAACTGGACGAAAGCCGTTTGATGATCCAAGGATTCAACCAAGGGGTCAGAGGGCCATAGAATCTGTCAAGATGGGGATTATATGAAAGATTTTCCATTAAATGTGTTGATGCATGTGATCGATGCCAAAACTTCATACAATATATTGCTTGGTAGGCCTTGGGTACATGAGAACAAAATTGTCTCATCATTTTACTATTAATGTTTAAAGTGTCTTGAAGGCAGAGTGAAAAGAAATATAGTTGCCGATGATAAGCCATTCACTGAAGCTGAGCACACTTTGCCGATGCAAAATTCTACTTGAAGAATTATGCAGCGAATGAAAAAAAGGTTGTTGATGTCACAAAGTCCAAGTGTGACAATCTATAACTAAGAAGGTCGTAGTGGCTATCAAAAAAGTCGCCACCAAGAAGCCTCTTTCCACTTCGAATAAAGAATGTGGCGTATCCACTAAAAAGAAGACAACTTCTATTCTCCACTACATACCGAAGATAATGTGCAAGGAAGGCGAACTCTACCTACCAGGCAGACTGACGTAATACACCCGTCCTCAAGGATACTGGGAGAATTTGTGGCTCAAAATCCGCCACAAGAGATAACACCCCTTATGAAGGCTCCAATTCAAATACATACAAGCTATTCTTAAAGGCTGAAATAATTATAATAAGCCATCAAGGTTGTGTAAAATTTTGTTAGAAAGTACAATCAGGTAGGCACGTGAAGGCCTTGGGTACACACCGCCACCTTTAATTTGCATCTTTATAAGAAGGGCAGTTAGCAACTACATCACCATGGAAGAAGGGTCTACTACTTCCAATAAAAGACCTTCTGTCATTGATCGACTTGGAGAGAATCATAAAATCTTATGTGTTCGAGATGTAGGGTCCTCGAAATATGAAGAAAAGCAACAAGCTCTGGAGAAGTTGTCAAAGTACGACAATGCACTCTTCACCCAAGATACAGAAGGATTTTTTAAGTTTGATTCCTTCTAGAATGAAGCGGCAGATGAAATTGGTGGTTTCATGCAAGGAGGTGTTAAAAGCAAAGGCTCATACTGTGGTTTATACTAAGAAGCATGAGGAAGATGAACAAAGTGTTGGATCCTCATATTATGTTACAACCCAAAATAAGAATGATGCCTCATCTCAAATGAAGGTTGATGAAAAGATGGAAGATACTTTCTAGTGTTACCACATATCCATCAACGACGATAATCCTCAAGAAGGAAAGATATTAGAGATGCTCCATCACAACTTGAAGAAAGAGTTTAGGCCATAATAGATCCCTTGTCTTGGAACCGATGGAGACCTAAGACCAACTTACTTGAGTACTTTTCTAGAAATAGAGAAGGAAATTGCTTATATGGACATACTCAAAGAATATAGGGATGTCTTCGTGTTTGGGGTTATAAGGAGATGTCTGGCTTAGACCCAAAGGTCACAGTCCATCAGTTGGCAGTCAAGAATTATGCTCGCCCTACTAAGCAAACCCAAATGTGTTTTAGGCCAGAGTTTGTTCCATTGATTGAAATGAGGTTAACAAACTCATTGAAGCTGGCTTTATTTGTGAAGTCAAATACCCCATATGGATTTCAAGTATTGTTCTGGTATGGAAGAAGAATGGCCAAATTAGAGTTTGTGTCGACTTTTAAGATCTTAACAATGCCTACCCTAAGGATGATTTTCCAATCCCAATACTAGAGTTGATGATTGATGCCACCACTAGTTATGAGGCAATTTCCTCCATAGACAATTCATACAGCTAAAACCAAATATGCATAGCACCAAAGGATGAAGTGCTCACTACATTTTGTACGTCCAAAGGTATTTATTGCTACAAGGTGATGCCTTTTGGTTTGAAGAATACTGGTGCCACTTACTGTCATGACCAGAGGCTACCCCCTAGTCATGACAATGGTGCTTATGTTCATAAGTGACCATAAGCTAGCCCTGATCTAGAACCTGCTATGAGCACAAAATAATATACTGATAATAAAAGACACATGCGAAAAACAACTGATAATTCCATAAGGTTTTAAATACTGAAACATACGATTTAAATCATAAGTCTAAATGTATGATGACATATTGAAAAGAATGATAAAACAACTGATAAATTGACTAACTCTCTAAAAATCCTCTAACTGACTGACTGTGGAGTTGATAGGATAAACCCCCAACTAACTCCAATTGACTGAAATAGAGGAATACTAAAACAAATGAATGAAGATAAACCTGTCCTCGGAAGATGAGGACTCACCAATGTTGCTGCTGTAATGTTGAACAATCTAAGTACGGTTAGGAAACTGAGCGTCCGAACCTATAATATAAGACATGGTAACACGAAGAAAGTATGCAGTTAGTACTTTAAATGTACTGGTATATGAGATAAGGTCAGGTTAAAATACATAGTATGAGATAATGACTGACTGAATAACATAAGATATCTGATGCATAATACGCGTGAAAATTATAAAATATGAGAATGCATGACCAAGCATGTAACATGTGTCACGCCCTAAAATTTTAGAGTCGAGACTAGCACTTGGTGCCACACTTGACTGGACATATAACTGAAAACTCAATCAAATAACATTAGTAGACTGGCAAGGACAAGTTTAATCAAGATAAACACAAATGAAACAATAGTATATCATAAGGAAATTTGGACTGTATCTGACCACTTGACCCACATCAATAATCGTCTACAAGCCTCTAAGATGAGAAATATCTACTCAGTAGGTGGGATAGGCCTCGTAGTATTTATCGATTATACAAGCCAAAGTAAGTTCTAGACTCGACAACTTCGGAAGGAACGAATTGTACCAATCATCAGCTGAACTCAATCATACGCAGCAAGAACTTCTTTTCCTTCTAATAACCTGCAGGCATGAATGCAGCGCCCCCAGGAAATGGGGACATCAGTACGAAAGAATGTACTAAGCATGTAAGGAATAAAGTGACCATATGTAAAATAAGAGCTTAAATGAAGCCAGATAGCAATGTATAACCATAAGGGCAAGTATAGAAGATCACCTTTTCTTATAACTGTGGAATCATGTATATTACATTCATTACGTTGCTTTACCTTCCTTACTTTATAATCTTTGTAATCTATATAATGCAAATGACCAGCTGATCAGTGGTAAATACTAAATCAGGATCGATCCATGCTAGGCTTATGCCCCTGAGCTGCCACCTGTAATTACATCAACTGGGATCGGCCCTA
The DNA here is from genome assembly GCF_002878395.1 of Capsicum annuum. Taxonomy (NCBI): domain Eukaryota; kingdom Viridiplantae; phylum Streptophyta; class Magnoliopsida; order Solanales; family Solanaceae; genus Capsicum; species Capsicum annuum. Next base: position 206,174,110 of record NC_061111.1, on the reverse strand, counting down.
TGCTAGGTGATAGAACCCCTTGGGCTGCCACCCATGAACATATCAACTGGGATCGGTCCTATGCTAGGCTGCCACCCATTCTACAAATTTCCATTACTTAGTTTAATTAGCCTTTGAGATTGTTACTTCGGTGATCATAATCCTTTTGAGCGTTTGGAACTATAAACATGTGATATAGACATATAGATATATTGCGGCAACAATAATGAAAAATGAAGTAGAGACAAAAGGGGACTTCAATATGACATTCAGAAACTCATATGACTCAATGAACTTTATTAGACATGGTAAATGTACACAACTAAGCCATGAGGCCATATGAGAAGTAAGTACTTTAGGTCGATAAATGATCCACTACAGTTTATATAAAAGAAAAGAGGACAAATAGTTCTACTTGGCACGAGTTTATTGAAGACAGATCTAGACATCCCAAAATGGTGCTTTCAATTGGTGACACATAATTTTCTCAAACAAAGAGGTTTGGACTTATAATAAATACTTACTATATGATAACAATTAAAAGGGTACATGAGCATAAGAACTATTGAGGAAAGTGAATAGGTACAAATTAGGAACAAATGCACATTCCAAATAAGGAAATAAAGTTGTATGATCAGGCCAACAGGGACTCTACAGGTCACATTATCCTAACGGGATAGAAGCGATATCGAATCAAGCCATATATGATCGTATTAATCAAGTAAAGTATATGATCAAGTAAATAAATAGAGGGTGTAATTTAACAAATATCACAGATACATTCGTGGGTAACTAGGGTAAAATTTCTAAGTTATAGGCAAACCTTAGTCTTTTACACATCTTCAACCCAACTATAGTTTGAAAAGTTCAAGTTATTACCCAATTAATCATTTCAAGTTCCTCAAATTATAAACAAGTGTATTTGATACCTCCTTAATTATCAGTAAATCCCATACATTGATATGAATTAAGATTAACATCTAAAGTACCCTTAGTTTGTGCAAATCATACTAAGTCCGTGAAACAGTGAATCTGGACAGCCCTACTATTCAGTGTTGCAACTTAGTTTCGAATAGGTAGATGGCGGAACCAAGATTAATAACCTTCATGAAAGTTATAGGTATGTGTCTTTGGGTCGCAAAAAGTCCAAAACCACCGCAAAATACATTTTTTAAAGGAATATATCAGTGAAATACTAACAGCAGCGCATAGAGGGTTTCTAATCTAAAGAATTGGACAGAACTGGTCCTCCCCTGGCGTTCACTGTTTCGGAGCCATAAAAGCAGAATCAGCTTTTGACATAAGAACATAAGTTGTAGAGCTACTCGTCAGCTTTCCAAAACATATTTCTATACTTCAAACGGATCACTACACACCAAGATACGCTAGGTTTACTAAACCTTATATAATTTCACAATGTTTAAAGTTACTCACACCCTATGATATATATAGACCCCCAATATTTTTCCTATTGATGTTCTAGTGCATATGAACTACTCTTATGACTAGAGATTCTCTATTTCCTTACTTCCAACCTACGCACTACATCCATATTAACATGAGCTCTCAACAAGGGATAACCATTTCAAACGAATGTGAACAATGTTATCTGGAGGTTCTACGAGATGACCCTCATAGTAGTACACTCGATTCGCAATCTTGGAATCAAGAATTGTACCATGAGAACAAGGTAATGGCCTCTACGTACATGTTCATAATATTTCCCGTACAACTACCACAATTCAATTTTCCTTTTAAGGCATTAGTATCCACCGACATAGTGGTAATGCTAATGCTAGTATCCAATCGCCCATAAAAGAAACAGATAGATCGCTTTGTGGATCAACCAGACCATTGTGATATCTAGAACCACAAGTACAGTAGGAACACATATATGTACTGAATAAAACTCTACCAGTATCCTGTGCAAAATAATGATCCTAAGCTATAACAAAAATTAACTCTTTCCTAATTCAACTTGTTAGGAAACTATCTTCTTGTGAAGAGCCTCACAAATGGTCCATTTGTATAAATCAGGTCCCAAGTTGATATTTAATATTAAAGGATCTATACACATGTTTATGAAGAGACCATATCAACGTACTCGTGTATGCAACAATGTTTCAGAATAGAAATAAATATAGGTGAAGGTTGATTGGAAACATAACAAAATGGTCGAGAACATATTGTCCGATGACACAGAATCTTATGATCCTATTATTTTCCTGTAGACTAGGGAAAGGTGTTGTTAATGTATTCCTAGGTATTAAATTTCCTCATTGAAGCACAAAATACGACTAGCCCCCAGCCAAAATTAAAACCATTTAGCGATTGACCTCCAAAACATTCTAAATCAGGTAATATATCATTGCTAATAGCGTTAAATTACCATGTATATCATATATGATTTTGCTCTATTTAGCCAACTAGTAAATTAATATAAACTCGTCACGGTACACATATAATGATTATTTTCCTATTAATCTTATTCATTTTACACATACACTTGCACATATTTAAGAAACTACGTATGCAACAATGCATACAAATTGCTTTATTAAAACTAGTAACACCCTCAGTAGTTAATAGGATATACTTTCCATCATTTTCGTAACTATTCTCCTACAAAGGTTGCACATATCCCTTTCCCCTTTCTTCTTAATCTGTAAATTACTCACTTTGTACCTCGTTTCAGTATCAACACCCTATATATACAATCATCTTCTATCCTCAACTAGTCACGGAATGGACATCACCGGATAGGGATTCTTTTACAAGAACAACGCCCACAACAATTTGAAAACTCCCAATCGTCAACTATTTTGATAGAGCAATAGACCTAAAAGTTATATATATCTGATGAAATCATGCCAAGGAGGGAAAGGAATAGCCTTAACATACCTCAAGTTTGCGCTCAAACAACTTGATGAAGATAATTGAATTTTCCTTCAAAGATCAAATACAATCTCCTAATATTTTTCGTTCCAATTAATGAAACTTCTAAATGATTATTCTCATAAGTGTGTGCGTATAAATAACATTCATTTGCCCACAATAATTATAGAAACTTGCAGCCAAAATGTTTGGATTAAAAGAAAATGAACTCATATGTACTTTGACTGAATTAACCGAGAATCCATGTGCATATACTAACACTTAAGAAAGGTATCAATGTTATTTTTAATGAAATAGGTTAACAGGTTACATATGTATATGTATATATATGTGTGTGTGTGTGAAAAGCATTTACTTATTATTTTATTAAATTATGTGATAAGTACCAATTGCTGCCACATTGATTACTATAGTTGTTATCCATGCCTTACACCCCCACGTGGAGGGTAGGTGGCAACATTTAAAAGTAAAAATCACCTATCCAACTAGAATATTACGTACGTATTCAGATATTGCATAAATTCATGATAAAATAAATATAATATTTTGTATATATATCATAATAAAAAAAACAATATTTATGTATCTTGAATAGAACCTACCTCCTATAATAATAATAATAACTTTCCAATACGATTACTGTCTCTGTTAAAATTCTCACTAAAAATCAGTATATACGCTAGTAGGTCGTACTCTTTTCGTATTCACATTAGTTTATACAAATTTCCTATATATAAATCACGTTCTACAATAAAGGAGTAATTAATTCATTTTATAACAAAACTTATCTTCTATTAATGATAATAAACAAGAAAATACATAAATGGAAAAATAATCAAATACGTTGCCCACTAAGATTGCTGCCAAACAATTTTCATACATAAAATATCCTGAATATTCTATTAAAAGTAGGCAATAATTGATAGACATGAAAGAGATTAAAGATATTAATAATTATTAAAATAACACACTTTATATTTAATTATATATAAGCACCACTTCATGTCACAATTAAGAATAACTAATGGCTTAAAATTTCCCTTACATATATCATGAACCTGATTCTTCCACCAAATACTATTAAATTATAAAAATTTGTAAAATTTAAATTGGATATCCTTGTGCGAATACGTGCGACTATAGTGTTACCATAAAATAATCGATGTTAGGCTTCTAAGCACCCAACAGAGGACTAAGGACAACCATAAAAAGATTGGGGTGTTACAACATGATACTGAAGTAGTCTGTAAACTAAAATACTAAAATCTAGTAACTGGATAATTGATAAACTGTATGTTATGGTCACGTAAACTTGAGCAGATATCTGTACTGAATACTGAACTGTGACTGTGGGAGGTTTCATCTAACTGACATGCTCCAATCTGAGCTAAGTGGGATCCAACCTGTAACCCCAGTTTGAAGGGTGTCAGTACCGTGCCACGAGTACTAACAAAGGATGTGTGGATCCACAGAGCCACCCTCATTTGATAGGTGCTCTAATGAGATATATGTTACTCTCAACTGGAAGGAAAACACTTTATCAACCCTCAACTGGCAGGTTGATATCTCAAACCTACGTTTACTATGTTGTTCTGAAACTAAGGGAGTACTAAAGGTCACACCCTCTATTGGCAGGTAAGCCCCCATCCCTAGATTCGTTCGATGCTAAATACTACTCCCAACTGAATGGCACAGACTACTGGACTAAACTGAGCTTAACTGAGTGAACAACTGAACATGATACTAACGGAATGACAAGGCTCATGGTTTATTTGAAACCATTCAGAATATACTGTAAACTATGTAAACAGCTAAGTTTTGGGTGTTCATAACCCCCAACACTGGATGGAGTTAACAATATGGACACATGAAAGCTTTGAAGAACATAATAGGGGATCACAGTTCAAATTTCAATCATTTAGGCATTTCATCAAACAACTTTAAATTCATGAACTTAAGTATGGGAATGATTGAAACATGTGGGAATAACATAATTATAACACTAAAACCATAAATTGGGGATTTAACATGGAATTTTCTTCATTCAAATGTGTAAGGTCTACTTTAAACAAAAAACACTTATAAACATCATGGATAATCGAAATTCACAAAAGCTTCATAAAGATAACTCATTGTAAACATGTAAATTCATGAATTAAAAGATAAAAAAAAAATAGGTTCATGGACTTCATGGGTAAAAAGAGCCCATGGATGAACATCACACATACCTTAGATCTTAAATCTTGAAAGAGAAATACAAATCTTTAAGCTTCCTTGAAGGTTCTTGGATTGGGAGCTAGATTTCTTAGTTTACTTCGAGAGAAAGAAATTGATTTTGATGAACTTAGGGATGATTAGGGTTTGTTATTAAAAGAAAATTAGAGAATTTGGGAAAATAATGCCCTAACTAAAGCTTTAGGTCATGTTTTTACGAATTGGGTCGAGGTGGGAAAAGAACCAATTGCCCCTCTATCAATTAAACCAAAAATTCATAACTGGAATGCTGATTCAAGGCTCATCGCAACACAGTCTTATCGCGGTAGCTTGCTGGTTCTGACGAAAATGATCATAACTTTTCGCTCGAGTATTGGATTAAGGCAAAATTGGCATCATTGGAAAACTAATTCAATTATCTACAATTTGGTGGGTCTTGAGCATAAAAATTCCACGTGTATTAAAAGTTATACACATTCAAAATTGATACTTGTAGAATCGAATACCAAACTTTGGGCGAATCAAAGGCTCTTAGCTCAACATTGTTCTAAGTGATTTCTATAAACATTTTTCATCTCATAAGCACTTCACACACTAGGATAAAGATCATGACACATGAATTCAAATTATAAATCAAGAACTGGATGAAAACACCCTCATCGTGATGCGATGTACGTGCCAAAGGAAATGTCACCGCGACGCGGCCCTATCGCAGTGACTTGCTGGATTCGTGATCCAAACGTGACCCAAACCTTTTCTAAAAAATCCAAAACTCCCCCAAAACATACTTCTTACATCCCTGAAAATGAATTAACTCAAAAAATAATATATCATAAAAATCCTCAGAGTTTAGCGGTCTGAAAAATGACTAAGTCCCCAACATTTAGTGATAATTTCAAGCCTTAAGCCCCTTAATCATGCAACTACGATCTTTATTGATCTAGGATTGGTACAGGGTATCACAATATCTTCCTCTTAGGAACATTCATCCTCGAATGAGACTGGTTAGACAAAGAGTATTGTACTGAGGTAACTAAGATCATGTACTGAACATGCATAACTTGGAACATGATTGCATAACTAATTATCAAACATGGTACATGAATTGAATATCATAAACTGAATTGATTTCTTGAATACATACATTGACATGAGACTGGTTATAAAGATGAGATAGAAACAAGAGAGTCAACTTATGAATGACCATTACCTCCAGTTGGATCTAGTTTTATGAAGAAAAGTTGAGAGGTTTAGGATGTGAATGCTCAGGGCATTCCAATACATCTCTTCCTTGGGATACTTCATCCCCCGAATGATACGAACTTAGTTGAAATACTAAGGAAAAACTGAGACGATACATGAGATACTTAAAAACTGAATCATGGTTAAGTATCTGAATCTGAAACATGATGCATGGACTGAAATGGATTCACAATTTACATTGATACAAACAAACTATCTCTTGGAATGGCCATATTTATGAAACTTCAGATAGTAAGACTAGATCGGAAGATGGAAAACCATAGGAACTTGTTCGTCTGACTACTAACTGAACTTCTAGTTAAACGGACTGAATTATATTGAAATCTTATACTCAATATACATTCCACTTTAAAACTGCACTTTGGTTGTGGCTACTTAAAATATTCACATGGGCACTGATAACTTTATCTACTGAAGTCTGAGTTAAACTGAATTCTCTCACTTTGTTCAAGCTTACTCGAATCTACAAAGTGTACATATAACACTGTAATACTAGTTTGAGTCATGAATTCAACACACCTTGTATTTTCACCACTCCTCATCTCATGAATAATTTTTATTACCTCTTCAAAAACTACATTCAACCTCTTACTAGCCATTCACTAATGCGCAATGTATTTATCCACTTATATACCAACATGACATTCAAGCCTATCTTCATAACTACATATGAACTTTCTAAACAACACTCATAAAAGAATATTTCTCATATTCTCTAATACCTTTATCAATAAAAACTTCCAGGTGCTGAACCCAAGAAAAACACACAAAATTTCAACTAACCATGAAGTGTATCAAAAGCCTTGCCTTAATCATGCCTCAAACCTATAGCCTCGTGTTAAATAAGTATGCAACAATCTTTCCTTAACATGAAATATTTACTCTCTCATATGTAAACAAATTACTCATCGTCACTATTATTTCATGAAGGAAGGTCACTGAAAGGTTAGAACATGAGGCCAATAGCATGAAAGAATAACTTTGACACTTAACTGAGACCTAAGGAATAGAGTATCAATGACATAAATTCATCAAAGAGGTCTAAACTAAGGGCAGACATTACCTAAGTTTAAATCTCCCTGATCATTAGGAGTGTAGCATGAGTACTGGAACTGAACATACTGTAAAGCATGAGAACTTAAGTCATGAGCTGCATGACCTAAGTTTGGAGTCCCTGAATTCATGGAACATGATTCATACAACTAAGCAAACTGGAACTCCTTATACTAAGAATTGGAATTATACACAACTCTATGGAAAGTGCATGAATATGAGCTATGATCATGGGGCTGACATGTAAGGCATGAGTAGATATCATGATAACTGATGTACAGATGTTAAAATAAGCATGGGTTGGGAATCTTCCTTCCTACTGTTGTTCTACAACACACTGGCATCACTACAAGAATCTGAGAGCCTGACTTGGTTACCGGTCCTATCATCTCCCCGTTAGCTTCAATCCATCCTACTAAGTCAGTGGTATAATAATACGTATAAGGATAAACTCACCCTGACAGACTATGCCTGATAATGTAAGACCCACTGCTGGTACTTCCTTTTGATATACAAATATCTAGCTTTCTATAGCCCCAATACTCATCATACAATAACTTAAGCACTGACTAACTTAGAATTTTCAGGAGTATCACCATACCATGAGTTCACACTATCTAGTGCTTAACCTCTACTTTCTATTAGCTCAATCTTTAAATATTCAAATTTAGATTCTAATACTTAACATGGATATCTCTAAACCCTTAATGAACCATACTAACCTCTATAATAGCCTACTGATATCACATCTTTAAACTTATCTTTCTCCCTAAACCATGAGAATTACTATTACACCTAGACATCCGACATCAACATCCTTTAGCCCATAACTTAGCTGGTAAGAACGTCAATTACTATATTACTAGCCCCAGTTAAACTTAGCACTCAAGGGTACTACATAAGGATACCCACACCATCATACTTAATTTTGAATCGACAACTTAAATTCTTGCATGCATTGTTTCGAGCCTACTAATTCACCTTCATACAACTAACCCATGGATACATAATTTGCTCAATTTAGATAACACTATCCCTATTTGACTACTGCCAAACTTCTAGATTCACACCACTAACTCTAGATCATATGCTATCATAAGATTCTGGGAGGGATCTGAAAATACATCTAGCCCCTAAGCACTGAGGTACTACCCCTCCATTTGATGACTGGTTCATTGGAAACTAAAACTGCACGATTCTATACCTGTAATCAACTGAAGTGATTTTCTGGGATAGTGTAATCGGGAAATTTCTGTACACCCATCTGGTTGTGATAGATTTACCTATTGGGGTAGACACTGAGTGTGACAGAAGGAAAAATAAGTCATAAAGAGAGTTTAAATAGAGCATCATGCTCTTTCGTATGACATGAATACTGAAAGAAGGAAAACTTTTTCTTAAATGTCTTGTAGCCTTTTGCCTATAAGTGTGGCGCGATTCACACCCATGCACAAGACTCTACTCAATGCAGCTTTCAGACTCTCTAGGATACTTTAAAATCTTAGGATCTATTACCAAGTTTTGTCATGACCTGAGGCTACCCCTAGTCACGACAACAGTGCTTACAGTCATAAGTGACCACAAGTTAACCCATGAGCTGGTACCTGATGTAAGCACAGACTAATATACTGATAATAGAAGACACATGCAAAAAATAACTGATAATGCCATAAGGTTTTAAATACTAAAACATATGATTTAAATCATAATTTTGAATGTCTGATGATATACTAAATAGACTGATAAACTGACTAACTCTCTAAAAATCCATTTACTAACTGACTGTGGAGTTGATGGGACAAACCCCCAACTAACTCTAACTAACTGAACTAGAGGAATACTGAAATAACTAAATAACTATAAACTTGTCCTCGAAAGATGAGGACTCACCATTATTATTACTGTTGTAATGCTGAACTATCTAAGTGCGATTAGGAAACTGAGTGTCTGAACCTATGATATAAACATCATAGTGCAAAAAAAGTTACAGTCAGTACTTTGAATGTACTGGTATATGAGATGAGGTCAGACTGAAATATATAGGCTCATGTGCATAAAATACTGACTGACTGAATACCATAAGATAATGACTAACTGAATAACATGAGGTATCTGATGCATAATACATATGAAAGCTGTTAAACTTGAGAATTCATGACAAACCGAATAACATGCTACTAAAGTAGTCTATAAATTGAAATACTAAAATTTGGTAATTGGATAACTGATAAACTATATGTTATGGTTATGCAAACCTGAACTGATATTCATACTTAATATTAAACTGAGACTGTGGGGGGTACCATCTAACCGACATGCCCTAATTTGAGCTAAGTGGGGTCCAACCTGTAACCCCAGTTGGAAGGGTGTCAGTACCATGCATGGGTATTAACAATAGCTGTCTGGATCCACTGAGTCACCCTCATCTGGTAGCTTCTCTAATGAAATATATGTTACTCTAAACTAAAAGGTAAATATTTTATCAACCCTCAACTGGAAGGTTGACATCTCTAACCTATACTGGCTAAGTAGTTTTAGAACTAAGGGACTACTACTAAAGGTCACACCCTCTATTGGCAGGTGAGCCCCATCCTTATGTTCGCTCGATTCTAAATCCTACTCCCAACTAAATGACACTAGCTACTGGACTAACTAAGTTTAACTGAGCAAAAAAACTGAACATGATACTAACTGAATGACAAGGCTCATGGTTTATTTGAAACCATTCTAAAAATACTGTAAACTATGTAAACAACCAAGTTTTGGGTATTCATAACCCCCAGCACAGGATGGAATTAACAATAAGGACACATGAAAGCTTTGAACAACATAATAGGGGATGATAGTTCAAATTTCAATCACTTAGGCATTTCATCAAATCCTTGAAATTCATGAACTTAAGCATAGGAATGATTGAAACATGTGGAAATAACATAATTATAACACTAAGATCACAAATTGGGGATTTAATATGGAATTTTCTTCATTCAAACGTGTAAGTTCTACTTTAAATGAAAAACACTGATAAACATCATGTACAATCAAAATTCATAAAAGCTTCAAGAAGATAACACATTGTAAACATGTTAATTCATGAATTAAAATATAAAAAATAGGTTCTTGCACTCTAAGGGTGAAAAAGGCCATAGATGAACATCACACATACCTTAGACCTTAAATCTTGAAAAAGAAATACAAATCTTTAAGCTTCCTTGAAGATTATTGGATTGGGAGCTTGATTTCTTGCTTTCCTTAGAGAGAAAGGAATTGATTTTGATGAAATTGAGGATGATTAGGGTTTGTTATTAAGAGAAAATTGGAGAATTTGGGCAAATAATGCCCTAACTGAAGCTTTAGGTCGTGTTTTTATGAATTGGGTCGAGGTGGGAAAAGACCCAATTTCCCCTCCATCATTTAAACCAAAAATTCGTAACTGGAATTCTAATTAAAGGCTTGTCATAACACGGTCTTATCGCGGTGGCTTACTGGTTCTTACAAAAATGATGATAACTTTTCACTCGGGCATCAGATTAAGGTGAAATTGGTAGCGATGGAAAGGTGATTCAATTGTCTACAATTTAGTAGGTCTTGAGCTTAAAAATTTCACGTATATTAAAAGTTATACATATTCAAAGTGGACCCTTGTAGAATTGAATACAAAACTTTTGGCGAATCAAAGGCTCTTAGCTCAACATTGTTCTAAGTGATTTCTATGAACACTTTTCAACTCATAAGCACTTCACACACTAGGTTAAAGATCATGACCCATGCATTCAAATTATAAATCAAGAATTGGATGAACACACCTTCACCTCAATGCGGTGTACATGCCAAAGGAAATGTCAATGCGATGCAGCCCTGTCGCGGTGACTTGCTGGATTCGTGATCCAAACGTGACCCAAACCTTGCCTAAGAAATCCAAAACTCTATCGAGACATACTTCTTATATCCCTAAACATGAATTAACTAAAAAACTAATGTCTCAAGGTTGGGAAGGCCAAAATAAAAATACTCAAAGTTTATGGGTCTTGAAAATGACTTAGTCCCCAATATTTAGTGAAAATTTCAAGCCCTATGCCCCTTAAGCATGCAACTAAGAGCTGAATCAAGCTAGGATTAGTACGGGGTATTAAGCTTATGAAAGGGCTATGCAAAACACCTTTGACAGTCTACTCCACAAAAATACTTAATGCTACGTGGATGACTTAGTGGTGAAGTTAAGAAAGAGAGATGACCACTTAAAAGACCTAAGAATGGTATTCGAGTTGCTCCAAAGATACCAACTAGGATGAATCCATTGAAATGTGCCTTTGGAGTTACTTTTGGAAAGTTCTTGGCTTCATTGTACGAACCGAGGAATTGAACTAATCAGGCCAAGGCTGATGCAATTTTGAAAATGCCCAAGCCTCAAAAAAATTTATGAGTTAAAAAGACTTCAAGGAAGGCTAGAATATTTAAGGAGGTTTATCTCAAACCTGGACGAAACCTGTCAACCATTTAGCTGTCTCATGAACAAGGATACTCCTTTCAAATGGAACCAAGCTTTTAGCAAAGCCTTTAAGAGTATCAAATCATACTTGATGAAGCCTCCAGTTCTTGTGGCACCCATACCTGGGAATTCATTGATACTTTATATCGCGACACAAGAAAGGTTAGTTGGAGAATTATTGGCTCAAGAAAATAATGAAGGCAACTAAAACTCTCTTTACTATTTGAGAAGAACGATGACACCAAATGAGCTGAAGTATTCTCCGATCAAAAAGTGATATTTGGCATTGGCTTTCTCAATCTAAAAAACTAAACACTACTTTCAAGATTATGTCATTCATCTTGTGTCAAGGGAAAATCCCGTCAAGTTTGTAATGTTGAAATCAGTCCTTAGTGACTTACTTGCAAGGTGGTACCTTTAATTTCAACAGTTTAAGATTGTATACATCCCCTAAAAGATTTTAAAAGGACAAACATTGGCAGAATTCTTGGCAGACCATGAGATACCCGAGGATTGGGAACTGACCGATGAACTTTTTGATAAAGATGCAATAGTTGTTGAAGTTAGACCCCAATGAAAGATGTACTTTAATGGTTCCACATATTAAGATTGATCTGGTGCTTGCATAGTATTTATCACTCCATACAGAGAGGTCATCTCATACTCTTTTACCATGATAAATCATTGCTCCAATAATGTTGATAAATATCAAGCGCTAATACTCAGACTTTAGATGGATGCCGACATGAAGCAACTATAATTACAAATCTTTGGTGACTCCCAATTAATGATCAAGCAACTTTTGGTAAGCTATGAAGTCAAAAAGCCTGAGCTATGACCATATCATGATTATGCACAAAAGTTGATAGGATGGCTTGGAGAAGTAACCCTCCAGCATGTGTCAAGGAAAGAAAATAAGAAAGTTGATGCCCTAGCTGTTTTGGCCTCAACCCTAACGCTTCCAAATTAGACATGAGTTACTATCCTCCAAGAATGGGTAGTACCACCACCAAATGAGGATGTGGACGTAGAAAATAAGGTTGAACAGCTTATCACCGTGTCTGAAGCTATAAAGTAAGATTGGAGACAACCTATTATTGACTACTTGCCTTATGGGATACTTCTAGAGGATCCAACATGAAGGATTGACATCCGCTGCCTTACACCTTGCTTTATTTACTATAAATATATGCTTTACAGAAGATCATCTGAAGGAGTACTCTTGTGATGCTTGGAAAAGAAATAAGCAGCTCAAGCTTTGCAAAAAGCACACTCGGAAGTTTGTGGATCTCATTAGTTTGGACCGAAGCTTTATTTTCATATTAGTAGGATAGGGTATTACTGGCCAACGATGGTGAAAAATGGAGAAGTCAACTGGTCCTTATGTCTACATTCAACCTCTTAAATTTTCTCTTAACACTGAGAAACTTGTTATGGCAGAAGAATGGAGGGGTATGACACAAAAATTAAAGAGTTTAAAACAAGCCATGAGAAATTTGCAAGGGCTCAAGGGTTACAAAAGTGTCTCATATAAAGATCTGTACATGTTTTTGGGTGTTAATCTTCCTCTTGGTTTTAAAATACCAAAGTTTGAGAAATATGATATGTACAGTGACCTAGTGGCATATTTGAGGCATTATTGTAACCAACTAAGGGGTGCTGCAGGGAAGAAAGAATTACTCTTATCTTATTTCAGTGAGAGTTTTTTAGGTCTAGCTTCAGAATGGTTTGTTGACCAAGACATTGACAAGCGGAACAGTTGGGATGGCCTAGATAATGAATTCATGCAACAATTCCAATATAATGTGGAATTGATTCCTGATGAGAAATCCTTAACTAACATGAATAAGAAGATTACTGAAAGTTTCAGGGAATATACGATTAGATGGTGTGAACAAGCTGCTAAGGTAAAGTCGCTAATGAAAGAAAGCAGGATAGTGGAGGTGTTTATTCAAGCACAGGATGAAACATATTATCAACACTTGTTACCTGTATTAGGTAAGCTATTTATTTAGGTTCTCAAAATGGGGGAGATGATAGAGGATGGAATTAAGGATGGTCGCATTGTGAGTTTTACAACATTGAAAGCAACTACTCAAGAAATTCAAAAGGGTTCAGGAAGTATTGGAGGGAATAAGAATGAAGAAAATATAGTTGTTATTATAGCCAGACAATGGTCACATCCAAGAAGATCACGTCGCCACTACCCTCAGTCTCAAGCTTGAGTTCATACCCAAGATCTATATAATCACTCCCAAAGCCCATTATATTCTATTCCACCACCTCCATATCTAGTATATAATGCAAACCATATGTTCAACCCTAATCTTACCCACAATGACACACACCAACTCCTCAGAGTCATTCTTCAAATCCATAAATATACTAAAGCTCTCCTAGGCTAAATCTTCTATCCAAGCCAAATAATCAAATAAGGCAAAAGTTGAGGGATAGTTTCACACCAATTAGAGAGTCGTATGATAGTTTATTCTAGAGATTGGTCTATTGGGGCATGATCACTCCTCTCTTTGGATACACTCCTGACCCATATTCAAGAAATTTGATCCTAATGTTCAATGTACATACCATGTTGATGTTAAGGGTCACAGTATTGAAGATTATCGTGGTTTGAAAATAGAAATAGAAAAGATGATTCAAGATAAATCAATTATAGTGTAGAATAGTGACAATGGTGAAAGCTCTAGTCATGTTGATGTGCAAAGCAGTGGCTAAGATATCAGGCTCAGTAATTGAGAAGTCGCCTCTCTCCTTACTAGGAAGGGGTCTGGTAGTTTGTTTTCTTTTCCTTTTTATTATCTAAATTATTTCAGGGTTTAGTTTGAGATCTATCTTGTTTTGTTCTTTTGTCATTTATGTTTAAACCCTTCTATCTTTCATTCTAACTAAATGGAGTGTCCCTTTTCCCTTTGTCTTTTAAATATGTGTTGTTTGTTTGTTTTCTTTACATAAGTATATTTTATGGTGATTCTAGTGATATGACATACTAGCAAAATTTTTAGCTAGATCTTTAAATCGAGTTTAAGTATGAAATTTGAATCAGAGGGCTAAAGTTAGAAAAAAGCATCTGATAAAAAGGTAGAATATTGAGATATTTGGTGATAAATTAAAGCCTTCTTTGAAAACTAAGGCAATTATTTTGAGAATCAAAAAAATAACTGGGCCATCAATTGAAAGCCATGTCTTAATTAGGTTGAACAGTGGATGTATGATCCTATATCAAGAGGAACAAAAAGAAAATAAGCTCCCCAAAAGCATGAGTCATTCGATGTAAAGGATGTACAACAAAGGTAGAGTTGTATGCTAGACAAGCACAGAAGAAGTAGTGACACACAAGCTCAGTTAAAGTTAGTGCTGTAAAAATATCACAAATGATCTTCATCTTTCACTATTATATTGCATAATATGTACTTATATTTTCAAGGATTGATATGAGAAAAGCATTCATTCTGCTATCCAATCATTGTGTCATCCTTTGTTTACTTCGTTTGAGCTTTAGTTTTATTTTATTTTATACCCCTCTTTTGGAATCAAGATAAAGTCATCAAAGTTCAAGAAAAAGTTTTGAGTAAAAGAATAGAGTCAGAAAAGTTTTAAAAAACAAGGAGAAGAAAAATGTGTCAAAAAGAAAGAAAAGTGATGAGTGTCAATAAAATTAGAGTCAGAAAAAGATTCAAAGAGAAAAAGAGTCCATAAAAGAGAAAAATAAGAAAAGAAATAAGAGTCAAGCAAAAGAACAAGTTGTCGAAACTACATTTGTCCTGATTCTCCTCTTTCGAGGGTGAGATACGTAGGAAGCCCTGCTCTGGGTTCGGTCCAACCAAATGAACAATTTAGAATTTCCCAGTCAAAAAAAACTGAGGCATGAGTTAATCTTTGTTGTTTGAGTTGATTCCAAAAGTTGTAAGTCTTCCCCCATTTCAGGTGTTATTTGAGTCTCATGCCATCCTTTCTTTTTAACACTAACCAAAAGCCAAGTTACAACCAAAGAAAGACCTTCAGATCAATCTTTGAGGATGTTAAGGCTAAGCATGCAATGGATATAATGATGTATTTTGAGAACTACTTGTCTTCCTTAGCATAAAGAATCAGGAGAGAAATAAAATAAGAGGGTCTTATTGGTGAAAACTCTCACGAGCACTGTAGGATGATTGTGAGTTGAAAGAATGAAATGAGAGAGTTTTATTGGAAAAAACCCTCACAAGCACCATAAGACGATTGTGAGTTAGAAAAAATAAAATGAGAGAATCTTGTTGGTGAAAACCCTCACGGATACCATAAATAATGGTGAGCTGAGAAAAATATAAATGAGAGAGGCTTGTTGGTGAAACCCTCAAGACATCACAAGCCAAATGAGGTCTGTGAGTGAAAGTGGCCTATGAAAGCAACTTAATTTTAGGGTCACAACCTCAATAACAATTGATGAAAGATTGGATGGAAAGATCGGACAACTTAATCCAAAATGCATGTCCTAATATTAGAGTTAATTATTATTGTCAGATAAATTTTTCTTTTCTCTGTTTCAAGGGAGACATTCATTGCCTTTTCTTCCTTCTTTATATTTCTATTCTTTTCTTGAGTCAGTTATTTAAATAGAAAGTCATTTTTCTTGTGACTTTGAGTCAAATCAATGTCAAAGCAAGTGAGAAAAGATTTCAAAACTGGCTACCAACTTCTTCAATTGCAAAGCAAGAAAAAAGGCCAACACATGAAAGAAGCATGATTTTAAGTCAGAACAAGACATGCTGAAAGTTGTTGCCAACAGACAAATTTGGGGGATTCGTTAAAATACCAAGGTTTAAAGGGAATTAGCTGAGAAACATAACAAAGCAGAGATACTGTGTTTGCTTTAGAGTCACTCTTAATAATCTGAATTTAGACCAATGGTACATCAAGAGCATGATATGTCACTAGTTGGAAGCAAGATGAAATGTCACAAGTGCAAGATCAATCTCCTCGAAAGCTAAATTCACAAACCAACCACCATGTTTTTAAACTCAAAAGTTTTCTTTGTATGAAATAGGAACACATGTTACCTTCAAATCTAGGACTTTAGAACCAAAAATATGAAATGGCATACTGCCTCACCTCTGTGAATGCAAGAGACAGTACTGCTACACAGGTTTGGTAATCAAAACCATGGTAAAAACTCACAGTCCAATATCTCTAGGAGACACACTTCCTTGATTGGGTGATTTAGGTTCATTTATTAGGTGATGTACTTTCAAAGTTAAACCTTCACTCCTAGAAATTACACTTTCTAGTTTAGTCCTTCCATCTAATCTTTAGGAGATACATTTCCTTGTCTTGGTAATTTAAGTGACATTTGTAAGAAGACGCATTTCCTTGTTTGAGTAATTTAAGCAACATTTGTAAGGAGACACATTTCCTTGTCTGAGTAATTTAAGTGGTATTTGTAAGGAGACGCGTTTACTTGTTTGGGTAATTCAAGCAATATTTGTAAGGAAACATATTTCCTTGTCAGGGTAATTTAAGCAACATTTATAAGGAGACACACCTCCTTATTGGGTATTTAAGTTTCACTTGTTAGGTGGTTCACTTCCTAACTTAAGCCTTGACTCCTAGAAAATGAACTTTCTAGTCGAGTCATTCCACTTGACCCTTAAGAGACAGACTTCCTTGTTGGTATTCAAGTTTCGCTTGTTAGGTGGTTCATTTCCTAACTTAATCCTTGACTCCTAGAAAATAAACTTTCTAGTCGAGTCATTCCACTTGACCCTTAGGAGACACACTTCCTTATTGGTATTCAAGTTTCACTTGTTAGGTGGTTTACTTCCTAACTTAAGCCTTGACTCCTAGAAAATAAACTTTCTAGTCGAGTCATTGCACTTGACCCTTAGGAGACATACTTTCGTGTTGGTATTCAAGTTTCTCTTATTAGGTGGTTCACTGTCTAACTTAAGCCTTAAACCCTAGAAAATGAACTTTCTAGTCGAGTCATTCCACTTGAACCTTAGGAGAGACGCTTTTTTTTTTATATTCAAGTTTCTCTTGTTAGGTGGTTCACTTCCTAACTTGAACCTAGAATCCTAGAAAATGAACTTTCTAGTTGAGTCCTTACACTTAGCCCTTAGGAGACACACTTCCTTGCTTAAGCCTTAACTCTTATAAAATACACTTTCTAGTCTTCCTAACTTGAGCCTTGAATCCGACAAACTGAACTTTATAGTCGAGTCTTTCCACTTGGCCCTTAGGAGACACACTTCCTTGCTTAATCCTTAACTCTTATATAATACACTTTATAGTCGAGTCATTCCACTTGATCCTTAGGAGACACACTTCCTTGTTTGGGTGTTTCAACTTTCATTTGTCAGGTGACGCACTTCCTAACTCAAGCCTTGATTCCTAGAAGCCACACTTTCTAGTCGAGTCCTTCCATGTAACTCTAGGAGACACGCCTCCTTATCCTCAAGAGATGAATTCATTGATCAGAGTCTTGAGTCACCTTTGCATTATGCATTTTGCTTGTAATTGTGATTGGGTTTGACGCCCAACAAAAGTTTTCTGATGATAAACTGGGGCAAAAAGGTTTAATTCATGTTATTGGAAATATCATTTCAGGACTCTTTTGAAAAATGAGACTTTATTTTTAAAAAATGAGATCTCTCTTTATAATAATATTTATTTGGGATAATGTTCGTTCTAGTTTTGATTTTGATTTTAGAAACTCGCCTGAAGAACAAGGTGATGAAATTGCAAGACGGGAGCTCACCCGAAGAACAGAGTGAGGAAATTGCAAGTCAGGAGCCTATACGGTGAATAGGATGAAGATTTTCAAATTCAAATTCAAAGTTCAGAAGTCCATATGAAAGAACATGGTCAATGTCCGAGTACATCTCCAACACCAAATTTTGTATGAACAAAGAATCTATTCTTAAGTTCAACCCAAAGAATATCAGATCTTTATCACTTTTGAAAGCATCGAAGACCCAAGATAAGAATCAAGAGATATTGCATTGATAGGACTTTTGTAATTTCATTTATATTTTTAACTTGTAATTTTCATTTTGATGTAATGTCAGAGCCTCGGACCAAAACCTCGATAGGACCTCACTCGAATTTTCAACTCGGTATAGTCCATCTCCTTGTCAACCCTGAAACTACATATAGCTTGACTCTCTCACAACTTGAGATAGGTAGGATGCCCAAAATTAAGATTCAATTACCTTCTATCTTTCTTTACCGTTCTTTTGGCTAATGGTCGGGTCAAAATTCTATCTCGTTGTCTACTTCGTTTTTTGGAAACACTTTATGTTTACATCTAAATAGAGGCATGATGTAGACACGTAATTTTGTCCCTCCCAATAGTGAACTTTTACACTTTTACCCTCGTCTTACCATGTACCCTACCCCATGTGATGATCCCTTCACAAAAGAATAAAAATAACAAAATTCCCAACAAATTAACACCCCACGCAATCAAATTTAACTACCTCATCTGATACTAACTACTCACACTCCTACCCATCTCACCACCTACCTAACATGGCCCCCCACCCCCTCACAAACTCACGTGTTTCTCCTATTTATCCTAATAAAAAATCAAAATACATATACACACATACTATCGCTCTCAAGAAAAAACACACAGATACTAAAAACACTCTCACAATCCCACACACCTATCCTCACTAATATACATTCAATAAATATAATAATTCATCTTCTACACAAAACAAACACATCATACACAACACAAATACAATACACACACAATTCATAATAGAGGACACACATATCATGAACGGGGAAGGGAGAGAACACCAACAGTGAGAAAAGAGGAAAAAATTAGTAGCAAAAAAGGAGGAAAAGAGGAGAATTAGAACAGAGAATCAATAGAGGGAGATCAATATTGAGGAAGGGAACAGAGAGAGTTTTGAGCAAGAAAATAAAAGAGAGGGGGAGAGTTACGTTGAGAGAGACAATATATCAGGCGAGGTCTCACTGAAAACATTTCTTCCATCCATTTCTCTCTATTTTTTAGTCACTATTGGAGTTCACCGGAGTTCCGATGAGATGGAAACCGTGAGCGCTGAATCTAATCTGACCAAATCTACCAAGTTTGACCAATTTTAGTTTGATTCCAGTGAAAGTCTATCAAAAATTGGTCAAAACAGTAACAAAGCATGTGAATCTAGTACAAGTTTATCTTTATTTCACGGTTTTTAGTTTGAGCCAACGAAAAATGGAACAAGAGGGTTATACCAAGTTGGTTTTTGTTCGTTGTTGAAGTTGCTCGTTTAAGGATTCCTTTTTAGGATTTATTAACTCACCATTATCAAAGTAAATTCAGTTCTTTTGAGGTCGATCTCTCAACTTTACTCTTTTTATTATTTTCAACTTGGTTGATGCTATGATTTGGTGGTTTTTTTTTGAGTGTATTTGAGCAATATTAATTGTCGTGGCTTAAACTGTTTGATTTCTATCTTAAAATTAAGTAACCATCAATTGAGAATTAAAGTCGGCTATTGGGGATGGGATTGACATCGATAAAAGTGATTATGGATTAATTTTAATTCATTATTGGTGGTTTAATTCAAAATAAACATGAATGTTATTGAACGTGATAGTATCATGATAGGGCAAAACTAGTAGGCAAATGGTAGGTTGGGTAGGCAAATTTAGGGATTATGTATTGTGGATTGTTGAATGTTTGAATGTTTAATTGATTTTGTTTTATCGTTTTATTGATCAAGTGTGCTCATTTGTTGGGGAATGCCCCGACGACACATGTATATATATTCATCGGGGTATGCTCCGAGATACTTTATACTCGGAATATCGATCGTGATCAAGGCTCGAGGCATCGGGTAAAGCATAGTATTTGATAGTTAGAATAGTGTAGGTTTCATTATAGTATTTTTATTTTGGTTTGTAATAAATTGGACCGGACACTATTTTGCGATTTTTGATTGTTTTGGTTGTTTGTTTTCCTGCTTATGTGTTTTGTTGGCTTAAACATTCCATAGTGTCGTACCAGCCAATACAGTTCACGGAGCGATCGTGGTTGAACCACGTGGCCGAGTGGAAACACTTTTCCCTCGGTCAACAGAATTCCTTAACTAGAATCTCTATTCGTGAATCAGTTTTAAAGAGTCAAAAATATTTTGAAAAAAGAATTTCCAAAGGTGACTTGGCACATCAGATTTATGCCAAGTGGCGACTCTGAGTTTAATCATAAAAAGTCTTTTTTGAAACAAATTTTTATTTTGTGTTACGCTAATAAAAAAAACCTTTTTCGAACTTAAAATGTAATCTTTTTGGTAAAAAGGGGGTGTGACATTGATGAGAAGAGGTTGGATGCTCAGAAAAATCTTGAATGTTATCAAGTCTGTCTATCTCATTCTTTCAATAAAAGAGTTCGCTTGAGGTACTTTTAAGATGGAGATCAAGTCTTTGTAGTAAGAAGGCTCATTATTACTACTCATAAGTATGGGAGCAAATTCACCCTAAACTCGGATGGATCATATGTCGTACAAAAGACATATTCAAATAGTGCTTACATGCTTGTCGATGCAGAAGGTATAAAAATTGGTCCTATCAACGCCAAGTTCTTGAAGAAGTACTATCCTTAAAGAAAGATGACACTCCTTAAGGCACGAGTATAAACTGCATGTTCACTCCTGGCTCACATGAGTATAAATATGTACGACTAAAAAAATAATTAAAAAATAAAAAATGAAAAAAGTCCGCTGGGTTGAAAACCTCAAAAGAGGTGGACTAGGAAAAGGCTAGGACACAGAAAAATACATATAAAAAAATATTCACCCAGAACTACGTTGTGACTTGATCATCTTCACTAATGTACGTAGGCGCTTAAGATTTCTTTCTAAGTTCAGTTATATGAGTGTCAAAAAAATGCGTCTTTTCGCTTAATCCACCATATGAAAGTTATGTCTGCAGATGTTTCATTTAAATTTTAGACTTACACCAAATATTTGTGGCTTAGTGGGGGCAGTCCATAAAAAAAAGGAAGCTCATTCAATGGGATTTGGAATGTTCAAAGTCTATAGTCGGGGGAACTAATTGGCCAAAATCCAGCTCGATTATAAGAAAAAGACATGAATCTAATGATCAACAAGCCTAAAAAGAAAATCGGGATTCAATACTACGACATCAATACATTAAAAAAACAAGCAATTCTTGAAGCTGAAACCCAAGAGGAATATTGAAAAGAAATGTGCAATATAAAAAAAGAGTTTTTGTTGCAACTAATAAAATCAACTATTCAATAAAATTCTAAAAGAAAGCGATAAAAAAGTTTGAAGGAAAAAAAACATCTCCTAAGCCTAATCTAGACATAATTTATGATTGATTAAATCTTGGCGCATAGCTTCTAGACACCCTTTCTTCTAATCTATACCATTTGATAAGTCTGCGTAAAAGCATGCATCAAATTCCTTGGCTACAACTGAAGCCTCTATCCTTGCTTCTTTGGCTTTATTCTTAGTAGCTGCTGAAAGGCCTTGCAAAACCTCCACCGTTCTACATAATTCTTTTTTCTTCTTCTTCTTGTTCTTCACATTCGATAGTGACTAGTGACTGAAGGATGCTACTTCAACCTTCTCATCCTCTTCATGCAAGGTGTTTGAGAGACACTCTCCTGCTACCAGAAATAACTCTGCTCTTGTGACTTCCACAACCATATCATCAAGAGTTGATCATGCTCCATCATATGAAGTAGCAAGGTCAAAGAAACCGCGCAACAGCTTTCTCAAGGCAGATATATCCATATCTTTACAATCCATCTCCTTGATAATTAATTAGAATTCATCTTCAAGAGAAAAAGTACAATCAACATCACTCTTGGAAAGCTTGCCTTGAATTACGATCCAAAGAGCAGAGATATAGTTTTTTTAAGCATCTAGGACAATATTATTTCCATCAAACACAGACAGGGGCGGAGCTACATGTAAATTAGGGTGTTCATATGAATCCCCTTACACGAAAAATTATACTATATATACATAATTAAAATTATTTTTTATGTATATATAATAGCTGTTGAACCTTATTCGATTAGATCGTATGTTCACTTATGAACCCCCTTGCTGAAAATCCTGGCTCCGCCACTAAACACAGATATAATAGCTACTGGGGCTTACAGATGTTATAATCTGAGGTTGCTTTAAACTTGTTACAAGAAATAAAAGTTAGCCCTTTTTCTCATTTTAGTTGTAGAAGGTGGTTCCATTAGATTTGGGCCAGATACAGACTCACCACTATCTTGTGACCCTTCCTGCTGCAAAGTTGTAACATTATAATATAAAAAAAGGGATTAATGTTACAATAAAAAATAAGTCATTAAGATACACTCGATAAAACAAATGTCTTAACCATACCTCCCCGATAAAAGTTGATGTAGTCCTCAAAGAATTATCCGTGTCGTCATGAATTTCAATCGCAGGAGGACTAGTACCTCTCGCATTGTCAAAGTGTACCTTTATTCTTTTCCAACAACGGTTTCTACTATTACTCTCACTTTCATTTTTAGGCAACCTTTTAGAGACATAAGTAGTTTGAACGGGAGTCTCTCCCTCGGATACCGTTGCAGGCAGTTGAGATTTCTCATTTTTATGTTACTTTGGTAGCTTGGCATCTGAAGAAGGAGGAACATTAATAATAAGGACTTCGTTAATAGGCACTTCATCAGAATCCTCTAAATGTGTAACGGTAGTTGACCCAGCTGATATAAGACTAAGTATGTATCATGAGATTCAAGAAACAACAAGATAAACAACAATGTGCTAGTGAATCAAAATATACCACACACAGCTTCACTAGATTTCAATATCACATTTTTAGAATAAGAAGATGAATTTAACAACAAGAACAATAAGTTAACAAGAGAGCTAGTGAATCAAAAAAGCCCCACACGACTTTACTAGTCTTCAAAGAACAACAGCAATATAATGATAACAAAAGAGATGGATAGATAGTTTGACATACAATATTCAAGAATCTAAGAACCCTAACAACATGTAAGGACCCTAAGATTAATGAATGTTAACACCAAACTCTTACTTGGACCAAGAGGAACTCACTGAACCCCAAGATCCTAGTTTCTAGCCAAGATACAATACAAGTATCACTCTACTTATGAGTTTTGGTTTTGGACCGCTCAAATAGATGAGAGAAGTTCCAAATATTACAAGTATTTGAAGTCTCAAAATATCATCAATCAATTACCTAGAAACAACCCTAACTTGTTGTTTATATAGTGAAATACAAAATGAGTGATAAATGACTCCCTTGTCCTTGGCCCTTGACTGAAATTCCATCCAACCTACCTTGGCCTACGCTGCATTTGCTTTAGCAGATTGGCCACAAGTCAGGAGCAGACCATACTGGTTTGATATGTATTACATCTGCTTCAGCAGATTGGCAGCAAATTGGCCATAGATCAGGGGCAGATCGGTCCTGCGTCCAATATGCTCTCCATATACGCTCAAGGTGCAGCCACACTTCAAGGTCCCTCTTCATACACCAATACATGTAGTACCTTAGACGTAGAAATAACACATTCACATACGGTCATGGACATGAACATACTTTGGAGTTTTTGTAACTCCCGAGCTTGGCAACGCTTGAATGGTCTCGAGCTTGGAATCCTTGCATCATCCTCTCCATCTCTAAGGGAGTTTGACCTCAAACTTGATAGTTGCTCATCCTCAACTGTGACAATAGGCGAGAGACCACAAATATTGAAGGTGTTGTGCACTTGATATTCTGGGGAAAGGTCAATTTTGTAGGCATTGTCATTGATTCTTTCAAGCACTTGAAAAGGACCATCACCTCTCGGCATCAATTTGGTTTTTCATTGGGATGAAAACCTATCCTTCCAAAAGTGAACCCAATCACCAGGTTCAAGAACAATCTTCTTCCTCCCCTTGTTGGCTCACTTAATAACGTCTTGGTTCTTCTTTTCAAGCTTGAGTCGTACCATTTCATGTAGCTTTCTCATGGCCTCGGCTTTATTGCTTCCATCTAGGCTAGTCATAAGGTCACTTGGCAAAGGAGTGAGATCCAAAGGGGTTAGGGGGTTTAGGCTGTATACACATTCAAAGGGCGTCATGCCCATGCTTGAATGTATAATACTATTGTAAGCAAATTCCACCAAAGATAAGTATTCCTCCCAAGAAGTCATTTTGCCCTTAACCATTGACCGCAATGTAAAACCCAAGGTTCTATTGACAACCTCAGTTTGTCCATCGGTTTGTGGGTGGAAAGATGTAGAAAATAACAACCTTATGCCAAGCCTACCCCCCATTGACTTTCAAAAGTGACTAAGAAACTTAAGAGTTTCTATCACTCACAATAGTACTTGGAACACCATGCAATTTCACAATATTTTCAATAAACAAAGAGGCCACACTTGATGCATCTTTACTTTTAGAACAAGGAATGAAGTATGCCATATTAGAAAATTGATCAGCAATAACAAAAATGTTATCCCTACCTCGTCTAGTCCTTGGAAATCCCAACACAAAATCTATAGATATATCAAGCCAAGGACGTAGAAGAGTGGGAAGTGGGGTGTATAACCCGTGAGGTAGGAGCCGAGATTTGGCTCCTTTGCATTTTACACAATGGCCACAAATTCTTGCCACGTCCTTGTGTATTTTAGGCTAATAGAATTGCTCCTCTAAGATTCCAAGGGTCTTATCAATACCAAAATGACCCATAAGACTGCCATCGTGTGCTTCCCTCATAAATAACTCTCTCTACAAGCTTAAAGGTACACACAATCGTCTTCCGTTAAACAAATAGCCATCAAACTCGGCATAGGGGTTGGGACCCCTAGTCGAAACCCATCTATCCCTATCCAACCCTTCACTTTTCCTATAAATAGGAGAGAAGTGAGGGTCCTCGGGATACAAAGATTTGAGACTCTTAAAACCCATCAACATAGATGAATAAGTAGACAGAAAAATATATTTTTGAGACAAAGCATAGGCCAACACATTGTCCTTACCATTTTTGTAATGAATCACATAAGGGAAAGTTTCAAGAAACTCAATCCATTTGGCATGCCATCGGTTAAGATTGTATTATGCCAGTAGATGCTTCAATGATTCATGATCCGTTCGGATCATGAATTCTTGAGGCCACAAATAATATTGTCAAGTGGCCAAGGTTCTAATCAAGGCATACAACTCTAAATCATACGTAGAGTATTTTAGAGTTTCTCCTTTGAGCTTTTCGCTAACGTAGGAAATAGGCTTCAATTCTTGCATTAAAATCGCACCTATGCCGACTTTGCTAGCATCACATTCGACCTCAAAAGTCTTGTCAAAATTCGGCAATTGTAGCAAAGGGGTCAAGATGAGCATAACTTTTAAGTCCTCGAAAGCCTTAGCTTGCTCATCTCCCCACTTGAAAGGCCGATCCTTTTTAATCACTTCGGTTAAGGGGCGGCAATGGTGCTAAATCCATTGACAAAACATCTATAAAAACTAGCCAACCCATTGAAACTTCTCACCTACAATTTTAGGAGTTGGCCATTTTTTAATGGCGTCAATCATAGATTCATCCACTTCAACCCCTCTTGAGCTCACCACAAACCCAAGAAATATAGCTTCATGGACACCAAAAGAACACTTTTCTAGATTAGCATATAACTTCTCCTTTTGGAGGACATCAAACACATATTGTAAATGTTTTACATGCTCATCTAAGGACCTACTATACACTAACATGTCATCTAAGTAAACAACAATAAATTTTTTGATAAATGGCTTCATTATATGATTTATTAGCCTCATGCAAGTACTTAGAGCGTTTGTTAGGCTGAATGGCATAACTATCCATTCATAGAGACCAAATTTGTTCTTGAAGACGGTTTTCCATTCATCGCCCGATTGCATATGGATTTGGTGATAGCCACTCCTCAAATCAATTTTAGAAAACAAACACGAACCACTCAATTCATCAAGCATATCATCTAGTCAAGGGTGATGATATTTTATCGTTATCTTGTAGATGGCTCGACAATCAACACACATACGCTAAGTCCCATCTTTCTTAGGAACTAGTAGCACCGGGACCGCACAAGGGCTCATACTCTCCTTGATGTACCAATTGTTAAGAAATTTCTCAAGTTAGTGTTGCAATTCCTTGGTATCCGTAGGGTTGCTTCTATAAGTTGATTTGTTGGACAATTATGAGCCCGACATAAAATCAATTTGGTGCTCAATGCCCCAAAGTAAAGGCAATTTCTTCTGCAATTTTTTTGGGAATACATTCTCATAATCCTGCAAAACATGAGAAATAAGAAAAGAAATGAAAACGTTAGCGGGGTTAGTATTAAAACAATGAGCCAAGAGAAGCATCGGAGTGTCCTCATCATGATCCATAAATAGTTCCTTCCTCCTAGCCATCATCACCATGATCCT
Source organism: Capsicum annuum (assembly GCF_002878395.1). Classification (NCBI taxonomy): domain Eukaryota; kingdom Viridiplantae; phylum Streptophyta; class Magnoliopsida; order Solanales; family Solanaceae; genus Capsicum; species Capsicum annuum. The sequence goes on along the minus strand of NC_061111.1, from coordinate 206,146,783 downwards.
GTGCCCCTTAGAATTTAGGGACCCCTCGGCTTTCCCTACTCTCTCTCTGTTGGATTCCCCTCATTTCCCCTTACTCTTGGCCTTCTTTCCCTTTTTCCTTAATTTCTATATCTTTTGGTGTAATTCATTTACTTGAAAAGGCAATAATGGATGAAGAGCGACCTTTCGGCCATCCTTCTCAAGTGTATACCAATTGGACTTTCCATCATGTTTGGTCGACCTATCGTATTGACAAGGCCTTCCTAACAACAAGTGACAAGCTTGCATTAGTATAACATCATAAAGCACCTCATCATAGTAGTTGGCTACCTTAAAATATATCACACATTGTCTTGTAACCTTTAACTCGCCGCATTTATTCAACTATTACAACTTGTAAGGACTAGTGTGAGTTGTAGTTGGCAATTTCAAGAAGTTCATCATTGCAACACTAACTATATTCGCACAACTTCCACTATCTTTCACTATAGTACACACACTTCCTTTCACAATATATTTAGTATGGAATAGATTCTCCCATTGGCTAGAATCATCTATCGCCTAACTAATCATGGCACGCCTCACTACAAAGTTTGGGACCACTCACTCCCCTTCTTGTGGATAATTATCCTCACAATTATCATCATCATCATGTGGCTCCCTCTCGACCGTCTCTCCATCTTGAGGCTCAGCCTCACTCTCATCACCCTCAATACCTACTTCTTCACCAAGGAAATACAATATACCTTCCCTAAGGATTACATTACATCTATTAGGGCATTCGTTGGCTTTATGCCCCCAACCTTGGAACGTAAAGCATTGGAACCTTTTAGGATTAGGATACTTGTGAGCTTCTTACCTCGAAGGGATTTTGTCGACTGTTTTGGACTCGAGCAGCCTAGTAGTGGCGAGTTGGTCCATGTTTTTGGTCAAACCCGAAGAGGATTGAACCATATCCTTGCCCCTCGGCCAACCTGAGGTTGATTGTCCCTTTTCTTTGAACGACGACCTCTTTTTAAGTTCCCTTTCCATCTCAAGAGTCGCTTGTAAAATACCTTCAATGGTATCAAACTTGTGAAGTGTCAAATGAGTAGAGATCTCTTTGCTCAACCCACACTTGAACCGAATGATGTCATGACTAATTTGTTCCCCACGATGATCAAGTTTCAACATGAGTTGTTGAAACTCATCACAATATGCCATCACACTTTGATTCCCTTGCCACAAGTTATACTTATACAATCTAGCAAGCAACTCATGGCAATAACTCTCGGGAAGGTACCATTGCCTCATTAGGTACCTTAACCAAAATGAAGGTGGTAGTTTTCCATCAATCAATTCATTACCAAACCGTTTGATGTATTCCCACCATGTGTTAGCATAGTTTTCAAAGTGAGCTATGGCATAACAACTCTTCTTCTCTTCCGAGATATCATTCACTTAAAATACTTTATCACATGCCGACTCCCAAGCAAGATACACCTTGGGGTCACTTTCACCCTTAAAGATAGGTAGGCTTAATTTGATGGTATTGATGCCTACGTCTTTTTTTTGGTATCGATTTCCCCTTTGTACATATCCTCAATATCTTCTTGGAACCACACGTCCCCCTCTCATCTTCTCCTCTCTCATGTAAGTATCATCAAAGGCTCCATACCCTTCATAATCCTCTCTACCATATTCATCAAAGTGGACGGGATGGTTTTGGACATTTGGAACTTGATTTGGAGGGATTGGGCTCTGTGGAGGTGGTGGTCTTTGGTTTAGTGGTGCTTGGAAGGGAGGGTTTGGATTTAGTGGAGATATTGGGCGCCCAAGTTCCTCTTGAAAAACTTGAGGAGTTTAGGAATGGGTTGGTCTACTGGACTCTTGGTTTAGGGGGTTATGAGTGGTTTGGCTTGCTGCATTTAGTAGACCTAGTAAAGAATTTGGTAATTGTGGCCATGTTTAGGGAGTAACGGTGGTGGAGGAATTTCTATCATATCCACTTGACGAGATATGTCAAGGAGTAGAAGGAAGAGAGTTCCTTTCACTCTCCACTTGTTCTAACCTCTCACTATTAGTTATTACTTCTCCCCTTATGGCTCCCACTTTTGTACTCAACCTTCCAAGAGTTCGGGTCATAGCCTCAAAAGTGATCCTTATATTCTCCATTTCTTTAGAATCCACGGTTTGAGATGTGGTTCCATTCATGGTCAAGGTATCACCTACACAATCAACAAATAAGTTAGTTTAAAAACCCATCCTCACCCACACTCTCTTGGATCACTCACACTCGAGCTCCACAAGTGTTGTAGATTGGCTAGTAACCAATGAATCCTTAAGGTTTGAGTATGCTCTTGTCTGAAGTGGATACTTTTTTGAAACTCAAAGAATTCCCATTGGACTAGATTCAAGGAGTTACAACGTATTTAAACGACAAAAGCACACAAGCAAACGATGACACGAATACAAGGCTTTAAAGGACTAATTGACAACCTAGTAAGAATGTACTAGCTTGCTAATTAGTTCTTGAGTCAATTAGAAGAAACTAAGAATCAACAATTAGAAACTATAATATCCAAATTGAGCTTAATTAATAATGTGAACAGTGATTAAGGTGACGTGGCAGCATGGTATTGGTCACGGGTCCATACATTTTGTTCATCAACTTAAAGCCTTAATCTTCACAATTTTATAATGGATGACTTTGCTTTTGGAGAGAAAGTAAAGCCTTGTAACTTTTCAACTTTTTCCAACTCAAAAAGGTGAGGCTTGACTTTACTTGTTCCACAAGACAAGGCTCCTTGTTTTAAGGAAAAGTGGTTGTAAAGTCAAGGAAGTGATGTTGGCAAGTCTTTTCACAAACAACTTTACAACTTTGTCTAGCAACCTTTTTGGATCTATGTTAGCCTTTATAGTGGTCAAGACATGATATGAGGAGAAGATCAAGATGAACACCACAAGAATACTTCAAGAACACAACCACAATTCACCAACAACAATATGGAGAGCATGTTGGACGCAGAAACAACACATTCAGACACGGCCATGGACATGAACATACTTTGGAGTTTTTGTAACTCCCGAGCTTGGCTATGCTTGAATGGTTTCGAGCTTGGCACCCTTGCATCACCAGCAATGATTACTTAAGTCTGTAAATAATAATCAAGAAAATCCCCATGAGTTTTTTTCTACCAAGTCTGATAGTCGGTTCCAAAAAACTTGCCTACATCAGGCGAAATTGAAGGGAAAGTTGCTCGAGAGAGAGATTGATTCAATGTACTAATCCGCTAAAATGCTAGTCTTTTTCCTAAAGAGGCACTGCGAATATCATTTTTAATGATGCCTGAAATATTTTGGTAAAATCCAAATTACCAACTAAAGTGATATAAACTGTATGGCTCAATGATGAATGAATTTCTGCACCTAAGTGTGAGATAGCTAAAACGGAGACTCATGAAGTAGCTCGACTATAACTTTGGGGCATTTTCATTATCCACATGAAAGTAAGGGTGCACTTTGTCCAGCATGGCAGAGGTCTAAGCCACGTCCTCCCCACTATAGATGCGTTTTTTTGCATTATTTCCATCAAAATATCTTGTGCCGCCCTATCCGGAGTATATCACCATAGTAGGAACAAATGACCCACTAGCAAAGGGTAAATTGGGCTTGAAATAATGAGCAATCCAACCATACACATAGTGCAGAGGAAAAAAACCTTGATTTGATCAAGTTTTGATGAAGAAGAGATCTACTTTAATCCATTATAGATGCTAGCCAATACCGGTATTGCAAGGCTGACTATCCGTCCACCTACTCGACATTATTCTTGCCATCTTGAAAGTCCTAGAATGAATGAAGTCACCTTCCGTATTTAGTAAAACAAAGTACACAACCAACAAGATAAGAAAGTTGCCAGCTATGTGGCATCTTTTCTATCAAGGTTCACTCCAAGCTCAGAAAATACTTTTTCTTCAGTATGTGACCATCTTAGCATATCTGGTAAATCACCGCTAGGATTGAATTCTAATTCAGGGTGAGCAAATTTCTTTTCCTGCCTCAGTAGAGCAGGGCCATACCTTGAAGATTTCTTTCACCAGAATTTTATCCACTTGTTGATGATACCTCTTGGCTAGCACCTCGAAGGTTATGAAAGGCCGCAAATAAGTATTCACAAGTTTGAGAAACAAACCTTACCTATTTCTCATCTAATCTTATAAGTTCTTTGGTCTCAAGCACTATTTCTTCATAAAGAAAACCTTGAATTTGTAAGCCCCCGAGAATATGCAAATCTCATAGAGAAATAGATGGTTCCCTGATAAACTTGAGAAGTATGTTTGTTCTGGGGCACCAAGCTTTACAAAATGCTTGAAAGATGTCTGAATTATGATCATAAGTGAAAATCAATGCATAAATGTCATCATAAATTTGTGTTATACTCACAAATTCTTGGATCCTACTGAGTATATATTCATTTCACTCCCAATACCCAGGAATGTGGCGGTACTCTCCCATAATTGTCATTATGTCTCCCTAACTTATTTCTTCTAGAATTATGCGATGACTTAAGCTTAGAAGAGGAGTTGAGAGATTTGCATGATGATGATCTGGTGCTTAAAGAGAGAGCAACTTGGATGATTGACTAGAATTAGGGGTTTGTACTGAAATCTAATTCACTGTGAAAAATGGGTTCTTCAACGAAGGCCACGAACTTGCATACCGACCAGCCACAGAGTATGAGTCAAGAGTCTAGTGTGATGAACCCCATCCTTAGTTTCAATTACAAGATACTTAGATTTAGTGGGGGGGGAGGTGTGGTGTCTGAAAATCACCATCTCTTCAAACTACAAAGAATCGAAGAAATCATTAGGGATAAATCTTTAGCGTACGAAGGTAGGTACAAAAGGAAATCGTATCAAAGTAAACTTTGTAAGCCTTAAAATTACCCATAGAATTATCTTTCTTAGGGCGGGGACGAGTATCCATCCCTATGCACCATAAGATTGCCCGTAAAATTACCTTTCTTAGGGGCGGGGATGAGTATTCATCCCTATGAGTCGTAAGATTACCCATAGAATTAGCTTTTTTAGGGTGGGGATGAATATCCATCCCTATCCACCATAAAACTGCCCGTAGAATTACCTTTCTTAGGGTGGAGACGAGTATCCATCCTTGTGCGCCATAAGATTACCTGTAGAATTATCTTTTTTAGGGCGGGGATAAGTATTCATTCCTGTGTGTCGTAAGATTACCCTTAGAACTACCTTTCTTAGGGCGGGGACGAATGACCATCCCTTTACACCATATGATTATCGTTTTTGCATGGAAGTCATTATCTTGAGCAAGAAGTCTAGTCGTGCATGAGTTGTTATAAATAAAAAAGGGATGATAAAAGAATTTAAAAAAAAAAAAGGGAAAGAAATTACCTTGCTGTTGATTCCAATAAGACACAAAGCTACTGCCAAGAAATCTCACAAATTTGCACTGAAATAATGAGAATCGTATTGCTATTTATAGGCACAGCAAGGCGGGATGTGTTATCTTATTCTTTGTAAATTGGGAAAAGATTCGTAAGAGTTATAGTAAAAGAAGAAAAAGACTTGACCAAATAGCAGCTGGGATAAGAACAATTTGGTCTCCTAAAGGGAATGAAGTTGGCAATGTCGGTGAAACAACCTGGCCATGTCCGAATTGGTAAAGAAATAAAAAGGAAATATATGGCTATTGTAGTGCTAAATAAGCAAGGTCAATCCTTTTATGACATGCAACCACACGTGAGTTTAGGAAAAAAAATAATAAATAAATTTCACAAGAGGTTCAGGGAATATTTGATTCTAAGTTCAAACCATTTTTTCCATATGACATACAATAATCCGTGTATTTTGCATGTGAATATATATTATTTTATATTAATCCGTGTATTTTGCATGTGAATATATATTACTTTATACTTCAAGCCTAGTCCATTAAAATTTAAATATTCCGACAAATTACGAAGTAGGGGCCATTTTGTAGACAATGAAATTTTATTAAATTTAAATTCGTATGAACTTTGGATTATATTAAATTCAAAATATATTAGTCCAAAATAAATATTGCGGATTAATATAATTGGATTAATTATTTAAGTTCAAACATAGATGAATTTAATTAAAGTTCAAGTTTTATTGGGCTAGTCCATTAATTTGGGCTATAAATGATGAACTCACTTTGCTAAAGCCCAAAATATTGTTATATTCTAGAGGCCCATATGAGCGCTATGTGTTGAATGACGTGGCATGCCAAGTCAAGTGACCATGCCACACGTCAAAATGATGCAGCAGAAATAGTGAAATCAAAAGCCCATAAAAGGCGCCATGTCACTTGAATCTAATTGGTCAAAAGAAGTTCATATTCACCATGACTCTTTACTTTCTACAACTATAATAAATAGGGATCTCATAATTAAGAAAAAGGACCAACAACTCTAACAAGAAACAAGAGAAAGCTTGTGAATCAAATGCCGCAATTTCTCTACAAAGCTCATGCATTCAAATTCAGTTCATCAAGATTTAAGATCAAGGCCACAAGATTCAAGAACAAGTCCAAAAGCTCTTGAATTCAGGCACAAGTCAAGATCAAATACATCAAATCAACAAATTAAGTTCAAATTAAAGATCAACCTCGAAACCCTTGAATTTGTATTTGAAAAGGAAAATCAGAGGATTCATAGAGATTGTGACACACACATATTAAAATCAATAAATCGATTGTTGCAATATTTTTTCTTGTCCCTATTATTATTATTATTTATTTTTCGGTCTTAAATATTATTGTTCAATAATTAAATTTAGATATTCAAAAACTTTAAAAAAAGTACTATAAATTGTAATTTTTTTCCTATCAATATGATGAAAATTATATTTTAGAATGTTGATCAAATTTATATCGTTTGACTTTTAAAAAGAAAATATGAAAACTATAAAAATAAAAAATTGGGGAGTATATGTTTTGTTTTTGTTTGGCTATTGAAAATTCATAATTGACTCATTCGGACATATTCCAACTTGGGTTGCTCATTTATGTCTCATTAAACGAGCCTCACCCAACACTATAACATAAAATTAATTGTATTGATATTTTATAAACTAAATCAACAAAATTTTGATTTTAGGTCTTCTTAATTTTTTCAGATTTTTTTGGTGGTTCGATATGAAGCATTTTAAAGTAAATTTAGTTTGATACAATGTGATGTAAATGTCACATAATTTTTTGCGATCATACTATGTTTAGTTGATAGTAATCAATAGCACACTGATTATCAATCGTAACGATCATTAAAAAAGAAAAAATCTCCATATACTGTACATCCTTAGCTTTTGCATTTAGAAATTAAACTATTTTTAACTTTATAAAAACAAAAAAGTTTGATTAAAATGGATCGATTCGGTATTCACGATGGAGCCCACTAATTCAATTTGTGTGGTGGAGTTCAACTAATTCAAATTCACGCAAGAGAGCCCCACTATGAAGGGTAAAATGCTTCTTACCAAAGACGACTCGATACTAAAAACTTGAACCTGAAATCTCTATCATGAAAAATTTGGGATGAAGATGTAGGCACACAACGTGAAAAAGGTAAAAGAGTTGTCATTTGCAATGTTAATAAAATCTTTGATTGGTAAAGTAAGCTGACAAAATTAAACCTAAACATTTTTTTCTTTAATTTCGTGCGAAGAGGAAAACGCTTTTGGATGCTGACGGAGTAATACCACTTACCCAAGATAATGTGAATGGTATCGCTTTAGCCTAAGATTCTTGAAGAGTTCTATGAAATGAGTTTTGAGACTTACCATGAAACCTTTCGAAAGGCAATATGGTCTAATAGTACATTCAAAATAGAGGTGTCAAACGGACCGGGCCGGGTCAACCCGGAACCGGCCCTTCCATTTTAACCGGGTTGAGGCCCGGTTAAGGGCCGGGGTTTGACGTTAACCGGGCCGGGCTAAATAGTAAAAAAATTAAAACCCACCCTAATCCGGCCCACTTAACCCAACCCGGTCAAACCCACCAAAACCCGGTCAAACCCGTTTAAAAAATAAATAAAAAATCCAATATACACTATATACACTCCAATATACACTATATACACTCCAATATATACAATATATATTTTTTAAAAAATATATA